>NC_137471.1:72462953-73046167 GCF_964235325.1 Thermobia domestica | reverse complement strand
GGGTGATAATCAGGCAAGCAATATGGACTGTTCTGAAACGGCGCCTGTAAATACCTGAATACTTCGTTTTTCCTTTAGTTGTTTACATTTATCAGGGAATGAGTGTTAAGGTTGCCTTGTGTTTACTGGGTTTACTAAGTTTACTGTGTTTATTTATGTCCTTATTGAGTTGTGTTACTGTTAATGTTAATGGCATGAGTTCGGAAACGAAACGTCAACTGTTTAAACAGTTTATATTTGACCACGATCCCGGAATTATTTTTTTGCAAGAGGTAGTTGAAGATAATTTTGCTTATCTCACTGGTTATAAATCTTATGTAAATTTGGGAGTGAACCGAAGAGGTACTGCAATTTTGATCAAGCACGAATTTGAGATTTCTCAGTTGCGCATGACACCAGATGGCCGTGCTATTGGTTTTCTTTGGAACAAAATATTATTTCTTAATATATATTCTCCTAGTGGGCATAATAAAATAAATGAACGTAAGATATTTTTTAATGAAACGTTAGTATATATGTTCAATTTGACATATGATCATGTAATATTTGGGGGAGACTATAATTGTATTATTCGACCTGGAAAAAATGCCACAGGAGACACTAGTTATAGTCCTGAATTACGATATTTAGTCGATGGACTTAGGTTACAGGATGTTGCTATTTTTAAAAGGAAAGACCATTTGTACACGTATGTCCGTAGTAATAGTACTAAGAGTAGAATAGACAGATTTTATTTTAGTGATAGATTGTGTACACCACAAGTGATGTATGATGTGCGTGGTAATTCTTTTTCCGATCATTTTGCAGTACAAATTTGGATCCCTTATGATGTACCACGAAAGTTAATGGGTAAATCTTATTGGAAATTAAACTCTTCTTTGTTAGATTTACCTGAAGTTAAAGAAAACTTTCGAAACTGTTGGATTAAATGGTGTGAACGTAAGCCCCACTTCAACTCTATTCTCAATTGGTGGGAGAAAATGGTTAAACCCAATATCAAAACCTTCTTTATGCGCATCGCACAAGATCAGGCTATACAGACTACACATACTTTGCAATTTTATCACAAATGTCTCCAAGAATTGAGTCACAGGAATGATCTTCCAGATCAATATCAAAGATTGCAATTTTTTAAAGCAAAAGTTTTAAATTTGCAACGAAAAAACTTAGAAGGGTTTAGGGCAAGAAGACGTGATCCTCTGACGATTCCACACGAAAGGTTATCCATGTACCAACATATAAAAGAAACTCGGCGACGAGAACGTCTCAGTATTCCTTCTATTCATACAGGGGATGCGAATGTCCTTCAGAAGCAACCTGATATAGCGGCTTATATACTCTCCGAATATCAAAATAAATTTAATGACATACCTGATCTTACTCAGTTTGATCCGCCATTTCCTCTGCCGCAAGTGAATTTTCCTACCTCTGAAACACACCTCTTGACTCAACCATATACAATGAACGAAATCCACCAAGTAGTTAAATCTTGTAGTACATTGAGTAGTCCAGGAGTTGACGGAATTCCGTATGCTTTGTATCAATGTTATTGGGATATTATTGCCTCGGACTTTCTTGAAGTCGCTCATTATATTCTAGAGACGGGTCAGGTGTCTACCACATTTGCTACGGGGGTCATTGTTTTAATACTGAAGAAAGATAAATCCCAGGTCTTGAGTGATTACCGCCCTATTACATTACTCAACTGTGATTACAAAATTATTGCGAAATGTCTTGCTCGTAGATTGCACCCTTTCATGCCTGATCTATTGCATGACGCCCAAAGTGGCTTTAGTATTGGTAACAAAATGTTAGATGTTCTAATGGACTTCCGCGACACAGTTGCTTGGTTTGATACCACAGGTACTATGGGTGGTTTACTGAGTTTAGACCTCTGTCAAGCTTTTGATAATGTAAGACATTCCTATTTATTTCATGTTATGCAACATATAGGGTTACCTCATAAATTCATTCAACAAGTCCAAACCCTGTTTTTACATGCAGCTTCTAGACTCCAAGTCAATGGTTTCTTGACCCCAGCATTCCCAATTCGTAAGTCCATACGCCAAGGAGACCCCTTGTCGTCGGTTTTGTTTAGTATATATCTCCTGCCTCTTATTACGGAACTCGATCGCCAGCTTACTGGAATTCCAATAAACGATACTAAACTTGCATTGCGATCTTATGCAGATGACATTAGTGTCATTATCCGTTCAAAAGAGGATTATCAACAAGTTATGCAGGTTATGGCTCATTTTAGAACATCTGCTGGAGCTAGTCTAAATATGCATAAATGTAAATTTTTACAATTTGGTGTTACAACTCCGACTTATCTGCCGACTACTATATCTGTTGTGTCGCAAGTCTCTATATTAGGTATAGTCTACCAGCCAAATGTTTCCTCAATGATTATTTCTAATTGGAAGAGAGTGGTCACTAATATAAAGTTACTTTGTCAGGATATTCGTTTTCGGCCTTTTAATTTGGAACAACGAATCTGGATTTGTTATAGCTATATTTATGCGAAATTATGGCATGTTGCCTAAATTTTGCCTGCTCCGAAGGATAGTCTCCGCCAAATTCAATCTTTGAGTCTTTGGTATATTTGGCAAGGGCACATCTTTCGTGTGCCTTATTCAATATTATGTAAAAGGAAGGAGAGTGGAGGTCTTAATTTGATCAATATCCGTTTAAAGTGTTATGTTCTCTATTTCACAAAATGGTATTGTAAACTGTATCAGGAATCTCCTTCCTTCACTAAAGAGTAGGCCTTATTCTGGTATGAAAGAAGTCGGTATACTTGCACCGTTAAATAGGGTATATAGGTAACTTACTCCCATCGGTCTCTTATTTAAAAGAACTCTTATTGGAGGGCAGTTATTTAGAACGAGATCCGGCTCTTTCTTCTCGAGAGCTCTCAAAACAATTGTACAATACAAGGTTACTTTCTGACCATACCACAGTCTCTCGTGTCGAAAGAATAAGTCCCACCTCTTGCTGGACGCAAATTTGGAAAAATATAAATAGTCCTGTCATACCACAATATATACGCATTGAGTGGTATAAAGTCGTACATGATCTTCTTGTTACACCTGCTCGGTTAGTACGCATTAACTTACTTGCAAACAACGTATGTCACTCTTGTGGACAGGAAGATGATTCTCAACATCGTCTCACGACGTGTTCTAAGGTTTTACCAATATGGCATTTATTACGGGCCATGTTAGGATATATATGCCACTGTGGAATTCAAGCATTCCCAGATACTTTATTACGCCTTCCTGATTTTTGCTATATGCCGCAGCCTAAACAAAATTCGATGCTCTGGTTGTGTGCTTATACGGTGTACTATCTGGTTACTCATGTAGACTATTCAGAATACCAATACAAATTGTTTATGTACGGTGCGCATGTCAAATGTCAAAATGTTCCTTCTTATTATGGATTTTTTGTTAATTATTTGAAGTTTTTGTTTCCCCCTCATAACTTGGGACGGTTTTGTGATCAGTAGTAGTTTTTGTTAAATTGCACAAATGTATTTTGTAGCTGTCAATAAATCAGTTAAAAAAAAGTGGTAGAGCGTTCACCTCTGGTGCTTGGGGTCCCGGGTTCGATCCCAGCCCCCGCCACGTGAACTTTGTGGTGGACAAACACCGTGTGCGTGGGTTTCCTCGGGGCTCTCCCGTTTCCTCCAACTTTCTTCATTCCACCATTTCATTCATTACTCATTATCACCGTCTCCTTTAGCCTAATCGGCATAACCGTGGGACGTAAAACTCAAAGATTTCATTTCATTTTTAAAATTATTAATAATGTTTTTGTGATGTCTTTCAGGGAAGATTCTAGGACCTTGGACTAGTTTTACATTTTCTACAAATGTCAATTTACTTACCTTATATTCTCCTTACAGTCTATTATCCTCCTTCGGTCTTGAAATAAGCGAGAATAAGGTGGATAATTATACTTTATTATTTTATATTAACTACTGTTTACCCACGAACTCGGAGATGATTGATTTGTTCCTCGTTTTATATACACTTGTTTCATATATGGCCAGAATGCCGTTTTGGTTTATTTCACTTAGAAATAGGAGAACGGGAGATGCAAATATGATGAAGGAGATAAACACTCACATGTGCAAATTCAGAATTGGAGACAAAATGATCGGATAGCATCCATATTTTGTCGCAAATTTTGATTTTGTAAGTAGACATGTAAAAGCTCGCCCGAACCTGAGAGCATCCCATTATCAATTGTTGAATTCAAGTGGAGAACTCAGTTGAGAGCATCAGATGATTAGGGAGGGAGAAAAACATCTTAAGATATGGGGAACGAACAATGAAAAAAAATACCAACTTTCCGCGACCGGACTCGAACCCTCAACCCCTTGATTATCAACCCACACCTTAGCTCACTCATCCACGGAGACACACAGGATGGCAGACAGTCATACGTCAGGAAAAAACGTACGTTATAACCAGTGATTTATTTGTAAGGGGAAGCTAGAGAAATTCCCCGCCTCTAGTGTTTCTTTCCTTAGCACTAACTTAATTACTGTTGTCCCAGCCTGAGAAGAATATTTTCCACCTCTCTAGAAAATTTCCTAAAAATTTGCATACACTTTTAGCAACACAAAACATTTATTCATCGATGTTCTGCATAATTATACTTATACAAACGAATTATTTCCAATTCTATGAATTCCCGTACCAAGTAAACAGAAGTACTGAGTATGAAATTCTATATCTCGCGAATAGTTTTGCAGAAAATACCTAAACTAATTTTTCTGTTGGGAACAGGGAGAAGCACACACGCGGGGCTTAGGAAGCAGATTGCGCCCACAAGATTTGTTTTGGTCAGTAAGGGACATACATTTACATTCAAATGGCAAATTCACACGTTTAATTATACCATAATTTTATTTTTAAGAGCGCCAAATACGTAGAACGAAGGCATTCTTCTTGGCTTGGAAGAATAAAATTATGGCTGAAAATGGAAGTAAACAGACTGATTATGATGAGGAACAGTGGATGCTACCAAGCAGTGGCGTAGCCAGGAGGTTTGGAACGCCCGACATTTGTAGAAGTTGTTTATATAAGGCCTAAGATTGCGGTTTTATTTAAACTTTCCCGGGGGTGAACCCCCGGACACATCCCAAACGAACATTTAGCCAGCGGTCCTCCTGAAATCAAATCCTGGCTACGCCCCTGCTACCAAGTGATGTATTCTCTGTCACATAAGAAAATGCATGTTTTCCGTGGAATACTATCTTTTCCCCTTTACTATTAGAATGAAATCGCTACACATTCCTTGCTACCATATCGCGATTTAATTAAATGTTTTAAAAGTTTTTAAAGTTGAATCCCTAACCAAATCGATAACTGCATGATCTATCTCTGCAGTTCACCCAAGACACTATAGAAATATCGTAAAACTTAATAAAAGGAAAAAAAGGTTTTTTCACAGCGTGAAACTTACGATTATTGCCATATAGTTATAGCGTGTATCTTATTCCGTAGCTCATTGGATCCGTGCAAACTTCCCATTTCCAAGACCCGTGATCGAATCTTCGTGTCGCTATTTTTTCTTTGTATTTTATTATTGATCAGGTATTTTGCAAGTATTTATTTATTTTTTTCTTGTCAAGCGAAAAAATGAAGTAGAATTTTACAAGGGTAAAACTCTAGATTTGACTGTTAATAAAAACTATGAATAAGATTACAGATCAAAATAAATTGAATATGATCAAGGAAATGGATTTCAGCTGTTTTGTGTGTGATCAGCATATTGACTTCCATCATCAGTATTTCTGGAACTAAATATCACTAATTTTGTTTTTTCGTTTTTATATATAATTCTCATCTTTTAGTCCTTAACTAAACAGATTATTGTTCAAATTGTCACTATGGGATTACATTTCATTATATAATGAAATGAAACTATATATATATATATATATATATATATATATATATATATATATATATATATATATATATATATATACCTGAAAATATCGAAAATAATATGACAAATATTATGAACAATTTTATAATGGAACTAAGCAATGTTTTATAATACAATAAACTGAATGAAATGCAGGGTATTTGAAGTTAGCGATAATATTGCCAGTAGATTCTGAAATACAAATTTGTTGAATAGATATGAACACTTCACCTTGAAATATACACGTTGAATTTGATTCTCGATAGAATCTGAAATATGTTAAGAACTTTAAACTTTGAATAACGCGACACAAGTTTGAATCCCATGGTTGTAATATGTCGTTACAAACTCATTCTTTTTATGTAAATCTTCCAGTCTAAAGCCGGATCTCTGATCAAAAAGTATTTTCTCCTTTTCGTATATTTCAGGGAGAAAATTTAACGTCACCTTTTTATTAGCAAATGTAGCAACTGATCAAATTGAATAATGCTAAAAATAGCCTACTTCGCTTGCTAGAACTTATGTTTGGTAGAAGTTCATACATCAAATCGTTTTTTTTTTCTTGTTTGTTTGTTTCTTTTTTTGTTATTTTTTGTTTTGTTTTCTTAGGTTTCTGAATACTTCGGAAGAGTTTAATAGAATGCTTGTAATTATACATTTAAGGTTGCTCTGTTTGATATGAAAAAATATTTATGATGAAGAAAATGTTCTGCAGAGCTCTTTGTAGAATGTCTTATTAGTTGTAGTAGTTGCTTCTACTTTAGCGTCCCATTCAGCAGCGAGGCTATATGAGACATGGACTTACAGCTTAACATGGGATCCAAAACCATAGGCTTCTACTGAGAATCGAGCTCCTTTTTTAGGAAAAAAATGTAACCACAGTCAGTTCCTACCCGTTGGGGTTAGAACATACCCTATTATTATACTGGTATTTTGAAGCAGTGATAATTGGTTACGAATTTCGTGACCTGGAAGCAATCACACTCGTGTCCCGGCATGACCGGAACAGACCTGGAAACGACGACACGTCGTCATGCGCACGATGAATTTGTATGATACTGTTAAATATTAAAGTTAATACATCATTTTTATATCAATAAATAACTTAAATAAAAAAGACAGTAAGAATACTATTAACATATATCTACATAGTACATAAATGAAAAATGCGTTGTCTATCATAACGAAAAATGGGTGAACCGTTTGAAATGAATTTTATTTACATAGTTAACCTCTAGCTTGGACTAGGTTGTTGAGATCTTGCTCGGGAGAGTACTCCCGGAAGTAGTAACTGGTTGACGTTATCCGTATCTTACTACGTAGCCTATACCTCTGTATATAACAGAAATCATACGCTTGTTGCTATCGGTCCCCGTGGTCGTGCGCGCTAGCGTTGTAGGCTGGTAACAAGAATTGCTTTTGGCATGAGTTCAAACCTGGCCGAAGAAAATTTTTCTATTTTTTAAAATCGTTCATAACACGTTTTTTTAAAATAAAATTTGTCGTGTAGAATGTATGGGGTGGGGAACGGGGGTAATTGCTACAAGATCCTAATTAAATGGTCAAAGCAAGGAAGTAATTTTACTGTTTACAATGAATTTTGAACATACGTAGTTAACACGTGGATTGACTGGGATAGCTTTTATCATTCGCTGTTTTTCTGGGGGGAGGAAAGGGGCTTAAATACTTCCCAAATAACATTTCCGTACATTTATTCTTCTCGTGTGGAGAATGGAAATTGTAATTAGTTGGTTGATAATTTTTAAATTGATGTGAACAGTGAAAACGTGCTTTGAAAATCCAGACGAATGCAACTATGTGTCTAATTATTTTTACATATTTCTTTTTAAACCCTGGGTTTACAGTTATACTCAGTCAATAATTTTAAATTAATTGTTGATTTTATTTCATGAGTTTTAGAATATATTTAACTACTTTGCCAAGCTTATATTAGGAACCCATAGGCCCAATTTTTAGAAGATAAAAATCTGAAATTTAATTATAAGTCACGATGCTTCAGCGAGAGATCAACTTTTATATACAGCATTGTGTTTCTCATTTTGGCTTTTTTAATTGCAACGCATCACACCAATCACTTTGTCATAATCTTATGAACGATAAGACTGATGGGTTGGATGGTTAGAAGTTTAACTTAATTTACAGCACCGAGACAATATGAGACATGGGCCTACAGCCTAACGTGTTGTCCCAAACCAGATAAACTCACACTGGAAATCGAACCCAGGTCTTCCGCACCGAACACTAAGACAGAGTGTACTTCCATTTTTTCATTTATCGTTGCATAATCATAAAATGTTACATTTCCTCTGGATCTAACACAAACTTTTCCAGGTATAATACAAGGTTCCAGGACACATACGGCCTTTAATGATAATAACGCTAGTTTATTAACCATATTTTGGTTAAATACAGGACATGGTTTATTTTTCCAACATGCTTAAAGATCTAATAGACTGACGCGGATAACTCATATTTTTTTCTTTCCTCTCTCTGTTTCCACTGACAGACCAATATTTCATTGACAAAATGTGTCAGAACGTAGTAGAAGAAACAAAGTGCCTTTACTTCACAGGTAAACCAAAGACAAGACACGCATTTCAAACGACCTTCAGGCGATATTGCTTTGCCTTTCTTTGCCTATAGCGTTTAGTGATGACTCATTGAATAAGTAGTTGCTTACTACTGAAGGAAATTTCATTGGGTCAACAGCAGGGTGGATTGATTTAAATCAGTCTGATTTAAATCACGTTTTTAATCAAGATTTAAATCACTTGATATTTCGAATAAAAGTCGTTGGTTTAAATCAAAATCCCAAATAAATTAATTTAAAGTGAATATAAGTAAAATCCCGTTTCTGTTCTGTTATTTCGATTATGGAAGATAATAATAAAACACAGTGAGACTCAAATTATGTAAGCACAATATGAAAACGAGTATCATGCAGAGGATGATTAGAGAAAATCCCGTTTTGGACGGGTAACGGCTGAATCCTGCTTTCTTCTCTTTGTAACACAGGGTTTTTAAATCGTTAAAACTATTCCAACGGAGAAATCATCATGAAAATTTAAGACGAAAGTTCTTATGTGTCCACGTCTATTTATTTATTTTCAGGTAATAGGGTCGTATTTAGGAAAGCTCGATCCCCTCTGCGAAAAAAAAATAATAGATTTTAAAACTTCAGTCGAAAGTTATGTACTAAATACATAGAAGTTATTTGGGATCGTAATACGGCAAATTTTGGATGCGTTAAAATATTGAATAATACTTTTGATAAAGTGAATATTTTCAAATATCTAAGATCAATATTAACAGACGAAAACAATATTCACGAAGAAATAAAATGTCGACTAAAAGCAGGAAATTCGTGTTATTATTTAGTTCAAAATCTCTTGTCGCAAATTCTGTCGAGAAATTTGAAGCTTAAAATATATAAAACGATAATCATGCCTGTTGTTCTGTATGGTTGCGAAACATGGTCGCTTGTTATGAGGGAAGAGCATAGACTTAAAGTATTTGAGAACAAGATCCTCAGGCGAATATTCGGACCCAAAAGGAACGGGAATGGGGAATGGCGGAAACTTCATAACGAGGAACTACATAATTTATACGGTATACCAAACATTGTTAGAGTCATCAAGTCTAGGAGACTCTGGTGGGCAGTTCATGTAGCCAGGATGGAAAAAAGTAGGATCGCTTTCAAAGTCTTAACTGGAAGACTAATCGGAAAACGACCATTAGGAAGATCTAGGCGCAGATTGGAGGACAACTTTTAGATGGATTTCGCAGATATAAGAATACAAAGTAGAAACTGGATCCAGTTGGCTAAGGATAGAAGTCAGGGAAAGCTTTTGTGAATGTGAAATTGATCCTCCGGGTTCCATACGCCATAGAGTTAGTTAATGTTAGGCGAAATTTATGGACTTTATATGTATTTCGTGCGGCTAGTTAGTTTCGATTAAAAAAATATGCCCCTGCCAAACATCAGGAACTTTCGCGAAAAGAAAAGTGTCATATTGATAAACGTTGCTGTAAGTTTTTTCCTTAATGCTTGAGACACATTGTTTGGGATTGAAACAGGTAAACGACTGGGGATTAATTCAAAATTAAATCCCAATACTTCCACCTAAATGACATAATTAACATTTAATACTAATTCCTAATGTCTTTTCTGCAGTTCGCGAATTGTATCATACGAGAAGAAAGTTTTGATTTAAATAAAAAAAATCGATTTAAGTTAAAAAATCAACAAAAATTATATTTTTAAAAAAAAATCATGTTTTCATCCTGGTCAACAGTCTCACACCCAAAAACAAATAAAACGATCCACGCGTCATATTATTTTGTCAAAAATAGAAAAAGAGTATAGCTAGAATTATATTTATATTTGCGGGTAGTAACTTGCTTCTTTACAAAAATAAAATTCATAATACCCACAGAGAACACGCATCAATAAATAAATCAACACAGAATATTATTCTGATCCTTAACACACGCCTTCATATTCATACATCCTGTGGAGTATTACGTTTGTGATTCTAGTGTCAGCAAAAACACCTAGAACTAAAGGCGCTTTGGAGTTAACTGCCGCTCAAAAAGGCGAGATTATTGGCCGTGCTGCTATTGGTGAGAAATTGTCTCTCAATTGCTAAAGATTTTGGGTGTGATCCTAGAACCGTGAGAAAGTGACTGGATCGTCATAGGGAGCAGGGAAACAGAGAATGAACTAAGTCAAGACCCAGAAGTGGAAGACCGCGGGCAACATCAGAGACCCAAGATGAAGGTCTCGTTGAAGAAGTACTCCCATGCGCAAAAAAATTGCGCGTATACTGTAACTCAAGATTTTTCGCATTTATTCCATTTTCCTTACGTTTATGGGTAAAATTCAGTTATTAGTATGTGGAGATAATAGAAAGCAATTCATCTAAGGAGATATTTCCAAAAAATATAATAAAATAATAAAAATATAAGCAAAAAACAAAATTATGCTCGGTTTTGTGTATACTGGCAACGATGATTTCTAGGGATTTTTTCAGTAGCAGATCACAATTGCGGAGGGAATTCAGTAGGGGAATCGAGAATGGATTAAGGAACTGGATAGTGGACTAAAATGTTGCATTTATTGGTTAAAACCTAGTGTGTAGATTGCCTGCCAAATATAAATTACCTTCTCTAACTAAGATGTACGAAAATATAGAATTAAACAGAAAAACTCTTATCTTAAGGTTCGAAGCGATACGGACCATGGTTATGAACATTATTTCTTTAAAAAAAGGAGTTAACACCATGTAGCCTCCGTGGTTAGGTGGGTAGAGTGGCGGAGTCGTAGTTATTTTATAATTTTGACACCACATCGAATCCCATCCCATCCCAACCCATTTCTTTTTATTTTCTTTCTTTTCTTTTCTTTTCTTTCTTTCTTTTTTTACAAAACATTATAATTTTCATGTTAATAAGAACCGAAGCAATATAATAAGGACAACTTACTGATATTTTGCTGTAATGATGTATTTATCCAGGATTAGAGAACTATTGTTAATAGCTATTGTTTTCTGTTCATGCTGTTGTATAGTTTCTCTCATCCTGTTTTCTTGGGAAAAAAAATGTCTCCAACGAAGTGTGAAGGATATATACGGACAGAAAAAGACATCTTAGCACCAAACGTGATTTATCGTGATGTAGTGGACTAGTTTGCCATTATTTAAAAAAAAAATGAAGTTGGCTTTTCTTTAGGTTTTAGCTAAAAAAAATATGTTTTTCTTTATAAGACTATACTTTATGAGGCAAGGTGTGTGATCATACCCACAAATTTAGCTAGGGAGTGAAAGATAATTGTTTATACAAACATTTTACAGATTTAGGTGCGTGAAACACCAATGCACCATGGTCTCGCTTATCCGACCATCCTTTGTTCCACATACCATATGATCCGATATATCGTTGCAAATAGCACCAATCGGCAAGAAGATCTGCAAGTTGTGGTCTTAATCTATTTTTCATGCTGTGGAGTCTATCGCCTAGCGCGCCCGTCTACACCTTGACTCATGCGTGTATCATTCAGTGTAGACACGTATCCAGGTTTTCTATTCGGAGGGGGCCCAACACGAATCCTCGTAAGCACGTAATTCTAATGTTTTTAAATAATAATAATAATAATAATAATAATAATAATAATAATAATAATAATAATAATAATAATAATAATAATAATAATAATGCAACAGTTCTGTACCTCTCTTAAACTTTTTCCTACTTTTCATTTATAAACCGGTTTATTTTGGAAACTGCATTATAGCACAAACAAAATGAAACATATTTTCGAGAGAAATGTAACTAAAGAAAACTGTCTGCTACGTATATCACATAACAAAAATAGCAAGAAGACATGGAGTGTATCGTTCTAATATATTAAAGTTAAAAACAGAACGGAAACGAAATGTTAATCCTATTTAAAACTGTTCTTTAATTCCACATGGTCAGTGGCGTATTTACGATTTTGTTTCGGGAGAGGCTTTGCTAACTTTCGGGGGGGGGCTTTGCCTGGAAAAGTGAAAATTCTGCAAGATATTTCATTTACTTTACTATACTAAGTAAGATTTCGTGGGGGGCTTAAGCCCGGAAGCCACCCCCCTAAATACGCCACTGCACCTGGTATAATGGCATTATGGTATGTTCTTAGAATTATAACAAGACAACACATTGCCCAAAGTTTGGACACTGACTACTAGTAAACTGATATAAAAGAACCTCAAAAAGGTAAAGGCAAGATTATTAAAAAGTGCTTGAGTTTCGGAGAGAGACAGCTCTCAGGCCCTCACGCTGGATTCAGTGCAGTGCAGTTATTTGTTATAAAACATTATTATTAGATGCGTAATATGTAAAATTATATCATAAGTTTTACTTTTATTAGGTCTTTTCTTAACACATCCATATTATCCAGCGTTCTGACTGCCTGTTTATGTCGGATAAGCGAAACTCTACTGTATTTCCAAAGCTAGCATATACATGAACTAGAATTGTATCGTCCTAGAACAGACAATAGTCTGAAATGCTTATATTAAAAGGCTGGAATAAAAAAAGCATAAGTACTGATTTGGAAGCGTGAGAACAAATTAAAAACCATTCAATATATTTCCTAGGTATCAGATTATCATCTTATTATGTCGATGTGTATTCTTTTTTAAACATAGTTTTAAAAGTTATACCATTCGCAATATTCCTGAGGAAATCGAAAGAAAAACTCCTTGTGCCTCTTATGGCAAAGCGACTTAAGTGCATGGTCCGAAACCGATTCCCACGTTAAGGTATAGATAAAGTTCCCGTACTTCAAAAATGCAAATCCGAGACGCTACTAAATTACGAGAATCTTTGAAATGCTTAAAACTGAAAGAAGTGTTAAATACTAATTTACTTTCCTCCATTAGATAGAGTTGTTCAAGTATTACGCTATCACATTTTTATTCATTTCACTAGATCTTCCAAGGACGCCAATTTCTCTTTAAATTTGGGGGGGGGCATTCAAATGCAGAAGATATATATATGAGGATTTTAAGACAAATTACACTCAAATAATGCCAAATATTGTACATTCATAAATACAAAGGAGGCCTACATGAGCTTTGAGCGGGCCCGACCCCCCAGGATCGGCGCCCTTGCCTTCTTCCTAGTTAAGCAAACGTAAGCAGATGATTTACTCCCTACCCCTGGTAAGCAAATTTTTTTTTCCCTCAAGATCTGTTCTGTTTCGTGAAATAACAGCGGGAATTTCCTGATTACTTAACCATCTAAATGAATGTTTTCACTTAGAGCCATCGCGTCGATTCGCGTTGCCTAGGACTAAAATAAATTAAGGGTCAATAATGAAGATGAGACTTCCATATCAAACATGAAGAGACATGTGGATCGGAGATCTTTCTTTGTTCCAACTTTGATTTTTTCAAATCCATGATGGGAAATTATATTATGAGTACAATTTTCGAAATTAATAATATACAATCGTAAAAATATCTTACAAAACGATGGTTTATTGCAAAATACTTTGACTCAAAGAATAAATTACAAGTAATAAACTTGTTACTTTTCCTGAAGAGTCTGAGTCTTGTATGAGACGGAAGCTCTCGAGCGTAGTGCTTGGAACGATTGCCTCACTTGTTCCACCTTCCCGTGGCGCAGCCTTGATTCGACTTGATCCTAAACGGATTATTCAGAAGTCGAAGTCGGAAGATGTTTCCCATTTTTCCAAAACACTCTTGGTCGATTATAATCTACCTCACTCGTGAGGGGACAATCCCATGCCGTAAGCGTCGGTGGCCACCGATAGGCAACTAGTGACATGTCCCCAAAAATTGGCGGTCCCGCAGCCAAAATTTGGTCCCACTTCCGTTTTGAAAATTATACCACCACCGGCAGAGAAGCGACGGAACACCAACGAACCACAAAATTATTCCCCTAAAATACGTTAAATCGCCTATATGTGTAATTTCTTTGCATCAAGATGAGTCTAAAAACATTTAAAAAAAATAAAACGAAAGTGCCCTGAGCTGGGCGTGAACCATCAACCTTAGGGTTACTAATTGCGTGTGATTCCGAATTCGTCACGGAGGCGATTATGAAGAGACAGCTTGTAGAGTGATAAATCGTTGAAGTCTTTTTAATATTTCTAATCAGAGTGCTTCTTTAACCATGTATATTTGAAGACAACTGTTCGCAATCAAATCAAATGCACTCGTTATGTAATTTTATAACAAAATGGCAAGCGTCTATTTACTTTTTTCATAGTTCTCCCATATTCACTTGCTAGTGATCGGCGACAGTTGCCAACTAAATTCATACAATTATACGCACCCACCTCAAGATTTTTCACTTCATGATGTAAAGGCAGGAGTTACTCTTGACCCCCGGAGCTCAAATATTGTCCTTATAATAACAATTCGTCAGGGAAAAATAATATATAATAATAACCACATGCACATGACTGGCGATAGTTCATGTTGGTCCCTTTACGATTCTCCGTGACAAATCAAACGAGCGCGGACCAAAATGAAGTCCTCGTTCTTACGTTGTGGTAACTTCAATACCCCCGATTCTAGATATCTGCTTCGACTCGACGAATCCCTGCCACTAGTGGCACGCTAGCGGCAATCCTTCGACGCGTCGCTATATCGACGATCGCCATTTACCGGCAAGTGAGCCACTAGGAGTTGGCGACGTTTACGGCATGGGGAAGCTAATAAACAAAAAAAGAAACAAAAAAAATATCTAAAGCCTTATAAAAAAGTTTTCTGAAAAGTTACAATTAGCAAAATCATTTGTTGGTATTCCAGAACTGTGAATTCAACTTTATTCATAATTTACTTCTATCGTAGTTTTGATATGAGAATGATATGTCTGAAACTAACACAGGTCATTAATACTTTTTTTTTTTTGCTTTACTCAGATTTAGCAGTTTTACTTAACAGTCAGTCAATTTGGATCTGTGATATCAGAGTTTTAGAGATTTTCTTAATTTTTTTCATTTCTAAAAAAGTTTGCAACTAACACCATTAACGTATCTCTTTGGATATTTCCATATGTAATGGCTTGGTCACTCCCAGTATATTTCAAACAATAAAATGTTTACGGTGTCTTACTCCATTAATCTGAACTACATTTTATATCCAACAACTCTGTGCATTTTCCCTTAAATCTGCGAACTTTCTACTAGGTTAAAACTCAGTATTTTCTATTTTCTTCCTTTCTTGCTAAAAGGAAAGTGTTCTTTAGACAACCTGGAATGATGACTCTATACTACATTATGTTGCATAGGGCATTTTATGTAGCATATCATTTGACAGTTGGACACTTTCTTTTTATATTGAAAGCAACAGGGATTAAGTCCTTCTACACTTACATGATAAGTAAACACATTCTTTTTGATTCGTGGAATTGTGCCAATGCACTAGGTCCAGAGAGTTTTTAATTAAAGATAATAATAATAATAATAATAATAATAATAATAATAATAGTTATTATTATTATTATTATTTTATTGACTTAGGTTTTCCTGAATATTAAGCAATATTTCACAAAAAGCTGGTATTTTTAAACAAATGTGTTCGATATCAAGTTTTCATAAAAGTAGTCATTCTCTCCTATAAATAATTTCAGAGGGGCCGCGGTGGTTCAGTGATAAAGCGTTCACTCACCTTTGGTGCATGGGATCCTTGGTTCGACCCCAGCTCGCACCAAGTGAATTTTATGGTGGAGAAACACCATGTCCATGGGTTTTCTCGGGGTTCTTCCGTTTTCTCCCACTTTTTTCATTCCACCATTGCATTCATTTCTCATCATCACCGTGTCCTTTAGCCTAGTCGGTATAACCGTGGGTCGTAAAACTTAAAGATTTGATTTCAAATAATTCCAACCCAAACAGTTGCAGGAAGTATGTCCTTTCGAATAAAACAAACCACTCTATAAAATTCTGAGTATTATTACTTTTTATATATACAATTCTAGCGGACCTTATTTCTAAATCGAAGGGTAAGAAGACTAAATTCACTCTCTTATTATTATAAATTCATTTCAATTGAAGCAGTTAAAATAGTTGGGAAAAATTAGAAAGCCATACCCTATATTACAGTGTGCCACAACCGGATAACGTAGCACACTGGCGTGCCCAGCAAAATGAACAGTGTGAGGCAAACTTTTACCTATTATTTACAAGAATATTTGTCGAGTTTATTTTATTTATTATTATGAACGATTTTTCCACGGATCAGCTCTCTGTATACAATTAAACAAACAAGTATCACATTGAGGGAATGAGTGTAATTATTTACTTTAATAGTAATAGAAATGTATATATATATATATATATATATATATATATATATATATATATATATATATATTGTATTTTCTACCGGGAATAACTGCATCCGGTCTAGAAAGCTGGGACTAACAACAAAGGAACCCGATGTGCAAAACACACACCACCTACGCACTTCAATACACCAACGAAGGTGCAGACTATTCATGAATTAAAGTCTCTCACCCAATGTATTCTCCTAACATGTCTCCCAGCGATTACAACATTTTTTGGTATCTCAATCACTTCCTAGTAGGATAGGTTTATTTAGAGACCACTGATTAACCTGGTATTGGATGTTTCACTTTCTTGCCTTTGGAGTTGACAGTCATCGGTTGGACAATCTCACACGCAAATATCTAATATTAACAACGTTTCTTCTATAATTTCGTAATATTGTATTATTTCTTTGTATTATTTATTAGGTTGGTTAGTCTTGTTTCAACACTTTTCTCTTTGCACCTACTTATTACCTATACCTTAACGTTGGATAAAAATACACTAGCTCTCACCGGGAATCAAATCCAGAACCAATGGACTTGAACCATTTGGCAACAACAAGGCACATTTAAATAGAAGTTTCGATTTTGTTAGGAAAATTGTGATTAGGTGTAACATTTAAAAGTATATTTAAGAATGGGTACGGATGAAACGCACTGAATTTTCTCGCTCGAATTTCTTAAACTGACTCGTGTTAGGCTGCAGCTATTACTGAAACATTTATTTGGGAAATGCGAATAAAATAATGTGTTTTTGGAAACCTTTGTTCGAAGCAACTTATGTCCAAAAGTAAAGTACCCATTGGTCATATTTCTGTTAGAAATAACTTATGCCATATATTAGAATTATTATGGAAATAATTGTATGTGAACTCTGAGCAAAAGCGTCTGAGTACTTTCTGAGAAATCGTCAAAAAAAAGTCATCCCCAAGAATAAAATATCCCGTGTGTATCTTTTCAGGACAAACGAGTTATGCTATTTATGAAATACGAACAAAATTGCCTGAGTCGTTCTCCACAAAATCGTAGGGTAAATCTTATTCCGAAAAGTATTATACCACTTTTAGCTTTTTAGGATGATGGAATTATGCCGTATCGTTAGGTTATTTATATGACATTTATTTATGAAATATGAACAAAATTGGGTCAGGCGCTAATGGGAAAATCGTCGAAGAGTAGGCTAAACTACCCTTCTGAATGTTTACAGGACGAACGAATTGTGTCATATTGTTAGGTTATTAATGATACATTATTTATAAAATGTGATTGAGAAAATTGTTCGAAAAAACGCATCCCATACAGTAAATTACACCTTACGTATTTTTTCAGAGAAATGATTCAAACTATATTTGTAAAAAAAATAAGCAAAATCTTTACAGCTATTTTTCAAACAATTTAATTATTTTAAATTTTCATCCTTCAGTAAACTACCCTTATTTTTATGTGTTGGAGAATATAGAATTCAAAACGATAAAATGTTATAAAAACTTCATGTCTAGACTTAGGTCCAGATACGTCGAACAGTATGGCCTCTATTTGAATGCATGTAAAAGCGTGACCAACCAACAAACGAACAGATGGACAGACATCAAAATCACTTTTTCGATATGTGGGGGCGTGAAACTTGAATTCATTGAAATCTCGAATTCGATTTTTATCACTATTACTACAATTTCTTCTTTAGTCGCTTGAACGTGAAAAAGAATAGGAATACAACGACACGTAAGGTGATAATTTGTAATTCCCAAAATTTAATGAGTTACGTTTAATGTGTTGCCATGGTAGAAAAAAAAGCTTATGCCTGTTTGTTATATCATTTTAATATCAGTTTTTCACGCTACTATATAATGTAGAAATATGGTATAATTATCGTTCATATTCATTCTATATTTGGAAATATTCGTGTTCCGTATACATAGATCTGTATAATTTAGTTACGTTCAACGAAAGCATTCTTGCACTTGTGGATATGAAAAAAAAGAGACAGAAAGTCAATACTCTAAAAGCAAAAAACAAGCACACACACACACACACACACACACATAAACGATCATTTAACATCAGGTCGATGTAACAAGGGGTAAGATTGGACAGACTGTCAAGGTCGCGTATGTTCTTCCTGACACACAAACCCGAAGTGAGTTGTCTGCTGTTCAAGAACGGGAAGTAACATGCAAGACTATAAACTGAAGACAATAACTGTTTCCAATAGTACACGTATTCTAATACTGAATAAATACGTCGATTAAAGGATACTACCAATAAATTATTTCCTTATTATATTGTTTCGGTTGTTATTAACATCAAAATTATACACTTCCTATAATGTTTTGTAAAAAAGAAAAAGGATGGGATGGGATTCGATGTGGTGTCAAAATAATAAAATAACTACGACTCCGCCACTCTATCCACCTAACCACGAAGGTTACGTTGTGTTGGCTCTTTTTTTAAAGACATAATCTTCATAACCATGGTGCGTATCGCTTCGAACCTTAAGATAAGAGTTTTTTTTGTTTAATTCTATATTTTCGTACGACATCTTAGTTACAGAAGGTAATTTATATTTAGCAGGCAATCTACACACTAGGTTTTAACCAATAAATGCAACATTTTAGTCCATTATCCAGTTCCTTGATCCAATTTCTCGATTCCCCTACTGAATTCCCTCCGCAATTGTGATCTGCTACTGAAAAAATCCCTAGAAATCATCGTTGCCAGTATACACAAAACCGAGCATAATTTTGTTTTTTGCTTATATTTTTATTATTTTATTATATTTTTTTGGAAATATCTCCTTAGATGAATTGCTTTCTATTATCTCCACATACTAATTGAATTTTACCCATAAACGTAAGGAAAATGGAATAAATGCGAAAAATCTTGAGTTACAGTATACGCGCAATTTTTTTTGCGCATGGGAGTACGTAACCATCCTTTGCGTCATCGGTCTGTGTTGAGAGACAAAGCTGTTGAACACAGGATGTTCACACAAGACAGTAAGGCAACGGTTTACTGCGGCTGGACTCCATCACGCACAACCAGCTATGAGAACTATTTTGACAGATTATCACAAGGAAAGGCGTTCAGAATGGGCTAAGAGGAACGTGAGTCTTCCACAAGCCTATTGGGATCTCGTCATCTGGTCTGATAAGAAGGTGTTCCTCTCTGATGTGCAAGGGAGAATGATAATATAGAGGCTACGCGGGACACATGTCTTCCACAACATGTCATTCGCACCGAACATTCAAGACGAATTTCAGCTCATTTTTGGGGCTATATGACAGCTGAAGGTTCGGGCGAATCGTTCCTCTTCCTGGACGAATGACTAGTGCGACTTATATCCAAGTACTGGAGGATACACTGCTTCCGTCTCTACACGAAAAATTTCCAGAACAAGAGGAATTCGTGTTTATGCAAGACAACAGTGGTGTTCATACCTCGAGGCAAACTCAAGCATGGTTGGAAGATCATCCAGAGCTAATATGTATAGAATGGCCTCCTCGATCGCCAGACCTTAACCCCATAGAACATCTTTGGGCGTTAATGGTTCAAGAATGGAAAGAACGTCGACAAGACCCTAACAAAAGAATTCTTGAGGCACATGTAATAGAACTCCGGAATAATTTCCAACAACATCCAACTATATTCTCGATTCTTGTAGCTAGTATACCTAATCGTTTGGGTGACGTTATAGAAGCAGAAGGTGACTAGACAAAATACTAGAATTCTTTCATTTTCAAATATTTGCCTTTTATTGATCTTTTCTTCTTTTGTTCAATGGTAAAGAACTTATACATTTCATTTTTGTTCTCAATTAACCTAAAAGACATTTGAAGCTGGATTAAATGTCTTACGTTTTCTTCATCAAATTCAACTTTGATTTTATTTTCATCCCAAATAATGTCCAAGAGACCTCTGGAGCTAAAGTTAAATATTTTATTTCGTTTTTAGAAAAAATAGTTTTAATTTTATTTTTTTCCTAATTAATGCCCAAAAGACATTTCGGGCTAGAATTGTATAGTTTATTTCTTCTTTACAAAATAACGTTTTATCACCACTACTTGTGCTGTGTGTTAAAGAAGCGAGCGATTTCTTTTCAACTTTTACATTTATATTATCTTCCTCTTCATCAGTTTCAGTCAATACCAACAATAGTAGTTCTTATACTTTCAAAAATAAAAGTTGCTTCATGAAATCAGGTTTAACAAAAGCAGAAGTTATCGTAAAATGTAATCTTGAAATTGGCTTAATTTCCAAGAGACAATTGGTCCAAAGGACATTTCGTCCAAAACACAATTGGTCCAAAAGACAATTGGTCCAAAGGACATTTCGTCCAAAACACAATTGGTCTTAAAGATATTTGGTTCAAAGGACATTTCATCCAAAAGAAAATTGGTGCAAGGGACATTTCGTCCAGGGATGTTTAGTTCAAAGCACATTTCGTCCAAAGAACATTTGGTCCGGTAACGCTAGAGGATCAAGGGTTTGCTTCTATTAGAAGAGTAAAAGTGATGCATATAACATTATGACTCACAAGTAATACCTCCCAAGTGTAACACTCCAATTTTGAAAAAAATAGGCAGTTAGATACTACACATAAAATAAACGAATACGTGTTTTTCTACGGAAAAGTGGTTTTAGGGGGGGCAAAAGCCTAAAAGTTGACGCCAGAAAGGCAAGAAGAAGTGGACCGAAGTGAACGAAGTTGTGCACAGATATTGCAGACGAAAAATGAGGGAACACGTGTTTCGTATTTTCCTGGAAAAATGGTTACGTGGGGCACAGACCCACTCCAAACCTTTGATCACGAAATATCAAAAGTACTTTTAACAGTATGTCAGATGTGAGTAAAGAACATGAAGAATTGCAACGAAACTTTGAGTAGGGACAATACGCAAAAATAAATAAATACGTTTTTTATTTTCTGTGGAAGAACGGTTTTAGGGGGCAAAAGCCCCCATCCAAAAGTTTGAAACTTGAGGCCCGAAAGGTCACAAGAAATGAACCAAAGTAAATGAAATTGTGCACAGATATTGTAGACATAAAATGAGGGAATACTGGTTCCGTATTTTTCTGAAAAAAAGAAAAAGGTTTGGGTGGGACACAGACCCCTACAAAAATTTGATCGTGAAATATCAAAAGTGCTAATAACAGTATGTCAGAAGTGCTTAAAGGACATGAAGAATTGGAACGACACATTGTGTAGGGACAATACGCAAAAAATAAACAAATGCGAGTTTATTTTCTGAGGAAAAACGGTTTCAAGGGACAAAATCCCCCACCCAAAATTTTGAAATTTGAGACCTAAAAGGCAAGAAGAAATGTACAGAATTGAATGAAACTGTGCACATATATTGTAGACGTAAATTGAGGTAATTGGGTTTCGTATTTTCCTTAAAAAAAAAAAAAAAAAAAAAAAGCGGTTGCGTATATCACGGACCTTTTAAACTATTGATTACAAAATGTCAAAAGTACAAATAATTATACGTCAGAGGTTCTTAAAGAGTATGGAGAATTGCAACGAAACCTCGTGTAGGGACAATTCGCAAAACAATAAAAGAAACGTGTTTTAATTTGTGCGGAAAAACAGTGTTGGGGCCTCCGCCTCCTCCGAAAAAAAGTAAATATTACCGTAATAGCGCAGGAAGTAGTGGACCAAAGCAAATGAAATTGTGGGTAGACATTTTAGAGACCCTATGTAAAATAAGATCTTTCGTGTTTCTGAAGTGTCCCTATCCGCTTTGCTTCAAATTTGGTACATCAACAGCAAACAGGAAATTAATCGACACGTGTTTCTGTTTATGCGGAAAATAATTGTAAGGGTTAAACGTGCCTCCTGAAATGCTATAAAATACACTATACTGTTTGTGCTTGTTGTTGATCTGTCAAATTTGAAGAAATCAGATGGAGACACTTGTGAAACACGAAAGACCTTATTTTACGTATCCAATATGTATATACAATTTAATTCGCTTCGCTCCATACCTTCCGCCACTCAACGCCTCGGTCCGCTGAACAGTTTTTTTCTTTTCAGGAAAATACAAATTCTGTGCACAATTTCATTCACTTCGGTCCACTTCTTCTTGGCTTTCGGGCGTCAACTTTCAAAAGTTTGGGTGGGAGTTTTTGCACCCTATAACCCTTTTTTTCGCAGAAAATAAAAAACCCGTGTTCATTTATTTTTGCGTATTGTCCATACACAAAGTTTCGTTGCAATTCTTCATGTAAATTTAGGCACTTCTGACATACTGTTACTAGCACTTTTGATATTTCATGATCAAAGGTTTGGAGGGGTCCGCGCCCCACCCAACCATTCTTTTGTAGAAAAACACGAAACCCGTATTCCCTCATTTTTCGTCTACAATATTTGTGCACGATTTCATTCATATCGGTCCACTTCTTCTTGCCTTTCGGGCGACAACTTTCAAAATTTTGGGTGGGGGCTTTTGCCCCCTAAAACCGTTTTTCCGCAGAAAATAAAAAAACACGTATTTATTTATTTTATGTGTAGTATCTGCCTGCCAATTTTTTTAAAAATCAAAATTGGAGTGTTACACTTGGGAAGTGTTACTTGTGTAGCTTCTTATTTCTAAAGGAAATTTTGAAATAGAGATTTATTCCGCAATTTTCTTTTCGGTAAAACAAATATATGCTGAGATATTCAGAAAAGACGTAAACGCCTGAAAACTAAATGGCCACTTTTCTTTGCTTTCATTAATAATTTTACAAAAATACAGTTTTAGCTTCGCAGAAATACAGTTGTAGCTTCGTTGGTTAAGGAATTCACCTCCCAAAATGATAAACAACCCTTTGAAGAGCATACTCCCTCTTCATTTACGGACAACATTGCCTCCGCATGGTCATGTGAATCTTGTATTTGGTTTGAGACTTTGCAATGGATATCTTAAATGTACTGTGCTGTACCGAGAATATTAATATGAAAGCAAAACTATATACTATATTTGCATAAGGAGTAACACTGAACTAAAAATACAAGACAAGTTAACAATTCTGGCTTGTCATACAACTCACTAATTATGTAGAAACGTCTGCCGAAGTTACACACTATCAATAGTCTACGAATAGGAACCAGACTTGTGGTTAACCTGAAAAGATACGTATATTCTACACGAAATGTTCTAACTTTCATCTTATATTTGTCAATCACTTTTCACAATGTTGCAGCCAAGAATGTGACTGTTTAAGAGTATTATATTTGGACTAAGAATATATTTCACACATGTGTATTTTTCTATTCTCAGTATTTCTTTAAATATACTTGACACATAATTTTTCACTTTTCTAACACAAGGGTTTGAATACCTAATATTTAACTTACTCAAATTTAAACTCCATTAATTTTAGTTACCGGTACTTATTTCAGAACTATTTCATTCACAACATGAAAATTTTAGATGTCATGTTAGCAGTTATTACAGCAACATACTTCACACTGCAACCTTTCCCTCACTCCAGTTGTTCGGCCATTTTGTTTTCAGGCGTTTACGTTTTTCTGAATATCTCAGCATTATTTGTTCTGTCGAAATGAAAATTGAGGAATAAATTTCTATTTCAAATTTCCTTTAGAAATAAGAAGCTACTGAGTCATAATGTTATATGTATCACTTTTACTCTTCTAATAGAAACAAACCCTTGATTCCCAAGCGTTACCGGACCAAATGTTCTTTGGACGAAATGTGCTTTGAACTAAACATCCCTGGACGAAATGTTCTTTGGACCAATTGTCTTTTGGACGAAATGTCCTTTGGACCAATTGTATTTTGGACGAAATGTCCTTTGAAATAATTCTCCTTTGGACGAAATGTCCTTTGGACCAAATGTCTTTGGATTAAATGTCTTTGGACGAAATGTTCTTTGGACGAAATATCTTTGAACTAAAAGGGTGGACACCCGGTGGGCCAGTGTGAGTCACGGTGAGTGGTGTTTCGCAGTAGGTCACGTCCTTTTGACCCACGATCCACTGACCCACTCACAAATCTTGACCCATTTCACCCACTTACCAACCGACCCGCTGACCCACTCCATCTTTGATTTTAACATGTCTTGTTTCATTTAAAAGACGAAACATGCATCCACATAATTTTTTCATCGATTGCGAAGGTTGGCTTAATATCATAGTTGTAATGTAATTTCTTCTTAAGGTGAGAAATTGATATTATTAAAAAGCCCATCTTGAAGTGGGTACAAATTACCTTCCAAAGTTATTAGAAACTCTTCCTCACCCCGAAAACTGTGAATTCGACAAATATATAAGTATTTTTTGAGATTTTATTTTTAGCTCTCCCAGGCCATCATCCTGTGAAGATGGGGATGAATTTGGATGTAACCTCCATTGGGTGCATCACTATCCATCTCAACGACCGAGAAAATTATGGATAAAACACTAAGATCAGTCGTTTTACATTATTTTTACATGTCACACCTCCCAACTTCCGTAACTTCATAATACTACAATATTTTCTTCTTAGATTGAAAGTAATATGTCCCCCAAGTTTGGTAAAGGTTGTCCCAGACATTCCAGAAATACGCTGGAATATTCATTTATACAGGAACAATAAAATACATAGAGCTGTGCGAGCAATGCCTTCGATGCTGCCGTTGTAAATTCAAAATCAGGCTGTCATGCTCCTTCAGAAGTGTTGCTATTTATCTCGGTGATAACGAAACCATGAACTCTACACTAATATCGGTCGTTTTGAATCATTGTATATGTTACTCCCTTCGACTCTCCTTATTAGATGTGCTGGGGAATCTTACTCCTACTGGAAGTTGAACTTAAAGGTCATCAGAACTGCTCCCAATGAACTTGGGGACCACGAAAGATATGGGTTGTATACTAACATCGGTCATTTTCAATTATTTCTACATGTCACAAATTTCACACACTCCTTCATTGTGTTAATGAGGGCTTAACTTACATGGCATCGGAAGTGCCACTCTTTATCTAAGAGACCCCCAAAATTATAGATTCGACAATAATGTAGGTCTTTTTTTTTATAATTTTGATGTCAGCCCCTTTCATTAGTCCTAGGACAGCAAATGGATACACTCTAAGAACAGTACCCATGATTTTGCACAAGTACCCATGAAATAGAAGGTACTTCGCTGATGTACCTATGAAAATTCAATGTACCGAAGACTTTAGTGGGTACACACCACATCCCAGCCTTTTACCCATGAATTAGTGGGTACAGGGAAGATTTATGGGTACAGTAAATTCGTACCGAAGAATGTACCTATGACAATAGTAGAAGGTACATGATACCAACATAAACATACGCCATATTGTGTGTTGTCGGTTGATGTGTTGTGTGTACATTATTTCAATGAAGATCGGGAAGATTCGAGTAATCAATCAAACGATTCATATATAAGAGTAAGTGGAATATTCTGTATTTATAGTTGTATTTGGATATTGTAAATGAATTAACTTGTCTAAAATGTATACTATATTATTTCGTAGTTAAACAGTAATTTAAGCCGATTAACAATTCGATTCTTAAGCCTATTGCGAAATGTAAATTTTAACCTATCTTTCTTGTCTTTCTTTCTTTCTTTTCTTTTAACATGCAGTACATGCTAATTTTCGTGACTTTATCTGAATAGTATTGCGACTTTTCCGTGGTTCATTCACATACGTAGAAAAATCAAGAATCATTTATGGAATACAGAGTGCAAGGGTAAGTATTAGAAATTGGATTTCACACACATGCTTACGTACACCTTGCACTTCATTTGTTTGCATAGATTGTGTATATGGCTTCTGGTGCTTATGTTCAAGGGAACGTTTACTAAATCCCTGTACCTTGTACTTGTGCAAGGACTTCGAGAATTCAATAGAAGGTAGATTGAAGAGCAAATAAGTGAAGGTGTGAGAGGAGTAAGTGTTGTATCGCCGGACCATTTTTTTTAATTTACCGGGTGAATTGAATCATTTATTTTGGTTTGTGAAGAAGAGTGAGTGAAAGTGAGGCGAGGGGAATAGTTGAAGTTAAGAAAGTGATTGCTGTAGGCTGTGTTTGATGCAAGGCACACTGTATGTGAAGGCGAAAGAGACTATTTGGCAGAGAAGCACACTTATGATTTAGTGTCGGAAAAGGCAGTGTGGAAATAACGTGTGTATGTCAAGGTTGTAACATATCGTGTTTGCGTTTTATAGAATTATGCGAAAATAACGAACGTCAGTTGTTGAAATTGTATGAAAGGTACGGTATAATGCTTTTTTAAGTGGAGCTATTGAAACTAAGTGATTACTAATATGAAGTGGTGCTATTGAAACTAGTAACCACCTGTTTTCATTACTCACTCGCATACCCATCATCACTGACACGCCTGCTTCCATCGGATGCACCCCGCACGGGCTCAATACCTTCGCCTTGCCCTGACTCAGTGAGATAGGATTCCTATATTTTAGCAGCTACCTAGCATAGGTTGGTTTGATTTTTTGCACTGTAGTATACATCCGGACGCCGTGTTTATAAGCAAATACTTATGACATACTGTCACAGCATTGATAGTACAGAATTTTTGTTGGGAGGGAACGCACTTTTACCTCTATTTTTTAAATACTTTTCGGTCGGTATATTTTAGTTATTTGATTATTATTATTCTCCAAATTAGTATTTATTTAAACTATAAACCTGTAGAAATTATATTTTGAGGGAAAATTACTTTTATTTTACATTAGTATATGATAGTTTTAGAAGCAGACGCATTTATTACAAAGAATTATGGGTAGTACCGTTTCACTCCTAGTTGAAATTATATATATCCGCTATTGGGTAAAATTTTTGGCTTTAAACACTAATCTGGATTTAAAAGAATATTTTAAATCCCCTTCCACTTAGTTTGATATACTTTAATTATGTTAAAATTCAGTTATATTTAGAATTTTAGTAAATATGTATTTGGTTTATTTTCTTAACACCAAGTTCCTTGCTTTGATTGATACAATTTTATTTGGGGATTATGGGTAATGAAGAGGTTGCTTGCGTATTTTGGCATCGGATTCTGTGCTGGTAAGTCAAACTGTTATAGCCCTTCGTCAAACATTAAGTTGACGGTATCTAGTATTTTATGTTGTTAGGGTAATTTCAGTGATTATGTTTGAGTAAATTTAGATAGAGGCTCCCGCTCAGATTTCTAGAAAGAATACCGTTTCCCACCAAAAAATGGGTTGAATTACCAGTTTTTGGGAGACTCCTTCAGAAAGGGGATCTCCAAATCATCTTCTGTTTTGTTTTGGTAAAGATGTAGTAATTATAAGTAGGGCCACCAGGTCCTAGATCAGTTTATTCTTTGAATTCAGAGCCGGTTTAGTGATGATTTATTTGTGGTTTTGGTGTGTATTTAATTTTGAGTAGTATGTGTCGAGTTATATGTATTAGTAGGTGTAATTGTGTAGTGATGTAAATGGTAGTTAATTGTAGTATGTTGATGAGTATGGGATATGAGTGTGCAGGACTGGGCAGTGTGTTGTTCATTACCAAATTTTCCATTATAGTTCGTGGATATGAATGTCAAAGCATTTCAGTAATTTTAGCAGCGAATTAATAGACTGAGTACAAGGAGAATTCACATGCGAGTACAGCGCCGTTGTGACCAAATTTCGTACTTCATTAGTGAAATAGGTTCGTCGACATGCGTGGTAAATTAGTTATTATTTAAAATTCTATACCGTTCCTGGCTTAGATAAACCATTTAATGGCTATATTGTTCCTTGATACAACATTACTGAAGATCTTGACGTTCTATCTAATCAAACAACTGAAACATTAACGATAATAAACTTCACTTATTTCCTTAAATAGTATTTCAGCCATATAAACTCGTGTTTCAAGTCAGACCATAACATTAATTTTATTTTGATTCGTAACCGCAGAATGAAACTTCATTGTTGTAGTTTAAGCAAATTGCATTAAATAAAGAATCAGTTTTGATAATTTCTCTCTCTTAACTGTGTAAACATGTAATTTTCCTGGCTGTGAGGGGAAATGTATTAGGTATTGAAGTTAAATGGTCTTGAGTTCATACATGGTTTCCGTGTGTTAATCAATACTACGATTTTATTGAATTTTAGTTGAATATAAGTATATTAAATGAATGTGACTGCCTCGAACAGTCAGTAATATGAAGTATAGGGTGCCTATTAGTAAATCGACGACATATTAGTTATGAGTACATATGAATATGAATGATAAATATGATTATTGATTATAGTGAAGTAAATATTTACGAATAAGAAGGCACTTCGAGAAATATATATGTGATGTAATGTGGGATTATTAGTATTCTTATGATTATTTCGGGTATTGATTTTCACACCCGAGTCCTGTATGAAGAGGTTTGTGCAAATACAGAAGGCTACCTTTCTACTTCATAGTTTGGGGGAAGATTTGTTTACATTGACATACAACATTGAAAATTTGGTCTGACATTGTAAATAGTATTATATGGTTGAATTACAAAACATTTTTAGAAGATTCATGGAATTTATTGACCAGCTGAAAACATAGTTTGATGAACTCCCTGCATTTTGGTTCAGTGTAACTCTGTAATTTAGATTTTTTTTTTCGCGTCACTCAACAAGCCTATTTTACTATTGTTTATATTGCTCAAAGCGGAAATGATTTGGGTGGTAACAAGAAATTAGATAAAAATAGACAGTAGACTTTCGATATACCGTACCCAGGTGTCAATTTTCCCCCGCCATACATTTTCATTATCTTTTAAGCCTGTCTCAGACGGGACTGAAGTAAGGCTGCGATTCACGATCTAAAATTCACGACCTTACTTAACGATCGTGTGAGAGCTAACTTGCCCCTAGTTCAGGTTGAAATTTTCTGCTGTCCTTATTTGGATCCTAACTTGGAAGAAATAGAAACAGTTTCTATTTTCATCTGGACTTGCATACAACTACCAATCAGAAAAGCGTAGCGCCTGACGACATTCAACTTTGTTTATCGCTAATTTCAAAACAATGCTGCCTGGACAAGGGAAACATTAAATCATACGAAAAATATGATCTTTTGTAGCACGATTTATATTATTTATAAAAATATTTATAAAAGACCTTAGAGGAGGTATGCAGTGAAGGTATCCGCTCGAACGCTGCTGGTGTGAACAAATGTAATTACATCCTTTAAAAGAATAAAAATAGGTGATTTAAGTATACTGTGTAATTTGTATTCTAAAAAATGTAACATGTTAAAAAAAGCGTGCAGGTTTACTTTTGGCGCACCACTCGAAATAATTGTTCAAAAATTAGAATCCTTTCACTAATTACCTTCCTATTGTTTTCTAAATGATTTAAGCTGGGCGACATGAAAATATCCACATGGCATAGTTAAAATTCAAGGGGGTATCATAAGCAATTGTTGTAAAAATTATAATTATTTTACGATTTGCTTATAAATACAGCGTGCGGATGCATGCATAAAAATTACAGCCCAAAAAACACAAAACAACCTGCGCTAGGTCGCCACTAAAAAGCACGAATGCTATCTAACCGAGTCGTAGCAGAGCAAAGCTGTGAGGGGGTGCGTCTGAAGGGAACAGGCGCGTCAGCAAAGGTGGGTATGCGCATACGCGAGGGTAGTGAAAACGAGTGGGTTTTAACAATGATACGAGTTTCAATGGCATTTGTCATGGTTTTATACTAGTAGCGTTTCACTTGTAAACAAAATACAACTTGCGTAAACTGTGCAGAAATTCACCGCCGGTGGAAAATAGTTTCTATACAGGCATCTTTCATATCAACTCACTTATTTTATCCGTCGTAAAGCACTTCTAATAAGTTTAGAGTGTCCACAATGCTGGCACAATACTAGAATTCCGGGTGTAGTGCATGAGATAGGTTCCCGGCGCGGTATAAGTTTACTTTAGGGGCTATGTGGGCATTTTTTGTGGGTACTGAGCTGAGCGGATGCACTCAGTACCTATACTAGAAAATTGCTTTTTCTTCTTTATTTTAGCTTTTCGCGTCTGATAACTTCCCTGATTTACATATTTGGACAAGTCATTTGATTTTCAGTTCTACAATCTGGTGGATCCAAGGATCTACAGACCATTTTTTAGCTGATACAAACTCCCCCATGTTCGTATCTTGCTGATGGATTTTCGGAGTTACTAATTTCAATAGCGTATGGAATTCTGAATAATCCATTCTATAATTTTTTTTTGTAGGAACGTGTTCTGCTGTAAGTAGTTAATTATTCACCATTGAAAATACGGTGCTTTTCTGTGCATTATTGCGGCGGATAATTCACTCCCTGGTCCACCAGCCCCTCTTTACTCTTTCTCTCTCTCACGTTTCTTTTGGGGGGGAGGGCGGATTTTGTGTCAGCAACAGAGCAGATATCGCTGCTATGGCTATTTCATCCTCATCGGATGAACTTATATCGTGAAATAGAAAAACAATAATATTTACGATTAGGACAGTTGATTTCTTTGTGTGTAACGCGTTTTTCGTCTGTTTTAATGAAGCGACCACGAGAGGCTCTGCTGATAAAACCTATCTAGTTTTAAGGATCGTCTGAGACTCCTACAACACCTCAGAATAAAAGAAATTGCATAGAAGTTTGAGTTAGGCAACACTGTTAAGTTGTAGCCTGGGTTGAGGTCTTAGTTCAGTTCCGTGTGAGACGGGCTTTAGTTTTAAATTAAGTTTTAAACCAAATTGATACGACATACTAAAATAAACGCCGATCCCATCAAATGTCCAGAATTTTATCTATAAAAGAAAAGACAGTTATTAAATTAAATAAATATTGATATCTATATTTTTTCCTGAATAGCTCAAATGTGCTGGCTATCTCCACTGTGATCAACAAATGCTAAATATTAGTTGGATTTTTGGCGTTACAAAATAATTAACAACTAATTTAATTAAATTTTCTCATCAACGGGGCTGGGTCCGGATAGCTCTCTCTTGTGTATTTACCTGGATCCAGGTCTGGGTTGTATGTGGGAACGTGTGTCTACTCTAAATCACTTCAAATTGGATTCTCTGTCAGTAGTTCATTAAATTTGGTTATTCTTCAACAATTAATATAACCTTTTATCGGTTTTTTCCGTAATCATTCCGTATTTCTCTCTTTTCATTTTCCTTCCCTATTTCTTTTCTTCTTTTCCTCTTCTCCTCTTTCATTTTCCCTTTCTTCTTCTTTCTTATTCCTTAATTTTAAAAACTGAAGGCGTGATATTTTATTTATTCTTCGGAAGCCCGATATAAAAAATAAAATTACGGTCAATGAAAAATCAAGTACAGTAAAGTAGCGCTCATAGTTTACGCCATGTTTCAGTTTTAAAAGGGCGAACCATGAGAGGACGGATCGCCATGATTTCGGTACAATTTATCACGCCCAACATAGTAATTTTCTGTGCTAAATTGTAAAAGTTTACATGCCTCTGTTTTGAAGGTAACTGAACATAACCTAGCCTAGCCTAAGGTAACGTAATGTAATCTAACCAAGAAGTAGTACACTTTGGTACTTTTTCGATTTCGTGTGGTCCTCGATACAGCACAAATGCCCCCTTCTTCCTCAGACACCAATCATAACATTGCGCCCCTCTCTCTACCTTTTACGGATCTCTCGAAGTCCGTATACAAGTACATGGCAAAGAGAACATTCACAATGTGAACACAGAAAATGCGCCAATAACACTTGCAATATAATGGGGGAGGGGTTCTCCCTCCATCATACCCCACCACATATTCTTACATCACGAAAAGTAACGACGAAAACTAAAAGGACTTACACCTAACTTATAACCTGGCCCTAACTGATATTCCACAAGAGTTCGTAAAAAGTTAAAACGTAAAAACGATCGAAAGAAAGATTTAGGAACCGGACCTACAACAACTCTCTTTTCTTTTCGTGAGCGATGCTAGCTTAAAATTGTAGTAAAATATAAGTAAAAGATATATATAAGTAAAATATAAATATATGGTAGCTTCGAAATTTCAGTATTCCTTGTTCAGTATCGCAAACTCAAATAGAAAATACAATATCTCAAACTAAACAAACAAACAGGCAAATATCACTTCATTAAGCTTTCCTGATCCGTTCAACATTTTGTCTGTAAGTACTGTGATTCTACCCGTGTGTAATTTATGTTTATAGGAACCCCAAAATAACTTACGCTAACATTTAATATTACCCGATACAACTGGTGGAAAATATTTTGTTAGGTACCAGTGTCTGTCTGCTACACAGGGTTGGTAAGAAGGGTTTTCTTTCTTTTTTTTTAAAAAAAATATTTTTTGGTTTAAACCAGTTTTTTTATTTGAACCGACTTCTTGTTTAAATAAATTTATTTATTTATTTAAATTACATATGGATATAAATAATTTTTTTTGGCCTTAACGTCCTTATGCAACGCAGTGATAAGAAAATATACCTTTTTTCGAAAGTAGACATCGATTACAAGGAAAATGTGTAGCTGTCTGATGCAATAAAAATAAATAGCGGGAGTATAATACAAATGTGTTACTGCAACTTTAAGGCACAGTAACTTTTATTTTGATTTATAATCATGAATTAGCTTATTATTGGTAAAATAAAAGTAACAATTCTCTCCTCTGCTTCTTCGAAGGATATTTTCGTAAGATTAGCACAGCGAAGAAAAAGGCAAAAACAGAAATCAAAAGAGAAACAACAAACCTGTGTCGTACCAAATGAACCCTTGGCCGGTTTCTAATGAGAGCTTAAACTTTGCAAATTCAACAGAAAATGTATCTGACTATTTATTCGAGTTAGAAGTAATTATATTAAAGTATTGTTTTATATTACCGAGTAACCGCAGCTCAGTTAGTAGAGCGTTGGCTTCGTATTGGGAAGGTCCTGGATTGCGCTCAGCAACCGCTATCCTGACTGAAGTCTTTCCCTGGTTTCTCTCAGTCATACTAGGCAAATGCTCTAATGGTGCCTTGAATAAGGCCAATGTCGACTTTTTTAAACTCGTTTAACATAGGTAATGTACGACACTTTAACCATTTATTCTTATTTTTATCTTTTGCAAATTAAAAACATGAAATTAAATCTTTTAGTTTTACGTCCCACGATTATGTCGGCTAGGCTAAAGGATACGGTGAAGATGAGAAATGAATGAAATGCTGGAATGAAGATAGTGGGAGGAAACAGGAGAGCCCCGAGAAAACCCACGCACACGGTGTTTGTCCACCACAAAGTTCACTTGGCGGGAGCAGGGTTTGAACCCGATACCCCATGCACCAGAGGTGAACGCTCTACCACTGAGCCACCGCGGCCCCGCAAATTTTATTATTTCGAAAATACATTTATTAGAAATCGGAACATCAATGTTTCGGATGTTTCTAAGATCATCATCAGTAATTGTAGTAAATTGAGGAAGGAATTTTTAATAACCTGTTTATGCAATATTCGTGTATTTTAGTAAAATCTGGTTATATGGCAGTGGGGCACAGAAGGGAATTCTTTATTTTTCGTTGGAATAAAAGGACTTGGGACAACGCAATTTGATTAATTTCGTTTCTTCGCTTTTGCGTTGTGATTTCAATAAGTAATCCCATACTTTATGAGCAATAGATAGTAGCAAAATGCCCTGTTTTAATAAATATTCGCTTTGATATTTGAAGATGAAGTAAATGTTCTCTTACCATTAAAATGAGAAAATGTTGCTATCTTTAAATAGCAGTAATAATTAAAGGTATGTGTATACATTTATTACATTTAGCAAACTTCCAATTAGTTAATTACTGTATCAATACCCTTAATCACATGTACCAGTTTCGTTTTCCAATCACTCAACACCTTTGAAAAAATTGCTCTAATTACTATGTCAGTAAATGCTCAATATACAATTTATTGTATTTTGATTGAAATGCTAAATTGAACACATTAAACCATACGTTTCTAAAGTTGCATAGATCTTTCCGCGATCTGCCGCGCTTTACTACGGAATTGCTGCAGTTTTAATAATATATATATATTTATTTTATTGTGTAATTTTTCTTTTTCTTCTGACATCCTTCTACCACCAACAGATTACATCTGTTGCAGATGAAAATTTAAAAGTACTTTGAAACCATTTTTGCAGTTCTGAAAGAAGTTTTGTATCGCAGTAAGACCGCAGTAGCCGTACACTTTGAAGTGTCAGGCGCCGACTTCAATGTTCCAGGTTCAACTTCTGACTGGGGCATGTTTTTTTTTTTTTTTGTGGATTTTAGAAACTTAACAGCTAAGAGTACCGTGCCCGGCCAAAGTCAAGAGCTACTAAAATTAGGGCCCAAAATTCAGGGTTCGAAAAAACCCAATCCACCTGGGCTCATATGCGTTTTCACGGATTTATTTTTTTTTTCCGAAATACCGAAATGTCTGTGGGGTAAAAGTGTTACATTGTGATTTATATTTCAAGATTGTCATTGTCACAATTTGCAACAATTTTCTACTTACTGCTACATAAAGATCTCTTCAAGATTTTCTATTTTTGTTTTCTAGATACTGAATTTCGTGCTTCTCTCACGTTCAGAATAGGAACAGTGACGACGCAGAGGAGAGGGGGAGGCAATGGAACCCCCTTTCCTAATACGCTGGTGAAGTAAACGTCATTTCCGCTTCCTGTTCAGCTAGCTGGTTACAAACAAACCGCTTTGAGCGGGTTATATGAAGAAGTTTACATGGTACTCGTCTATGAAAATGATTTGTTTCGTTTTCGGATCTAACCATAACAGTTTAAGAGGTACATGCAATGCTTTTTTGTTTTCCCAAGAATGAAATTAGAAATATTGTACTATATAACATATTAAAGAGAAACAAAAACAAAGCCACACTGTACAACAAGCGATATAATGATTAATTATTTATTGGGCGAACAGATATGTCTCAATCTTTTTGAAGAACACTTTCTCTCCTTGCGTATTCTGCCGGAAACAAATTAAAATACACATATTGTTACCACAGCTCCCTTGCTTTATCTTTGTTTGTTTGTTTGTGACATTTTTAGGCTACTCGCTGTTTAATATATACTAATACTCAGTACACTGTAAAATCGTTTCTTAGTAAACTGATGATTGAATCATACATTTAAAGTCATACTATAACCTTCGAACAGTGCCTGCCCCAGCATGGAGTGTGTACTTGCGTGCCTGCTCTTTCTGATCCTCACCAGCGTAAGTTCGTTAACAATTTTACCTTTGTGATTACATATATGTGTAAAAATTTAAAACTCTTGATACAATTGAGATTTGCAGGCAATGGATGATTTTAAAATTGGTAAATCGGTATTGCACATATATGTAAGACAACCGCATTTAAGTAATCACAAGTTAACCTGACAGCACCTTACCGCATATAAATTTTGGTAAGAGTATAGTACAGGTAATATAGTGAAGTTTAAGGCGGACTTGTTAATTTGTCTCATTCCGTTTGACATAAAATATAATTGTTCCATCGTATCGATCTACGCTAAGTACGCATGGAAAATACGGGATCATTATTTGAAAATTTATGTATAAAATTTGTCTAATCTACGAAAATACTTCTGTGCAAGAAAATTATTTATGTAGAGGGAGAACATAGAAACAGCGTTAAAAATGTACCATGGTTACTAAGAAATTGAAATGCAAATCCACTTGTAGTGATTATTAACCCTGGCTATTGTACGCTTTTCGTACCTGTCTTTCCTTCACGCATACCCAACTTCACTGATCCGCCTGCTCCCTACAGATGCATCCTTACATTCGCTTGAGCTTCAAGCTGCCCTTAATCATCATAGATGTAGTGTTACGTGAAGTGACCACCCAGCGTAAGTTGGTACGTGTTCTCCTTTGAATTTTAATACATGTATATGCTGGCATGTTACAAATCTGTACGTTGTTTGTGGTAGACGCAAAGAAAATAATTCAGATAACATTAGGACATTATATAGGATAGTTAGAGAGTTATACATTTTAAATTATTTAATTAAATCTGGTGACGCATTTCAACTTTACCAGTGCCAAGCAAAGAATAGACACCCGCTAACAAAAGTATGAAGAATAAATTAGGAAATTATTTCCACGAAAATGCTAAGTTTCTGAGATTATGTATTCGTAATTGTATGCTTTAAGATGCATTGGTTATTCTAGCGCTGTACTCTTTTGTTCCGAACATCTGATCACTAATTTTATAAAAATCAAGTTTCTTCAATATTAAACATTTTCACTGAAGCTAAACAAACAACTGACAGAAGTATATAGCATAACAATTTTCAATAATGTTAATTAAATTCAATCTAAAATTATTATTAAGGAGCGCTCATGTACATGCTTGGGATTTTCACTCACTTGTTGTCCAGCAAGTCATTGGCGATTGAAGGGATTAAAATGTCGAGTAATTTTGTTTCATATTATGATAAATATAGCCTTAATATACGTATAAAGTAAATATATTCACTGCTATTTGTGAAGATGTAACCTTTTATTCATGATTTTAAGTTCGTCTTTCACAAGACTCATAGCTGCCACATACAACGCCATTGAAACTGCCTTAGCAACCACCTTAGCAACAGGTTGTTTGTACCCAATATGGCTGCGCCCAGTAAAATTCACAGCAGACGACTTCAGCAGCGTATACAGCCAACCAACTTAAGTCGAACTTGCAGTAATAGTTTCAGGAGGCGACTCGAAAAAAATTCCCTGGGGTCATAAATCCGCTCGTACTCAATGTGTTAGCAATATTTTCGCAATATTTCTTTTCACCTCTCGTGTTTTTAAAGTGTCTCGGGCGAAATATTCTGAAACCACCATTGGGAACTTGTAATCTAATCCAATATTATTTAGGCCTATATTGAAATAAGTATTATGAAGCTAATAGTACATACTGTTCGTAGTTTTGGTCCCAACGATGAAAGATGTTTTCTTGAAGATGCTGCAATAAGAAGCTAAAGGCCTCGTCGTCTCCTTAATATTACTATTCTTTATCCATCTGTTAACTTTGAAATCTATTTGTTGACATTAAATTTGGTTGGTTGGTTATTGAAGTTTAGTGTCCCTATTCAGCAGCGGGCCTGTATGGGACGTAGACCTACAGTTTAAGGTAAAATCTGAACCACCAGAATCGTTCAAATTTTTCCAGACTTCCCGCCGCGAATTGAACCCGTAACCCGCTACACCGAAAGTGCCCATGCTAGCCACTAGACCAGGGGGGAGTTCAACTTTAACTTTGATGCTACCTGGTAACCAAAATGAATTAAGCATTCAATAAAGTACCAAATCCTGGAAATTGTATCCAATCGCTTAACATTTAAAAGTTTTTTTTTTAAATCCCAATTTCTCAATAAAAAGTACAATCTAAAAAAAAAAAGATTGAGGGAGTAAGTGTACAGGAGTATCTAATAATATTAATACGAAATATATTAATTTATACAATATGAATTATATCTTTGTTTTAAATTAAATGTTTAAAAATGTCTAAAATGAAATTAAATATCTTCCAATGTAAAATAAATAATTTTATTGTTGAAGTATTCACTTCCGATGCTTTGTACATTCAATTACGGGAAATTCCCGAGCACTTATTTCAAGACGGTTCATTTCCGATAATGCAAATTTATTTAAGTTAGGTTAGGATTTAGAGTTCTTGAGTGTGGGCATCTATGAATATGAGGGACGACGTTTCTCGGGATCACACTATCCAAGGAAAGGAAAGGAAGGAAGCGGTCTGTGACCTGTATGTCAAGTACCATCCCGGGATTTGCCTGGTGTGAATGAGAAAAACCCAGGAAACCTCACTCAAGATGGCTGGCCTGGAAAAGCTTTTACACTTTTTCGATCAAGTGTCCCCCCACCGGGAATTGAGCCCGGGACCAGTCGCAACTTTATTTAGTGTACATCGAAACTTTTAATATAAAATTGCATATTTTACTTCAAATAAGGCCGTGGTTGCTCAGTGGTAGAACGATCACCTCTGGTGCGTGAGTTTCCTAATTCGATCCCAGCTCTGTCCAAGTGGGCTTTGTGGAGGACAAATACCGTGTGCATGGGTTTCCTTGGGTTTGTCCCGTTTCGTTTCACTCTCTTCATTCCACTATTTCATTCGTTTCTCATCACCACCTAATTTAGCCCACAAACTATAACCCTGGGACGTAAAACTCAAAGACTTCATTTCATTTATTTCAAATATAAGTATAATTTATACATTAATTTGGATAATTATCTCAATTAATTATATAATTATCTCAAGCTGAGTTTTTTAATTCATTCAGTACTTTACAAAGGTCCTAGAAAAGAGTTAATTAGTATATATTGAATGTTGTAGTATGCCTAAAGGTCTAAATTTCGTTAAAAAAAAAAAAAAAAACTTTCAATGTGATCAGCTTAGTTGTATGACTAATACACTCACCAGAAGCTTAAAACCCAGGTGGTGGTTTTCCAGGTGAGTAAAACCCGATAAAACCCACCAGTTTTTTTGGCTGGGCTGCGCCCACTTGGGCAAACCCTGCCGAAAATACAGTGTTTTAACAAGAACAAACGTATCCCTAATAAAATTATCAGTTTTTGTAGCATGTTATCACTATAAAGCGTACCAAAATATAACATATATATATATATATATATATATATATATATATATATATATATATATATATATATATATATTTAAATTGTTTAGCATTCTAAGGAGTACCTCTATTTGTTTGTCGTCTTTATAGAGAATTAACGTGTCGTCTACATAATGATAGTATGTAAATAACTTTTCAATTTTGATGTAGCTGAGTGTAGGACAAAATCCAAGAGGACAAAATCCAAGCGGACAAAATCCAAGAGGACAAAATCCAAGCGGATAAAATCCAAGGAACATTATAATGGGAGTAGTGCCTGTGAACACCCTAATTAAATTGTACGTTTGTTTCTTTCTTCAATTGTCATGCATTCTAAAGTTTTATCTAATTCAATTTATTCCGGTGGGAGGCAACGGAAATAAAACTCAGCATTCTAACATTACCATATTCATATTTTGATCTTGATAGGTACATTTGAATTATTTGTTTTATAAAAGAAATCATACAACATTACAAAAAAGGCTTCTATATGCTATCTCATGAGAATGAAAATCCAATATAATTTAGATAAAAACTAATTTACTTCATTACCTTCAAAGAATTTACATCAGTTACACTTGTCGAAATAATTAATAACATATACATTTTCATATTTCGATTTTCTAGATATTGCATTATTAAATTCACATACGTTATTACATTATTTAAAAAAGCATACAAGTCATACACTCACAAGTCAAAAAGTACATTATTTAATAAAAAGTCATACAACACTACAAAAAAGGCTTTTATATGCTTATTACATGTATAATATAAATAAAATGAAAATACATAGTTTTACAACTTAATGTACGTCAATCACATACCAAGTACGCTTCAATCTAAATGTATACAACGTGATGCACTTTTCAGAAAATCACTTACACTTAGACTAGTGCACAAATTCTGAATTCATCTTTGAAAATGAACTGTTGAATTTTTTTCTTTGGTGGTTCGCCAAAGTTTGCCTGCTCTATCACTGTGGCTGCCAGAACTTGATCCTTCCTGATACCTTGGATTGCACTCCACATGGATGGATGCTTATGTCCAATCCAATCAATCAATCAATCCAACAATGTGTATGTTATTGGTTATTTTGACAAGTGTAACTGACGTTTCGCGAAGACAATTAAAACAACTTTTCATATAGATGTGATAAGTAATTAAAGCTCATCTGCATTCTTACTGGGAAAATCTTACATGTTTTATTGGATTTTCATTCTCATGAGATAGCATATAGAAGCCTTTTTTGTAGTGTAGTGTTGAAGAATTACAGATAAAACTTTAGAATGCACGACAATTGAAGAAAGAAACAAACGTACAATTTAATTAGGGTGTTTACAGGCACTACTCACATGATACTGTTCCTTGGATTTTATCCGCTTGGATTTTGTCCGCCTTGCCAGAATTTAGCTTGGATTTTGTCCTCTTGGATTTTGTCCGCTTGGATTTTGTCCGCGCCCCGATGTAGCTACACTTGATAAGATAATTATTGTATATTTTACATAGCACTGTTATTTCGTGATTTTATTTCTTTATGTAAATACTGTATTCTTTATATTTTATTAAATATATCTGAACTCATTCCTTTTGGATATATATATTACAGGAATCGTTTCAAGAAACTTTGAAACCTCAAGGACCAACCCTGTTCTATACTGCCGAGTCCAAACTTCTGGGGACAGGAAATGGAGAAACAGCTGAGATACCGAAGAGGCCTGTTTGCTGCTCTTATGTATTTATTACGTTAAAAATTTAATATACCCAACTTGGTTTGGATTGTTCCTGTATTTTGACACGTGACAACGAAACATCAAACACAGCGTACTGTAGACACCATATAAAATACTATAAATTATAACGAAAACAATTGTAAGAATAGCAATTAAACAATAGCAATAAACTTAACTTTGTTTCACTCGAATTATGTTCCTATCACGTATTTTAGCACTTCATTTTAAAATAATAGCTGAGCAAAGAAAACTTATTATTAAAAACTAAAAGCTTAGATTTTAATGAAAGGTATTTGCATTGTTCAGCTATTATGTTGTTTTATTCGGGTTCATAAAAGCAAAGCTTTGATATGGAAAATACCATCGATGGTATTTTTATGTATTTTCATTATTTTAATAAGAAAACTTGTAACTTAAACATCCTTCAGGGGAGGCTGAATGTCCGAAAGGTCCTACAATATTTGCCCACAGTTAAGAGGACTTCGCATATTTGTGGCAGCATAGAAAGCATCACTAAGAGGAAAGGAAGACTAAGTTCTGTATGGCATCCAATCTTAACAAAAAAAAAAAAGTTCCGATTGTTCGTTGACTAAAGGTGAGATGCTTTCCAAAGGTAATGTTTCATGGATAAGATCATACCCATATTTACTCTTATGGGAGGTCCACATTCTTCTGGAAGGACAAATTCTCCATTTTTTTAATGAGGAGGCGCGTCCTTCAAGTAGGACGAATGGCCGTACTTTTATAATTAATATAAAATGTATTCAAGTGTTTCAAATCAAATAAATATCCGTGTTTAAAATGAGGAGAAATATAGGGTTGATGTATTTGAAAGTTTTTTTTTTTTTTTTTTGTTATCCTTTTGTACACTATTGGGCGAAGCATGGCTTCCAATCTCTGTGTTTAATTATGGTGTAGGTATTATTTAAAATATTATTACACAGTACATTGATGTCGGAATGAGTGAAGCCCTTAACATCAATTATTATCATTAGAGGTATGACAATTATCGTTACTAATGTTCAAAGTACAAGGCATATTCATATATGATACGGTGCTAGGTAAGTCAAAGTTAGAGCCACCCTGATTACTGTATACTCTGAAGTAAAAGAGGTATAATTGTAAATGGGTTTACGTGGATGCGGGAAATTTCTAGCAGTGTGTTCTGTAAACTATTTTGGAGGCAGCCATGTTAGATTTGTCTAAAACTAATCTTAGATGGAAAAAGGAGCCCATCTCATTTTGTTCTAGTATTTCGTGAGAAATTCATTGAAAAAGTGAGTGTTTCATTATTACTGTTTATGTAACCAATTCCATGTTGTTCTTAATTTTAGTATCATTTATAAAGTCATTGTTGAAAAGTAACAGGGTACAAATACTGAGAAACTGGCTTCGCCTTTGAATTTATATTGAAATCTCGTCTTAAGATGATGCGTCAGATGACCCCCGTTTCCATTTAAGAGTTTTTTTTTTTTAATAGATTAAACCAATATTTCTACTTGTGTAATGGACAACACGTTATCTCACCAGAAAGTTTTCCCGAGCCCACCTAAGTTTTATACAGAACCGTCACATTTTTACCACATTTACGTTAATCAGAATTGTTGTGACTTTTAATGTTGACTGGGAAATGCTTAGATTACGAGCTATAATAGCAAATGTTGTAATCTAGATATGTACTGGTATTGACTGAGTCACCTTGTGTTTCTCAATGACACAGGTAGAAAATGAAATGAAATCTTTGAATTTTACATTCCTCGATTATGCCGGTTAGGCTAAAGAAGGCGGTGATGATGAGAAATGAATGAAATGGTGGAATAAAGAAAGTAGGAGGAAACGGGAAATCCCCGAGGAAACCCATGCACACGGTGTTTGTCCACCACAAAGTTCACTCGGCAAGAGTTAGGGTCGAACCAGGGACCCCATGCACCAGAGGTGAACGCTCTACCACTGAGTCACCGCGGCTTCATATGATAGGTATAGTCAGAAACAATATTAAGTATAGGTTGGAGGTATATGAAATGATAGCTCCAACCTATACTTAATACTGTTTCTGACTGTACATGTACCCATGAAATTAGGAGCTTTTGTACCCATGAAATTATTTGTACCTAAGAAATCACAGGTACATTGTACCTGCTAACTCTTGGGTACAATGTACCTGCTAAATTAGTGGGTACAAAACGGCCGTTTTGTACCTCTGAAATAGTGGGTACTGTATTTAGAGTGTACTGCCACCGCAAGGACTAAATTTGGTCTTAAATGGCATTAAAATTTCTACCAATTAATTTAGCGAACAGTGCTGCATTTAGAAGCTCGGCGTCCCTACGCACTTTTGCTCTCGGCGCCCCCAATAACTACATATTTCTCCGCCCCTTGATCCCTAACTTACAAATAAAACTTAATTCGAATATGCTTAATTAGTGAATTTAGTGCAGTTAAATACCACTCACTAGATGCTACAGCTACAACTACGTAACAAAAAATAAATGGGAAACATGTTCTGAATTATTTTCAGATTTCTTACGCTATCATTAAATATATTAGAATAGTAAAAGAGGATTGCTCATGAAATAGTATATTTGCTCTCGATTTTTAAAACTTTTTCATACGAAAAAAAAAAATTAAAATTTTAAACTTTGCGCTCTTCAAATATGTTGCCCTCTAGGCACGGGCCTAGTTGGACTAATGGGAAATGCGGAACTGAAAACTTACGCTTCGGCTCTAATATTGGTTGATTTCGATATTTTTTTTGTCGCTACGTAACCACCCTGGGTGCTAATGGGAGCTTAATTGGACTTGAATTGAAAGTAGAACTGTTTACCTAAGCGACCACGAAACTATGGATTCGATACTAATATCGATCCTTTTCTAGCATTTTTGATATGTATCCCGACAGTACTCTTTTCCAGATTGTAAGAAATATGGTTAAAATTGCTCTAGACATATTAGAATTATGTCGAAACACACACATACATCCACTTTCATATATATATAAATACAGAGTGAGCGAGCGAGAAAGTAAGAGACAGCGAACAAAGGCATCACGACTTCCACATTACAAAAGCATATATCAGGTATTGAATTGAAAATCTATGTAAAGACCTGCTGTGGCATGCTTCATAAGGACAATTCCAGTCTGCTCACGTGACCTTTGGGGTTCGTGAATTTCTTGCGAGCGTTCCGACTTTGGATTCTCTGCTTATACCCTCTTTTTATGCCTCGGATATTTTTTCGAGAATGTCAATGACATGCCGTAATACGAATGTTGAGAAGTAACCTTTATATGAAAAATAGCTGCAAATAAATACACTGCATAATTTATTTATTGCGATGATATTATTTTCTTAATTTGAATTTAACATTCACATATATCATAGAATACCAACGTACTGTGAAAACCTGTTATATTTTAAGCATAAAAATCAATATGTTCTGCAATGATTATATGTTATATATATACAACTGACGTATTTTAATGTAATTATTTTATATAATTTTTCATGCATTGCGGAAAATAGAATTTCATTAAAAAAAACGTTGACTCAGATGGGAATCGAACCCTCAACCTTACGATTTGAAATCCAACGGCGTACCACTGAGCTAACACAAACGCTTTTCGGAGAATACTTCTGGCGACATATAGGTGCATTTAAGATAATAATTACCAGAGCCCGGATCTTGTTGACAAGTCAACTTTCTTCTGTTACGCATAGGAGAAGGCAAGTTCAAGTAAAAACGTTATCCATCAACTCTAGGTTCTAAAAATATAGTTTTTTAGGATCAACTTTTGGTCTCTTTTTGCTGTTTTGAAATTATATAATGAAATGTAATCCCATAGTGACAATTTGAACAATAATCTCTGTTTTGTTAAGGACTAAAAGATGAGAATTATATATAAAAACGAAAAAACAAAATTAGTGATATTTAGTTCCAGAAATACTGATGATGGAAGTCAATGTGCTGATCACACACAAAACAGCTGAAATCCATTTCCTTGATCATATTCAATTTATTTTGATCTGTAATCTTATTCATAGTTTTTATTAACAGTCAAATCTAGAGTTTTACCCTTGTAAAATTCTACTTCATTTTTTCGCTTGACAAGAAAAAAATAAATAAATACTTGCAGAATACCTGATCAATAATAAAATACAAAGAAAAAAATAGCGACACGAAGATTCGATCACGGGTCTTGGAAATGGGAAGTTTGCACGGATCCAATGAGCTACGGAATAAGATACACGCTATAAATATATGACAATAATCGTAAGCTTCACGCTGTGAAAGAACCTTTTTTTTTCCTTTTATTAAGTTTTACGATATTTCTATAGTGTCTTGGGTGAACTGCAGAGATAGATCATGCAGTTATCGATTTGGTTAGGGATTCAACTTTAAAAACTTTTAAAACATTTAATTAAATCGCGATATGGTAGCAAGGAATGTGTAGCGATTTCATTCTAATAGTAAAGGGGAAAAGATAGTATTCCACGGAAAACATGCATTTTCTTATGTGACAGAGAATACATCACTTGGTAGCAGGGGCGTAGCCAGGATTTGATTTCAGGAGGACCGCTGGCTAAATGTTCGTTTGGGATGTGTCCGGGGGTTCACCCCGGGAAAGTTTAAATAAAACCGCAATCTTAGGCCTTATATAAACAACTTCTACAAATGTCGGGCGTTCCAAACCTCCTGGCTACGCCACTGCTTGGTAGCATCCACTGTTCCTGATCATAATCAGTCTGTTTACTTCCACTTTCAGCCATAATTTTATTCTTCCAAGCCAAGAAGAATGCCTTCGTTCTACGCATTTGGCGCTCTTAAAAATAAAATTATGGTATAATTAAACGTGTGATTTTGCCATTTGAATGTAAATGTATGTCCCTTACTGACCAAAACAAATCTTGTGGGCGCAATCTGCTTCCTAAGCCCCGCGTGTGTGCTTCTCCCTGTTCCCAACAGAAAAATTAGTTTAGGTATTTTCTGCAAAACTATTCGCGAGATATAGAATTTCATACTCAGTACTTCTGTTTACTTAGTACGGGAATTCATAGAATTGGAAATAATTCGTTTGTATAAGTATAATTATGCAGAACATCGATGAATAAATGTTTTGTGTTGCTAAAAGTGTATGCAAATTTTTAGGAAATTTTCTAGAGAGGTGGAAAATATTCTTCTCAGGCTGGGACAGTAATTAAGTTAGTGCCAAGGAAAGAAACACTAGAGACGGGGAATTTCTCTAGCTTCCCCTTACAAATAAATCACTGGTCATAACGTACGTTTTTTCCTGACGTATGACTGTTTGCCATCCTGTGTGTCTCCGTGGATGAGTGAGCTAAGGTGTGGGTTGATAATCAAGGGGTTGAGGGTTCGAGTCCGGTCGCGGAAAGTTGGTATTTTTTTCCATTGTTCGTTCCCCATATCTTAAGATGTTTCTCTCCCTCCCTAATCATCTGATGCTCTCAGCTGAGTTCTCCACTTGAATTCAACAATTGATAATGGGATGCTCTCAGGTTCGGGCGAGCTTTTACATGTCTACTTACAAAATCAAAATTTGCGACAAAATATGGATGCTATCCGATCATTTTGTCTCCAATTCTGAATTTGCACATGTGAGTGTTTATCTCCTTCATCATATTTGCATCTCCCGTTCTCCTATTTCTAAGTGAAATAAACCAAAACGGCATTCTGGCCATATATGAAACAAGTGTATATAAAACGAGGAACAAATCAATCATCTCCGAGTTCGTGGGTAAACAGTAGTTAATATAAAATAATAAAGTATAATTATCCACCTTATTCTCGCTTATTTCAAGACCGAAGGAGGATAATAGACTGTAAGGAGAATATAAGGTAAGTAAATTGACATTTGTAGAAAATGTAAAACTAGTCCAAGGTCCTAGAATCTTCCCTGAAAGACATCACAAAAACATTATTAATAATTTTAAAAATGAAATGAAATCTTTGAGTTTTACGTCCCACGGTTATGCCGATTAGGCTAAAGGAGACGGTGATAATGAGTAATGAATGAAATGGTGGAATGAAGAAAGTTGGAGGAAACGGGAGAGCCCCGAGGAAACCCACGCACACGGTGTTTGTCCACCACAAAGTTCACGTGGCGGGGGCTGGGATCGAACCCGGGACCCCAAGCACCAGAGGTGAACCTCTTGTCTGGGTCGCAAACCCCAAACAATTCTCATACATGAAAACTACTGAATGGCCTTAACATCCACCCAGTTCCTCCAAGAAGTAATTTAAACTAATGCAAGTCTTGGGGGCGTAGATAGCGTAGCTCAGAATTAGAAACATGGGAGTAGAATTTCAAAGATAAAAATTCGACAACACAGAAATAATTTAGAACAAGAATTTAATGAACTGATCTTGAATGACTGAAAAAACTACAGAGCATGATGTGGACTGGTATGACTTAAAGACTAGAGAAGACAATGCATAATCACTTACTTTTGGTAACGATGACGAGCAGAACCTCTGATGGACAGAATGACGGAGTGACAGAAACTAATTATGAATAATTTGACTCGCAGAGTTTCGGCGTCAAAATAGAACTTCTCCTCCCGGAAGAGAATCCGGTAGTATTTATATGATTTTTCCGTCATGTCAACATTCTTGCACATTCTTTCTGAGTCTTCCTAGTTCTAGAAGTCATCGCCGGTCATTTGCATTGTAGAAGTCAAGGCACTCTAAATTTTCCATTGGATTATGAATCCTAAAGAATATTCAAACTGCCTCCACTTCATACATTGCCTGTTTTATACAAATTTTAAAATCCAATTAAATATTATGTTTCTTTACATTGTGGTACACAATAATATGGATGCTATCCGATCATTTTGTCTCCAATTCTGAATTTGCACATGTGAGTGTTTTTCTCCTTCATCATATTTGCATCTCCCGTTCTCCTATGTTGTCAGTTATGACAAAAGATGGCTTGGGAGCAAGATTTCAAATCATAAAAGCGCTATTCCAATGGACTCACTCTCGCTAAGCATTTGATTAAAAGTATATGTTATCATACTGTAGGAGGAGAGCATTCGCTCTTCCTACCCCCCCCCCCTGAAGTGACAGATTATTTATTCAGGTTCTGCAAAGTCATTTCAGATCAAACGACTTAAAGAGAGTTCATTTCAACAGCAACAGGGTTGGACTTTCATTTTTTGTTGCACTTTATCTTCACGAATAGGACGAATATCAAGTAGTGTGTTTGGCATAAGAACTAAACGTCTAAGATTCATCTCATTTTGGAGAAATGATGCTGTAGACGGTAGTGGGAATTTCGCCCAAGTGTACGGGAATTTTCAGTGCCTGGCGATTATGCCACCCGCCTCCTTTTAAAGTTAATTCGGTTGCAATACTTCCCGGCAAATGCTTTGGACTCAACTGGTGGAGCACCTTAGCCGTAAACCTCCATATGGCTGTACCATTTAGAAGTGTCCCCTACTGTACAATATACTGCTGTCCGAAGAACGGATTTTTCTCTGTGCAGTTCTGGATTATTTCGGAATATTTTCATCCCGGACATTATATTTAACTTAGCATTGAGAGTTCTCAAAGCCATGAAATATTCAAATTCATCACCTACTCTTAAGAAGAACATACAAGAAGCATAACACAAGTCGAAGATAATGAACTACAGGAGCACAACGTTGACCATTAACTATTACGAGAGAAAACTAAAAGACTATTATGATACAAGCAAGAATAGAAACAGAAGGGTTCTCACCCCACCTTGAGAACTTAAGCATCCACCAACCAGGCACGTAGCCAAGGGGGGGGGGGGTTCGGACCCCCCCCTTCGAGACCAGAAATGAAAAAATTACGGAAGGATAAAACAAAATGAAATGACGCAAAGAAGGATCAGCGTTAAAAATTAAAAAGAAAACTACAGGAAGCTTTTGCTTACTCTTTCTTATGAGGAGATTTGTATTACTTGCAATATGGTGGCGAGGTAAGCGAGATATTCTGGAAGAGTCAGGGAATTTGAAATTTCAAGAAAAGTTTTGGAATTCTCAGAATTTCTGGTACTAGTCAGGGAGATGTCAAGCTTTCGAAAGCATAGTGCCGTTGTGTAACAGCGTGGACATTTTAAATCATAATTTTTCGTCATCGCATCCTTGCAGTATCAAACATGTTATTTCAAGGACAATTTTCTATTGCTCCTTTAACCTGTCATTTGGAACCGACAATAGTTGACGGAATAATAAAAACAAAAATTTATGTTGAAAGAAAGTTCTGTTAGCATTTGATTCAACAGAGAAAGGAACGTATATATTGTAAATCTAGTTGAACTTCGCCACAGGGGCTGTATTTGGAAGTCAACGCCTGTGGGAGTATCACCATGGATCTCAGCAACGGCGAAAACTATGGATTTGACACTAATATAGGTCATTTTGGGCTATATTTTTTACATGTCTCGGAATCCATCCCCCGCTGACTCCCAGCCTGCATACAATTGTAACTAAATTTGCAAGTCATCGTTAATAGAAATGTCACCATTGATTTCAGCGACCGCAAAAACTATGGATTTGACACTAATATCGGTCATTTTGGATTACTTTTATAAGTCTTGGTATCTCACCCCCTCCGGTGACCCCCGGCCCGGAGCCGAATAGCGTGAATTTGGAAGTTAATGCGATTCGAGTTTCACCATTGATTACAACGACCGCGAAAATATGAATTCGACACTAATAGCTCAAGTGGTAGAGCGTTGGCTTCGCATTCGAGAAATCGTGGCTTCGAATTCCGCTGTCGACCATCCTGACTGAGATTTTCCAGGGTTTCCCTCAGTCCTACAAAGCAAATGCCGGGATGGTACCTACTAAACAGGCCCTGGCTGATACCTTCCCAAATCCTTTCCATTGTTAATGTTGTTGGATATCCAGTGTAAAATGGCCTCTGAGCTGTATCTGGTGATTGTTAAATAAATAAATAAATATCGGTCATTTTCTACTACTTTTACATGTCCCGGTAAACGCCCCCCTGAGACCCCCTTGGTTCGAATTTCGACAAAAACGCTTAACTCTGGTCTGGAGCCTGGCCCAAGGTATTCGTGACTAAAATTTGGCAACTCTCGGTCAATTTGTCTGGTTCCCAAGCCGGTTCCGGTAAACGCAACCCTTAAAGCCCCCTGTTTAGAAAGTTAAAAAAGCGCTTCGTCTTGATCTGGGGCCTGGGCCAAGGTACCCCTGATCAAAATTTGGTAACTCTCGGTCCACTCGTCTGGTCCCCAGGCCGCACACAGACAGACAAACACACAAACAAACTCTTTATTTTATTTATAATAGAAGATAGTTTACAAGACAGTATTGAGTATGTACTTTTTATAATAATTGAGGTCATAACGAAAGGAAAATTGTTATATTTGAATAAACAGGAGAAGGACGTAAATATTGTAAAATCTTTTTCAATACTTTGTTTTTATTATTTTGCTCGAAATTTCTTCATAGTTTGTTACTAAAATACTTGCCAACATATCTTCATTTTATTGTCCTAAAACCCAATAGATGTTGATAGTAAAGTAGTTTAGATTGATCGAGCTCCTGTGCCTTCAGAATTTCATGTCACTTCCCCCCCCCCTCGTTACGAAATCCTGGCTAAACGAACCAATATATGTTCCAGTAAAATAGTTTAGAATGATCGAGCCCCTTTTAGGATGACCACAGTATTTCATGTCACGGACCCCCCCCCTTCACGAAATCCTGGTTACGTGCCTGCACCAACCATACACTGTGCTTTAGAAAGAATAACAGCTGAAGTAAGAATAAAGCTGACTGTTTCACATGTGGTAGCAAGAACTGAAGCTTTCAGAAGGGTAATGAGTAATAAGTTTCTGCCTTTTTCATTTTTATATTTTTCTTAGAAAACTGCCAATGCAAAACATAAACCACACGAAGAAGTCACTTTACCTCCAAAAAAGTAACCTTTAGTGACAAACTTGAAAGAAAGTAACTTTTAGTTTAAAAAAAAAAGTAACTAGCTATGAACCCTTCATTTACAAGAATGTGTCACGTCACGATCTCCACCGAAAAATGTTTATAAATTATAAAATTAAGTAATTACCTGCAATGAATTAAGGCAGGAACAGAGCCCATGTAATTTCTGGCTATCTCTCAATCTTGTAAAAGAGAAATGTACATAATCAAGATATTCCCTAAGTAATAACCAGTGGCGTATTTAGGGGGGACTTCCGGGCTTAAGCCCCTCCCCCCGAAATCTTACTTACTATAGTAAAGTATATGAAATATCTTGCAGAATTTTCACATTTTCAGGCAAAGCCCTCCCCCGAAAGTTAGCAAAGCCCCTCCCGAAACAAAATCGTAAATACGCTACTGGTAATAATAGTTATTCTCTCCAAACCACTGAAGACGAAGACAATGTTTTTGCAGGTTAATTTCAAGAACGTTTGTGATGATATCTATCGTGAGTTGTCTTAATGTTTTGCAAGCAACAGATTTGCTATCAGAGCCCAACACTTTACATCATCATCACTCATTGGATAGAATATTAACTTATGAAGCACATTGCTATTATCGATGTTGAAGCTATCATAACCAAACGGATTTCTTCCTTACGGTTTGAAAATATCAAACGCCGACACATCAGAAGCTCTTTAAGTTATATTGCGGTCACTATGCAGTATAGTTTCAGATTGAGAAAATGTCATTATTCGACAAAGTGAAACACGTATTGGAGGTTACGTTGGCTCAGCGGTAGCGTGTCCACCTTTGACGCGTGGGGTCCGGTTCGATCCTAGGTCCCGCCAAATGGGCCTTGTGATGGACAAACACTGTGTGCGTGAATTTTCTTAGGGATCTCCCCTTTCCTCCTTCTTCATTCATGGAAGCAGTTCATTCATTATCATCAATTTCTCCTTCGTCTTGAAGCATAATCGTCGAACTTTAAACTGATCAATAAAAATTTTCAAAGTATTATTATTATTATTATTTCGAAGCTGGATTAACTCTAGAATTATCAAGGCTACGTATCTGCTACGTATATTACCAAGAAGGGAGAGAATTGGCCTGCGTTTATTTCAAGTGATTGTTGTACTGTATCTATTGAATTTAAGTTAGCATCTTACACTAAACTAAATAACAGAAACTAGGGTTCTACTTTACATTTATTGTAAATGGTTACATATGTGATATTGCTTACATTATTAAAGCACGGATATGTGTTACGCTACAATCTGAACTATGGTGCTAATTACACTATTCTCATTATCATCTTCTTTGCTTTCCAGCTATTAAATATTTTCATCCATCATCTTCCTCAATGTCACTCATGTCTAAATATCGCTTTCCAAGGTGACTGTTTGTATTTCCTCACTACTAAGATATTTGCTGGAAATCGTACATCGAGAAGATATTCTATGCAGGAGACATAACGACGAGACATTAACACAATTAACTGTTCTGAAGTGTAACCAGATCGTGTACAGCTCACAGATGACGAGAAGAACCCTAAAATAGGGAAAGCGGGAAAGGTCAACGACACGGTCAAGTCCATTTTGGTTTTTGAGGTGTGGTCTATACTTAGATGTTGTCTGCTACTCCGTGTAGTTATCTGTGTGCTATTCCGTGGTGTCGTTTGAAACCCCTGTGCGAAAAGTGGACAAGCCCATACCTACGTCACACTACTTCTGCTAGGGTTCTTCTCGTCATCTGTGAACTGTACACAATCTATTTCAAAAGTTGTGGCATTTCCAATAAAAAAAAAAAAAACGTTATTCAAGAAAGAAGGAAACAAATAGTATGACTTGTATTATAATATGTAATAATATAATAAAAATGCACTTATGAACTTCAGTGTTTATATAGGGCGTTCAAAGCACAACGTAATCAAACCAGGTACCAAAGTTCTGAGAATAAGAGAAATAGAGTTAATATGGTATGTTACTTACATGAAAAAGTTAACACTTTATTTTTTACGGTATGCTCCTCACATGGAAAGCTAACACTTTATTTTTTATGGTATGCTTCTTACATGAAAAGCTAACACTTTATTTTTTACGGTATGCTCCTTATATGAAAAGCCAATATTTTATTTTTTGCGGTATGTTTTTTATATGAGAAACTAACACTTTATTTTTTACGGTATGTTCCTTTCATGAAAAAGTTAACACTATTTTTTTACGATATGTTTCTTACATGAAAAAGCCTACACTTTATTTTTATAACTGTACGTTCTTTACATGAAAAGCTAATACTTTATTTTTTTACGGTATGCTCCTTACATGAAAAACTAATACTTTATTTTTTACGATATGCTTCTTACATGAAAAGCTAACACTTTATTTTTTACGGTACGTTCTTTACATGAAAAGCTAACACTTTATTCTTTTTACGGTATGCTCCTTATATGAAAAACCAACATTTTATTTTTGCGGTATGTTCCTTACATGAAAGGCTAACACTTTACTTTTTACGGTATGCTCCTTACATAAAATAGTTAACACTATTTATTTTTTACGATATGTTTCTTACATGCAAAACTAACACTTTATTTTTTACGGTATGTTTCTTACATGAAAAGCTAACACTTTATTTTTTACGGTATGTTCCTTACATGAAAAAGTTAACACTTTATTTTCTTACATTATAGGAGTTATTTACATTGTCTGGATGTCGCTACTTTAAGCTCTGAAAGGGGCTTTAGATAGAGAAATTTTAAAATGAACTAAAGAGAACTTGATTCCGTTGTGTACTGAACACGAAAGTTTTCCTTCAAAAAGATGTGGGTTTTAAACTAAAAAAGAAACTTAAAAGGAAGTTTGCCAAAAAAAAAAAAAAAAAAAAATGGTTACACCTACTGCCAAGGAAGAAGGAGTCATATCAGAACACATCACATGAACTATTTTTTTATATAAGAATAAAATAAATGATATTATAATAGAAAACTAACAAACATGATATTATAATAGAAAACTAACAAACAAACACTTATAGCTACTTAAGTGAACAACATGACAAATCCAGAACGTTTGGGAATCATTTCACCCTGAAAAAGTCCCTCTTCCTCCGTAATGTTTCTAGAGATAAGATTCTAACAACATTCATTAATGGAAACCCATTTAAATCGACACCAAGCAGGAAATTGTGGATCTGACTCAAATATGATACACAAGGAGGAAAATGTTTTAATAGTGGACCATTAGGGGATTCCAAACATATAACAGAAATTGTTCAGAAAACATAGTAGGCCCATATTCACATTAAAAGAACGTTTAACCATCATGAGGGTTCATGCAAGCAGTTGTTCGAATAAGTATTCGATCATACAGATGTCAATGTTTGTGTGAATACGATATTTCACGCTTCCTGTCATTGGCGGGGTCCCTACTAGAGGTTGGGCGATGTCATACTATGTAGCTTAATAAAGCGAAATAGCCATCTATGGCTTTAGGGTACTGGTTACAAATCTTTGGTGAACAATCATAAGAACTTAAGTTGATTTTTTTTTTTCAGATGAACAGAAGCTAACTTTAAACTGTGTTGTTATAAGGCCGTAAGGTAGACAAAATGTTTTATGTTTATTAACACATTTCTCATCGCACTCAGACGAACATCCATAATACCAAACGATTTTTTTTTTTTGGGGGGGGGGTTAATGCTATCACAAACTTCAGACAACTATAAAGGAACTTAAGCCCTTATGACTGTGCACTAAAGAAATATAAAGATGACTTTTACCTAGGAGCTCAGAACTTTTTTTTCCACTGAATACAAAACTGTTTAATACTGAATACAAACATTGAAATCATTATGTAACAGAATAAAATACCATACAATATGAGGCAATAAAATAGAGAACATATAGGGCCAGCTAAGTCGTTAGATGATGCTTTCTCTTACATGAATGCTGCGTCATATTATTGCCTTCTATGTTTCCGATCTCACTGTCCCTCTTAATTGACCAGCAATAGTCTGCGATCATAGCTTCATTCCAATTTCCTTAGGAATAGCATTTTATCACTTTTTTGTTCTGATCCTAGCATTTCTCGTGTTCATCAATAAAATAATCGAGACAGTGAAGGAAGAAATCTAGATGTCTATGCAGAAAATGAACATCAATCAAGATTTTCTACACAGTTCTTGAAAATAGTTCATTTCTACTTTCCAACAAATAGTGCGCAACATTTCTAAATTCTGTCCAAATCACTATCTTTTTCTGTTACCAGACTTTCAAAGTACTCATTTTTCGCTAGTATTCTTATCTGAGTCTTTATGAAGATAATGTCTTTGAGTTGAGACTTTTATAAAAATGAAAATGTGGCGACATATATTCTTAAGGGAGTTTCCATCTTTATTCAGTACCTTAACAAATTGCTTCATAAGGACAAGTTTAATATTCAGGAGGGAATAGAATCATATCATTAACCCTTACGACACTTTTCAAATCAGGATTAGACCACTTTCTTTTAATTCTGTGTTCGGGACGGGTACGGTCGTCTAACTCGCGTAGATAAACATATTATTATAAAAAAAAACTGTACGTAAAAAATAAAATAACGACATATTTGGAATCAGTGTACAAAAATGATTAGTATTAACCTATTTTTGTGTTAAGCTTCAAATTATAGTAGATTAGTATAACTAATTATAATGTAGTTTGTACGTATTAATACTCGAGTAAAAAAATGAATATCTTCTATCAGAAGATTAATTCTGAGTTAAGGAACAAACCTGAATCATTAGGAATCGCTCATGGGACCTCACGCATTATTCAAAATGCAATGATTTGTCCAGATATTTATTAATTTTACTATCAGTTTTCCTTGATTTGTCGTTTCATAAAAGTATGATAGAAGATCCTTCTGAGCTGGTCAAGTCGCTAGTGGTCTCGGTTTTCCCGACAGGAGAACCTTAGAAAATTGGAACGCATAAAGATGGTTCGGATTCTACATGAGACTAGAGGTTCACATGTCATATAGTCTCCTTGCTGAAAAAAGAGAAACTTCTACAATCATTATTACCATCACAAGGACAGTACATAGATATCGTCCGCAATCAACGAGACTTATTCGATCTTGACCGAACTTCACATGCTGTTAGACCCTTACGAACGTACGGAACATATGAAATATTATGGTATGAAAGCATTTAGTTCCCGAGTTTGAGCCTTCAAACCTGGCGTTTGGACTTTTGAATCTCTACTTGCTATTTAGACCAAATTTTAATACAGGAAACAAATGTTAATTACTGTACTTGCTATTTAGAACGAATTTATTATATGAAACAAATGTTGATTTCCCTACTTGCTAATCAGAAGAAACTTTAATACATGAAACAAGTGTTGATTTTTCTACTTGCTATTCAGAACAAACTTTAATACATGAAACAATGTTAATTTCTCTACCTGCTAATCAGAACAAACTTTAATACATGAAACAAAGGTTAATTTAAGGTATAAGAAAGTAAATGATGAGATTGTTTATTAACTATGTTGTAAACAGTGTGCACTCGTAATAAGAATTTAGCAAAATATCAATGAAGACCGACGTTTTTGTTGTTTGGAAATTTCATAGTTTACAAGTAGCCCACGAGTTTCTGCTAGTCAAAACCACGAACTTTATATATGTATATTGTATACAATGGAAGGAAAATTTACTGCGAGAAGACTTGCAAAAGCTTTTAACGTCTTCGTGGAATTGTTCTTTGCTCTCTTTATGATCGTAACAGGTTCAAGGTTATAGGTCAATGTCTCTGTATAATTCCATGTGACCTGAGGCTCATCACAGTAATCCTACACTGAGTAGAGAAGGAAATACTCCCGGAAGGAGAAGTTACGAGCTGTTCCTCTTCAACTTCGTTTCTTGTTCTGAAACAAGAGAGAGGAAAAGAAAAAAACACAGAAACAAAGCAAAAGGAAATGGAGAAAGAAATGTTGCCTTCGGGGATTTTGAGTTTTACGACGCTGTTATACTTTCACGCAAGTCATTGCTTCTAAGACGCTTGAAACGTTGAAATATAAAGACTTCTAGGATAACGTTAAAAGTAGGACTTCGGAAATATCTTTAAAATATATGTCACACTTACACCATAAAAGTAACTTTCACTAATATTAGTATCTTTTGAGGCCCAATGGCTCAGTAGTAGAACGTTCACTTATGATGCGTGGGGCCCCTGGTTCGATGCTACCTCGCATACCTAGTAGACTTTGTAGTTGACAAATACCGCGTGTATGGTTTTCCTGGGGTACTCCTGTTCCCTCTTCCTACTTTTTCTTCATTTAATCCATTCTCATCATCACCGTCTCCTTTATCCTACAAGGCATAATAGTGGGACGTAAAACTGAAAGATTTTATTTCATTTGCAGTGTTCTACTTTTTTTCAAATTCACCATCATTAATAGGGATCACGCTACCGCGTGGTTGCACTTGCGGAAGATCGATATTCTCATGAGGACCAGTGTTTTTTGATCTCGCGCTAACTAACCTCATTTGGCTAGCGTTCCCTAAGGTCTTCAATTGGTTTGTAAATGTTAGTCCTTGCGCTCACTTATCTCATTGAGGTTCATACTCATTTGAGCTCAGGCTCTTAATCTCCATCCACTTAGAGAGCTCATACTCAATTATTGAGCTAATACTGATAGACTACGAAAGCCGGGCTCGCGGTTCGGCACATCTACTATCCGAGTTGATCTCTGACTTGATTACGCTAGGCATCTGATAACTTATAACCTCACCGCTATCCCATCACGCATGATTCGTGGATTTATTGTCCTACAGTTTAATCACTTGTCAGAACGACTGGTTGTGGGTTACTACCGGTACCCACAACCAATTTTCCTCCATTTGTCGGGTAGTTGATAACACAATACCAAAGAGACGTAATAGGATCTTTTAGTTTGACGTCTCACAAACATAATAAGATATATATGTATTGTGCAATTGGCTTAAGCTTTTAAACTTCTCTTCCAGTTAAACCTACTGATGGATATGGAAGAAATGCCTTTAACCAGTACGAGTTTACGGCATATGCAATATCGGTATCAGAGCGTTACGGTGAGATGACTGTTTACGGTTTGACTATAAATATATATTAATAACTCTTGTGTAGCAGTTTCGGCAATATGAAGGTAATGTTACATTATTAAACTATTACATACGAGTTTTTAAGGTATATGACGCCAGGGGGCTTGGATGCCAAGTAGTTTAAATCCAAAATTAAAATTTTAAAGGAGAGCACTTTGAACTTCAAAATCTCGTGTAAATATAATGAAGAGAATGTTATTCAGAATTAGAAAAGAAACTTCACAATTTTGTTTTTGGTTGCAACATAATCCGAAGAGGTTTCAAAAACTACGAAGGAAGATCGAGTGCCAATCCCTCACATTATGAGGAGATACCACGTCCATTACTGGATCCAATTACACATGGAATTCGCCAGTTTGAGAGCTTTTCTACTTTTGCCGGCCCCCGGCAGGACACTGTTCTAGGGTGCCACCCTCACATCTGCAAGCAACAAAGTATATTGGAACCAACTTTTCACCCTTTCAAATCTTGCGCGTTTTGCAAATCTCTCTGTATAGTCCTACCAGAATCATGTGGACCAATAACATACTTTCTAATCATTCGGCGATATGGTAGCACTGGAAAGCTCCGTAGTGAACCGAAATCCTTTTCAGCTTTTGTAAAACAGGACATAATCTTGTTATTCTCTATTGATATCCGTTTGAAAAATCCACATCTTCGTTTGTATGTACACATGGGCAGACAAGCAAGCATCCTGTGTTATATTGCCCTTGCTTCTAATTAGTTTGAGGTGGGCTAAACAAACGAGTTAAAGTCAATGTAATTAAATCCTTTTGTAAGGGAAGCAGTGTGTGTTACTGGTGTAGATATACTCAAAGTAACTTCCTGTTCATTATTCCAAGTGCACGGTTCCGTTTTCTGGGAAGAGCGAGAGAGAGCTCATCCGCCCTTTACCGAATAAGTTTCGTATACAAAAATATTATCAAAGAGCTCATTCTATACACACATTGTGTAAATATCATACACTCTGCCATCAATAATTATAGGTTAAGTATTGCTCTGAAATGTTTGATTGCAATGTTTACAAATTTGCAAAAAGTCTCAATAAAATTCAGTGATCACAAAGAAAGAGAGAGAGAAAAAATCCTAGTTATCTGTTTTCATTTTCTTTGTAGTACTTGAACTCACAGACCTACTCAGTTAGTGTGAATTTTGCGTTAAAAAAACAATCATACGAGGGCTATCCAATAAGTGGCAGATGTTTTGAAATAAAAAAAGAAACAGAATAAACACACCAAATTGTATCATATACATTTGAAAGGTATACTCTTAAGCTATTTTACCACATAATCACCATGCAAATTAAGGCATTTATCACAGTGACATAAGTTTTTCAATACCGTCGCGGTAGAAATCTTGTCATCTGCGGTTTCAACCACTGGCTTACACTGGCATGCAATTCAGATTCATTACCAAAGCCTTGTGTAGCGAGCGATATATTCATCGCTGGGAAGAGGTGACAGTCGATCGGCGCCAAATTCGAGCTGTATGATGGGTGATCGAACACATCCCATCCAATACCATCCAAGAGCTCTCGGGTGCGCTTGTCCGTTGTGAACTCGGCCTTCACTCATTATTCCATGTCCCTACACTTCATACAGTTGGCGATGGATTTTTTGGCTGATGTTTTTCTTTTATGCCAAAATATCCTAATCCTAATCACAGAACTCACCTCACAAGAGGAGAGATTTTCTATTGCAGCATACACGTCACAGAAAGCACAGTAACAGCGTCACAGTTCTCACGCTACCACAGCTGGATGTGTACTAAGTGCGGCAAGATGGCGACTCTAGCCCCGCCCACTGTCGCGATAGGCCAAAACGTCTGGTACTCTCTGGCTAGCCCTCGTATAATGAGTCATTACTAAATTCATGATCCCGCATTTTAAACTTGAAAAAAATATAAACAAATTGCAATTCCGTATTCAAACTATCTATCGAAATAAATGTTTCGTAGACATATAACTTCGGAACTAATAATAATAATAATAATAATAATAAACTCTTGCAAAACTGTTTTCGCCTAGTTTCTTTTAAGTACTGGAGGTTGTCATTTAAAACAAGTAGTAGCGTCACGTGTACACCATGTGAAGGAATTTGGTTTATATAGCGTGATTTTTTTTAGTAAATTAATATTAAAAGCGTAAGTGGTATTATAGTAGTTTCTAGCACACTCGAAATAGTTTTAGCATAGAGTGGAAATAGAGTATATTTCTTGGATACTTAATTGATCACAGAAAACCAATTTACGCTATATACAGGGTGGCACAGAGCCAATTGGCTCATTTCAAAGTTGAATATTGAGGAGGTACGATAGCTTGAAGTGAATTGCGGATGGGAAATTGGAAGAGGATAGAATACCATTTCATAAAAACAATGAAACAAATTAAAATGGAACCATGGAGCCATGTTAGTTGACCATGAAAAGTTGTCTAAAGAATCGATGCTGTTTCATATCTGACTTCATCTCGCAATAAGTAAGAACAAAGAACACGTTGTTCAACGTTGCAATGATGTCCATGGTAACTGCCACGGTTTCTGATGAAATGGCGTCCTATCATCCTCCAGTTTCTCACCCGCAACCCACTCCAAGCTACCGTGCTTGCGTAATATTCAACACTGAAATGTGTCAGTTGGATCTGTGACAATAGCGATCAACGTGGAAACCAGAAGTGGTTGAGTTTTTCCACTTCCGCTTTAAATAGAGTATTAAGAGAGAAGACGGCATCTCGTCTTAGAACGCTAAACCGATATCAGAAAACAGCTCTAACTTTTTCGCTATAAGTAGATCAATAATGAAACCAGAAGTTGTGATGGATTTCTATTACTTCCGGGTTTAATAGAGAGTTAAGGATGTATTAAGAAGAATTAAAATGCATTTTTGTGGGAGTTAATCGATTCCAGGAAACCGCTTTTCGGTACCAATTACAGTTTTTGTTCTATATTGATCAACATTAAAAACGGAAATGAGTGATTTCTACCATTTCCGGTTTGGATATCACTTCATGAACGAACTCAATTCCATCTTTTGAACTTCTACAGCCTGGTCTGGCCAAAATTGATGGTGATCCATTATGTAGTTCTTAAGCTTTTGTGTTTCTTGGGTGGATGGACACATAGTTTAAATGTAGATTATAAAATACTTATGGTGTACGACACACTTTAAAAAAGTGAACATAAATATGGCTACTAGGAAAATGTTAGATCCATCAGTATGAATAATGAAAATGGTTTATCCTGAACTTGTACTCCTATTCCACTCACCAATTTAATTAACATTGTTGGGAAGTAGAAATAATAAAACCAGCAAAATTAATATTGTTTCTCGAAGAATTTCTTAGTCAAATAATAATGATATTTTACTGATACATGAGTCAAATTGAACAGTAACACATCTCTAGAATAAACAGAAATCACTAGATCTACATAACTTTTATTTTATAGAAATTTAGAAGTTTCGCTTTTCAACATAATAAACAAATTTGTTGACTTTAATTACTAGCTTCTAAACTGTAAACTTTTCATCTAGGGGACTATTTGTTATTTTCTACTAAGTCGATAATGTGATGTGCTCGATATTAAAAACTACAAAATGAGAGGAAAGACCCTGCTGCTGTAACATGAGCAATATTTTATGTGACTGGAGAGAAATCTTTATACCACAGACAGCAGATCCATGAGGAGGGCGGTGAGGTTGACCGTCCACTAAACTAAAGCCTTACCAACAATACTTTAATCTGTTTTCGTATAAAATTCTACATTTCAAGCCTGCATTAAATTATCTAGAAGGTGATTCATTTCCCTCCAAACGACTTCAGGATCCATTTACAAATTCATTGCATAACTATACAGAAATAGTTACAATTTCAATACTACATTCTACCTATAACCTTGAGAAATCATTATGACGAAAAGCTTCCCTCCAGGAACTACAAACTGAGCGTTTACATGACTTGGCATCCAAGGGCGCCGATCCTAGGGGCCCGGGGGCCCGGGCTCCCCAAAGCTCATGTGGGCGCCCCTATTGAATTTTTGAATATACAATATTTGCCATAATTTGAATACAATTTGTCTTAAAATCCTCATATATATATATATATATATATATATATATATATCTTCTATATCTGAATGGGCACCCCAAATTTACAGAAAAATCGGTGCCCTTGTTGGCAGCTAATCAAAGAGGCGTTGGATGTACTCCTGAGAAATCGCTTCCTAAAGTGTCCGATTCCGCGAAACATCGACACTTTCTGCTAGTTTTACAAGATTAGGGACCTAATTCCGTATTAACCTCTGCATAAATTGCGGGACGTAACGCAACACAAAATCTGGAAAAAATCATACTGTAACTGCTATGCCTATTATCGAAAACTAAAATGCAAGTATACAGTATTTTAATATTCGGAACAAGACCCGTAACACAATCGACGAAGTCTCGTCTAGTTTTCGAGTCGAGACGAGAAGTTTTACAAGTCACGTGGGTAATAGTAGTTCATTCGTCTCAAACACTGTTTATTCTTACATGATTCATAGTGTAACAACTATAAAGCGATAAATGGATTGTACGAACAAGATGAAGAACATTTATCACAGAGGCGGATCTAGAAGATAAAACTGGGGAGGGGCAACCAGAACCCAGACTATGACAAGTATATCGCGAGTTTACTGTAAACTTTAAAAAAACATAAATAATAGCTTAAATTATTTTTGTCACTCAAAAAGGTCCCCCGTGCTAGATCCGTCACTGATTTATCAACATTCAAAGATACGTAAGTCATTGCACAATATACTCCAATAATAAATATGATTGAAATGTTTTTATATCATATCCTGTGTGGACTTTTCGTGACGTAGAAGGATTCTGATAACCTCTAGATACAATTTCTTTGGGGGACAGGAGATAAAAATCTTTGAAAAAGGCAAGAGGAAAAAGCTTTTCGAAAATCGAGTCGAGGCACTACACACTTTACGAGACGAGATAATCCTATTTGTAGTCCTGTAAACAACAATCGTGATGAACCACACCTCACACTATACATTGCACAATATACTCCAATAATAAATATGATTGAAATGTTTTTATATCATATCCTGTGTGGACTTTTCGTGACGTAGAAGGATTCTGATAACCTCTAGATACAATTTCTTTGGGGGACAGGAGATAAAAATCTTTGAAAAAGGCAAGAGGAAAAAGCTTTTCGAAAATCGAGTCGAGACACTACACACTTTACGAGACGAGATAATTCTATTTGTAGTCCTGTAAACAACAATCGTGATGAACCACACCTCACACAAGTTCGTTGGGTGATATGTCAGGTGACCGGACTTGCAGCCAACGTATTCCTGTTTGGCGTGCTCTCAAGACTTCGGTTTTACTTACTTTGGACCAACAACCTTTAGGTCCGAGCATTTCTGGCAATCCGTTACGCCCCCTGAGAAACCCCTTGCGTACATATTGCTCATTGCTGAAAAATGCATTTTTGAAGAGTAGACGTGACTTCCTGTACATGGTTATGAACCTCCAGCGCCACAGTCCCTCATATTCGAAATAACTCGTGTTGAAATGTGCTATTTTACCCACGCTTTTGGACTTCTATAGCTCTGAATATATGCATTTTTCCCTATAAGTTAATATGGATTGCTTTTTCTTATTTTAATTTGACGAATCATCTCTTAAACTTTCTATAGGTTCTTTAACACTTATACCGTATAATGTCTATTACAAAATGTAGTTCTCTGTGGTAGATGGTAGAATGTGAAACAATCAAAATGTACGCTCGAAATTGCATGGGAATTAATAGATTAATCTGATATAACGTTTAACGTACATTTTAATACAAACTTGCATAGATATACAAGAAACTAATAATATTTATTATATCTGGAATTTGTATACTTACAATACCAGTTTTTTTAGTGGTGGTGACATGATTTATCGAAAAGTATGTAAATTTTTCTTCGTAAAAATTTAAAATTTAAGTGCACTTTTGGTTTATACTTTTGGACTTCTAAAAATCACTTACCATTCATAAACTGTATATTGGCCACTATTATTACATATTATTAGTTTTGTTGCTTTCCTTTAATACTAAGCCTCTTAGGACTACTACTAATTGCAGATTTAACGCACAGAATTGCCAAACGGTTCAAACTTTCTTGCTGAATTAATTATTTCAATTCAGTTATGATCAGTTTCAACTTTAAAAAAAATCATTTCTCCAGAGGCCATAAATACTAGAGCTTGTAAACAGAAGCGTACACAGGAAAAAATTCGTTCTCCGGACAGCGGTATATTGTACAAATATACGGTATCCTCTTGCTTACTATAGAAATCTGTACGGAGCATACGTTATCCGTATGCTACATAGCCACTGCCCTTAGATGCTACATCATGCTGTTGCAGGATGTCTGACATTTAACAGTTTTCCGTATATCACATGCTTATACTTATGTTACCTTCTTCAATTATATTTTATATACATCCATTTGTATGTGAGATCCTGACCGCCTACATTGTTTCATACGGAAAGTACATATAGATTGAACACTTACATATAAAGTATTATAAAACATGCGTTTTCAGTTATACATCTGTTGTACGTTAAGTCCAAAAAGTACAGGAATTACGCACGTAACCTATCTTTTTAAGTACGCCACCTGCAATTTTTTCTCAGTGTATATTGCAATGTATTATTGTGTGTATTTGATAACGGAAGGACTGCATTCTAGTGCAGGGACCGATTCTAAGCAATTGTTCCAATCAACTTAAGTCCGGCCCTGAACGGCTGTTTACGACCGTGATAAATTTTAAGGCGAAACGAATGTCTCGTCATTATATAAAGTTTACACAAATAAACTTCTAGTTGTATAGATGTCAGTGATCAGCCCAATATACAAGTTTCCTTACTTTTGTCATTTGCTGGAAGTTATGTAAAATTTTAAAATAACACAAAACCTTATGTTATGTGCTTCGAAAAAGATCTTATCTTAATACCACCAATTATTAAGTTTTACTTTTACTTTTCTGAAAAACTAATAAGTACTGCGATAGTTAAATACAATTTGTAAATAATTCTACAAGTATTGGTGTGGTGTAGTACGTAGTGTAATATTAGTTATTAATTTATTTATTAGGTAAATAATTATTTACATACGGCTGGCTAGGCTAAAGGAGGTGGTGATGATGAGAAATGAATGCAATGGTGGAATGAATGAAGTGGGTGGAAACGGAAGAACCACAAGAAAACTCACGAACACAGTGTTTACCCACCACAAAGCCATCTTGGCACGTAACAATTTTACTGTTACATGAAAGCCTATACCATAATATATTTTTTTAAACCTAGTTTTCACCAATACTAAGGCACTTACCCTATCGTACAAGCTTCTGAATACCATTCTCACAGAAATCAGCCGTCTGATTTAACAACCACTGCAACATGGCCGTTTTGACTTCATCATCATCGCCCTGGTGCTGACCACACAGATGTTTCTTCAAATGTAGTAACATGTGGTAGTCACTGGATGCTAGATTGGGATTGTACAAAGAGTGATCAAATTCCCACCCAAAATTATCCGATGAGATTTTGAATTTGAGTTGTCACGTGTTGATGAGCATTTTCATTAAGTAAAACGATTATCTTACTCGGCATGCCATTCCTTTTGTTTTGGATTGCACAGCGCAATTTTGTAAGGTCTCATAATACGTCATAGAATATATTGTCACCACGAAAAAAAAAACTCCATAAGCAACATCCCCTTCCTGTTCCAAAACCCAATACACATAATTTTTTGGGCCGAAATTGTTTGCTTGAACTTAACTTTTCTTGTGTGATGTTGAATACCTCCATTCCGTATAGTGTTGCTTCGATTCCAGTGTAACGTAAGCCAAAAATATTTCATCGCCTCTGACAATTATGCTTAAGATGTCATCACCTTCCACACTGTGCCGCTTAAGAAAAGTCTACGTACTGGATAAACGTTTAGTTTTGTGCACGTCAGTCAACATTTTCGGTACCCAGCGCGAGCACAACTTTCGGTAATTTAAGTGTCGAGTCACAATTTCACAAATAACGCTTCTTGTATCTTGAAGAAACTTGTCAAATAACGACGAAATTGAAAGCGTATATTCTTTTTCACCTTTTCGTTAACTTTCTGCATAAAGCCTTCAGAGATGACAGAAGGTAGCCCGCTTCGTTGCTTATCATGGGCATTCGTGCGGCAACTATAAAAATTCTAATACATTTACCTACCATTTCATCGTTCATAATGTTTTTTCTATATATTTCACTAATCTGGGGACAAATTTCAGCCTCTTTCATGCCTGTAGCACGAAGAAAACGAATCAGAGCGCGTATTTCATATTCAATGAGATTCTCAATTTGCGGAGGTAGTTTAACTACTCACTAACAAACGTAAATGCATTCGAATATTTCCGTAATGACGACTGTGGATTGCTAACGGTACATAGCGCACATGCGCTGGATGCCGACCACAGCGCTGCAGTGAACTAATTTCAAAACGGTAATTACATAAAAACAATCACACCTCGTATATACAGCGAATGGAGTATAGCTCCGCATATGAAAAATTTCGTTTCGTCATATCCGCATAATTATGTTCTATAACTTCTGCACCAAATGCATTGCATGGAATAATATAGATGGGGTTAGTAGACTCCCTCTTTTATTGGGAAATATTCCCTTTTTCGGGCATTAAAAATTGCCCGGTCGACTTTTTTTTTTTAAAAAAAGGAAAATAGGTACATATCCTTTTTTTTCGGAACTACAGACAACTACTTCAGCTTCAAGATTCCTGTACTTGTTTGTAAGTAATTGATAATTTCAATAGTGCTGGTTTAAATATTTAACTTTAAAATGGATAGAACACACTCTGCTGGAAACTGAATGGAAAGAGAAGTACCTTTAACTCATTTTAACATGTAAAAAAAAAAAAAAAAAAAAAAGTTTAACGTCGGTTCGGCGTTGCCGATTGTCAGTAAGTTCCGACACTCAATTTTAGTGACTGATATCCACAATTGCATTACTAAAGATTAATATATTACCGTGCTTATAACCCCTAGCGTTCCAGGTATCATTTTCCTATGTGTGTGCTGTAATACTGGGTTTTCCTTTACTGTTAAAAGACTGTCTAGACCGTTATATAGGGCATAGTTATTGTGCACGCCAGAGGAGAGCATTCGCATTACTGATTATTGCATTGTAGATGATTTGGACTGAAATTGGAAAATGTAGATGTTCTGAAGGGATTTTATGCTTCTTCAGATTGGCAACACTGATCAGAGATCAAAGACAAAGCTTTTTTCTTTTTTTTTCCGATCTCGAAGTTGCCAATTGTTTATCGTCAAAACAAACACATGTGTGGTGTAATTGAATGCTCCCTAAGGCCTGCCATCTACTTAGACAAGACAGTCAGTTACTGTCACCTAAGAAGAAATAATATAACTAACTTGTCCCTTGCATTCACTAAAACTTTCGTCATCTCCAGGATTAACACCACCCTTAATAAAGGATACGTTTTCATGACATCCTCATGGATGTCACTGGTATTTTGCAACGGAGTATTTTATAATATCCACATAGATGTCACTGGTAATTTGCAACGGAGTAATTTATGATATCCTCATGGATATCACTGGTATTTTGCAACGGAGTATTTTATGATATCCACATAGATGTCACTGGCCTTTTGCAACGGAGTATTTTATTACATCCACATAGATGTCACTGGTATTTTGCAACGGAGTATTTTGTGACATCCACATAGATGTCACTGGTATTTTGCAACGGAGTATTTTATGACATTCACACGGATATCACTGAAACGCAAGGGGTTAATGAAGTACACTATCCAATCTGACAGCGTAAAATAACTGTACACTGTAAATATACAGGGAGCCAATTAATGAACTATATGAAATAAAACCGTCATAATTTCTGAACGGTTCGCGTGATTACGTCCAAACTGTGTGGCTGAGCACAGAACATGATGGGAATTCGTATGTGCATGCGCACGCAATGTCTTGATGTCGGCCATTTGCAAGTGAAAGTTAAGATTTATAAGCAAAATTAGCGCATTTGGGGAACTGAGAATCCGCATTTCGCAATGGAGAAGTCTCTCTACCCTGAACGGCTGACGGTGTGGTGTGCAATGTCCAGCCATGGAATAATCGGTGCCATATTTCTAGATGGTACGGGGACTACTGCACGATATGTTACGGTTTTGGAAAATGATTTCATACCCTTTATCCAAAGTGACCCTGATTTCAACAAGATGTGGTTCATGCAAGACGGAGCTCGACCCCCTCGGACCATGAGAGTGTTTGACGTCCTAGAGTAGTATTTTGGGTACTGCATTCTGGCTCTGGGGTACACAGAAGCCACTGGTAGGGAACTCGCTTGGCCACCATATTTTCCGGATCTGAATCCACGTGACTCATTTTTGTGGGGTTATGTTAAAGACAAGGTATACAGCAATAACCCCAAAACCATTACTGAGCTGAAAACTGCCATTCAGGAGGTCATCGCCAGCATAGATGTCCCGACACTTCAGCGGGTCATGCAGAAGTTTACTGTTCATCTGCGCCACATCATCGCCAGAGATGGTAGACATATCGAACATGTCATAACCTAAATCCGAATGTCTGTAGTGCCGTTTACATGTGCAATTCAGTTTTGTACTACAGTGAAACCTCTACTAACGGACACCTCTATAAGGCGGACAACTCCTATAACGGACATATTTTGTAATCTCTAAACACTGTAATAGGAAAAAACATATTGGCAAACCTCTCTAAAGCGGACACTCTCTAGTACGGACACGGACAGTCTTTCTTGTCTTTTATAGGTATTATTTACCTCCGTATTACGGACATTTTCTCTAGAAACAAGTGGAAAGTGCAGTTAAAAATGCACTTTTAGTAATTCATACGTATGTCACCAAGGAAGAACATGTGGGTGTGACATTTTGCCTTTTCAACTGTATGTTCAGCAACCCAGAGGAAGAGTCTCTGTTTCACAACACCCTTATGTCCTTTGCTTGCATTCCACTCCCACCCAACCTGATTCAGAAACAAAAGTGATTGGCAGTTGCCCACTGTTTGGAAGACACATCATTCTACCGTCCCGCTGGAATCTCGAACCAAACAGAAGACAAGTGTGGTATTTTTGACCACGGGTACGCATATTGTGTTTTTAAAAAAGTCATTGCTGGACTGCAATTAACTCACAAATTAAAGCAACACACCGAAAACGTAGTATGTAGCGATAAGTGTAAAGTGCAGAGAACTATAATATCTTATTCCCATGTTGTGCCTCGAATTGTATGGTGCAAGATAATGCAGGTACAGTAACATTTTGGTAATATTCATAAATACGTGATTCATGCAAAAATATTTTTTTTTTAATTGCATATTACCTTGTTTATTACTTTGCGTAAGAAAATATTGAAACCTCTCTAAAGCGGACACCTCTCTATAGCGGACAATTTTTGATTCCCCACAGCTGTCCGCTTTAGAGAGGTTTCACTATATTTACTTTGTTCTAATTTCCGTTTTATTTCATATAGTTCATTACTTATCACCCTGTACGAAAATAGGCTCAAAATAGGCACGATGCTGTAAATTCAATTTTCTCAAGTCTCAAATAAGGACAATCGGCTGCTCCAGATTTCGACCGTTTCTTTCGATATCCATTGAAGAGAGACCTGTAAGATCGTGGGCCGAGCCTATTTTCGTAATCAGTATAGTAAAAAGTTTAGCTGTATAAATTATAAGGTTGTCTTAAAAAAGTACTGCGCTTTGGAAGCCAAATTTAGAATAAATTTATTGTGATTTGAAAATAATATTAAGAAACCTCATATATACCATTTTATTCGATGACTACCAGTTTGCCGCCAACACCATAATTCCGTTGCTATAGAACTTCTAAAGATACCTATATGAGATATTGGCTAGAAATAGCTACCGTTAAAGTCGGTATTATCCGTTAATAGATTAATGGATTGATTCCATAACCAACTCGATTCAGGTAATTGCTCTAGTAATCTGTTGCAAAGAAACAATTCATTTTTTTACACGTATGGGATATCGGCTATGGGAAAACACTACTAGTCCACAAAACGCATTTTGAGATATTTGAAGAAAGAACTTTCATTTGTTAATACCACAAAGGTACAGTCGACTTTATAACATTCTGCTATAGCGTGCGAGGTCTTGCAAATTGTACTGATCTTCATTACAACTTGAAGTTCTACATCTTTAGTGTTATTTCTGCTTTTACCTCAAAATGAATTATTTTGGACTCACACTGTTTTCCCACTCGCCGATTCAATTTTAACGTTGAGTTATTCCAAAAAGGTTCTTTTATTATTCGGATATACACAACCAGAGTTCTAAATACACATAAATTCACATGAATAAACACATAATACTTATTAATAGGCATGGAAAAAGTACACATTATGGGTCCTATCTTGCGTAAAAGATAGCCCCCCAAATGTCATCCCCTCTTTCTAGAAAACTATCATGGTACAAACAAAACTTTTTTCCGTACAAACGGTACAAACGATTTGCTATCGAATGGTGTATTTCATTTTTTTGTGCTGTGAAACGGAGGGGCTATCTTGGCGCCAAGATAGCCCCCAAATGTCATCCACTCTTTCTCGAAAACTATAAGGGTATAAACAAAATTTTTTTTTCGGTACAAACGGTACAAACGATTTGCTTTCGAATGGTGTATTTCATTTTTTGTGCTATGAAACGGAGGGGCTATCTTGGGGCCAAGATAGCCCCCCAAATGTCATCCTCTCTTTCTCGAAAACTTTCAGGGTACAAAGAAAACATTTTTTGGTGCAAACGGTACAAACGATTTGCTTTCGAATAATGTATTTCAATTTTTTGTGCTGTGATACGGGGGGGCTATCTTGGCGCTAAGATAGCACCCCCAGGTGACCTCTCAAGTAATCCTATAAGGAAAAGGGTACAAATGAAAATATTTTTGGTACACACGATACAACGTAGTACAAACGAATGACCTAGTCACTGTTTCAATTTTTTAAAGTCGGGGGGCTACCTTGGCAGAAGTAAAAATAAAATGGAAATGAAATCTTACCTTATAGTTTTAGACCGTTTTACATCCCATGGTTATGCCGGTCAGGCTAAAGAGACGGTGGTGAAGAGAAATGAAAGAAATTATGGAATGAAGAAAGTGGGAGGAAACGGAGAACCCAGGAAAGCCCACGCACACGATGTTTGTCCACCACAAAGTTCACTTGGCGCGAGCTGTGATCGAACCAGGGATCCCATGCACTAGAGGTGAACGCTCTACCACTGACATTATTATGTACGAGTTGTCACGTTTGTTCATAATCATCTTCGTCTCAGGTGTATCATCGTCAACATGGTATAAACCTAGCTGTTTAACCACATGTAAGTATTCTTATTTATCATATATGTACTTTATTTCTTTTCGTTATATTTTACTATTTCATTTTTATCGATTTATTTATTATTATCAATTATATCTTATCTATCTTCGCCGTACTTGATATTGTAAATAGATATATTCCTTTATTTATTTGTATCTGCATTTGGCAGTATCATTTATTTATTACTGAATTTCTTAATATCTTATTACAGATTCACCCAGATAACTCTAACGATACTCTGAAGAAATAAGAATAAAAACTACAGAAAACAGAAGCAGATATAGTGAATATTATTGCTGTAAAGCGTATTTAGACAAGCATTCATACGTGCATATTATAATAGTCAAGCAATATTGCAAATTAGCTAAAATCGTATGCCAAAATGCTTGTCAGTACCATCATTTCTTAACTACAGACTGTACTAAATAGTAAACATAAAATAAACGTAAGTAATCAATATAGTTGAATGAGACATTCAATTACAGCAAATTTAACTGATCCGTTAATCGAAATGAATTATGTATCATTTTACGAGTGGATGGCAGTTAAGAAGAGAGAAAGATTACACTCCTCGAATCGATGGTTTCTTCAATGATACTATTGATTATCCTCCTCCAAGACATATAAATAAGAATAGATAGAAAAATGAGCAATATCGTGATGTTCATTCTACTTCCTACAGGTAGGTAATCTAATGTTTTACCCTCTGAATATAAACATACCGATTCAGACGATAATAGATTAGAACATGTTGATTGTAAACTTCTTTGAAATGCTTCAGGAGGCGTAATTCAGTTAATTTTTAAGGCTTATGTTTAGCAAAAGGGGTCCAGCTCTTTTTTCTAAAAAAAAAAAAAAAAGTTACAATTTTGGTAATTTCTGTTCACATCACTTTAGTTTAGTTTAGGTTAGATTAGGTTAGGTTAGGTTAGTTTATGTCATATTGTTAGTTTAAGGGTCCAGCATAATTTTCCAAAAAAAAAAAAAAATTGATAGAATTTCGTTTATTTCTACTAATATTAGGTTAGTTTTGGTTAATTCAGATTAGCTTAGTTTAGGTTAGGTTAGGTTAGATTTGGTTACGTTATGTTACGTTTAACTACTTGCATCATCCATTTCTCCTGTAAATTTTGTGGTTTTTACGTGCTTCTAAACCCCTTCTGCTAAACATACACCATTTTCACATTTACATTTAAATCATGAAATGAACATTTACATTTTAAATTTTATACAGACTACTACTATTTCTTTCTGTGGCGTGAGTAGTGTCCATAGCGTCATTCGCTTTTCGATTCATGAAATCAAACATAACAGATTTTTTAAAAAATAATATTGAACAGAAAGTATTGAAATAATGAATTGAATAACCTAGGAAATCATAAACAATATAGGAATTTTTTAAAAATCGGACGATCCGTTTGAGCGGTACACTCTTTATGCGCTCAATATTGAATGAAAAATCAATGATACCATTTACCTAGACCCACAACATAAGTAAATGAAGTTACTGTTTGAAATGGGGGGCTGGCCAAAGACATGTTAACATAAAAGACAGAACTTCATTCACTTACGTTGTGGGTCCAGGTAAATTGAAAGGTTCCATTTTCATTTAACATTGGGCGCATAAGGAGTGTACAGACTAAATGGCTCGTCCGATTTTAGAAAATTCCTTCACTTTTGATTGGAAGCATCATATTTGTAGCCGTCCTCCCTCTTACATTTTGTTGTAATTCTAATAATAACAGAGTTTCATAGGAGTTTTGAGACACCCTATATACATATACTAACTTTACAATTTTATAAGAATTACTAGTGTAATCGTAATAATAATTTTAAAATGCAAACAAGTTAAGTCATTGAAAGTAACATTTCGAAAAACACTTAACACGCTGCATGACCAAAAGGTCCCGGATTGAGTCTTACAAAACTTGTACAGTTGTATTAATGAACTTCCAAAAATAAACGTTTTTCAACAATAAGAAATCCACTGCAAATCTGTTTGCTGTCAGGTAGTAGCGTACACAGAATTTCATCACGGAGGAGGGGTGTTCAAAAGCTTTCGTATGGTAAATGTGTATTTTTTCCGTAATATCTTGTGGAAGAGGTTAAACCCGAATTCCTTTGTGTATACGACCATTGCTAGGGATCACCGATAAATGCGTTTTAACAGTATGTACCTGAATATATAAGGCCTTATGCAGAGTCGTTCTAAAGCGATATTACTGCCATACTAAAGAGTTCGACTAAACAAATGTTTTCTGAAGTAGTCACGCCTTTAGTATGACGCTAATCATACATCATAAAACGACACTGCATAAGGCTTGATATATTTAAAAATAATGAACGAGGAAGTTGTATACACCAGGCAAATTATGAGGAGGCGTATCCACGGGGACCTACCCGAGTCCGTATCACCCAAAACTTCCTAACTCAACACACATTCTCAATAAAACTATACTTATTTAACAGGAAGATGATTGATTTAGTACGAAAATTTGATCTTACACTTCATCTGTATTCTTTCTCTTATAAAAACAATCTAGTTCTGTGATTTTTTCTAAAGACATATATGTGGAAATATTTTACGATTACTTATCGTCTTTTCGGGTCTACACACATAGTATCCGATCAATACTACATAAACATAATGGCTTGCAATATTGGACCCCCCCAAAGCTTGGTACCCTCGAAATAAAAAAAAATCTGACTACGCGCCTGAAACTATTAAAATTAAGAACGATATCAACGTCAAATTTGATAAAATTCAGTGCTACCCATAAATATGATAATGAGTTCTAACAATATGGTAGGTGATAACTTAAATATTCATAAGAAAAATGGACAATTAAAATATATGCCATAAGTCTATGACTTCAGGACTGTCAGCTTTAATTACGTGCATTTTTCTCCTCAAACATGCATCTACGTTCTTCTTTGTTAACAAAATTTAATTAGGCATCCAGAAATATAGAGCAACCTATCATACACAATTGACTGCAATATTTTTACTTTATTCTTACTAGTATTATGAAAGATTGTTCTTCTTGTAATTATGCATCATTAATTTGTTCTAATTTTGCAAGCCTTCTCTCTGTTGTTCATTTATCCATTTTAGGGCTAAATCTAGTTATTTTTACGCAGTATTTAGCCAGTAAAATTGTAGTTTATCTATTGCTATAATATTGGCAAATTCTACGTTCAAAATTGCCAATTTCTAGCCGCTTGTGTCTCGCAGCAGATGTATCGTCTTCTTCGGCATTTGTACTGTATCGTCGGACGACACGAAAATAGAAAAAAAGTGCCAAAATATACTACATTTGCTTACATTTAGTTAGATTACATTATGTTACGTTAGGTTACATTACATTAGGCTAAGTTAGGTTCAGTTATAAGTTCGTTACCTTCAAAACAGAGGCGTGTAAACTTCTACAATTTGGAATAGAAAATGACTACTTGCATATAAATGCGGCGTCCGTATGTATGACAAAATCTACGTGCAACAAAACACAAACCAACTTGTGCTGCGTGGCCACCAAAAAGCACAAATGCTATCTAATCGAATCAGGGCAGGGTGAAGCTGGAAGGACTGCACGATAGCGCGGGGAGAGTCCGAAGGAAACAGGTGAGTCAGATACTGTATATATGCACTTAAGCGAGGATAGTGAAAACAAGGATACTAGTAATGCTTCACTTTCAAACAGATATCATGTGTTTTACACAATTTCAACAACTGAAGGTGTTATTGTTGTATAATTCTACAAAACTCACGATTTGTCATAATCTTGACATATAAACGCCATTTCCACATTTCCTTTTCCGCCACTAAATCATAACAGGTGTGTCGCCAAATAGTCCCTTCCGTTTCTACATACAGTGGCGCTTATATCCTCAAAAGCAGCCTACAACAACCACTTTCGTAACTTCAACTATTTCTCTTACCTGACTTTCACTCACTCTTCCTCACAAATCAAAACATTATCCAATTCACCCGGTCAATTTCCAAACATTGGTCCTGCGATACAGCGCTTATTTCAGATAGCAGAAAGTTCAGATATTTCGCGAGAGGTGATTACGGTAAATTTTTCTCTCTGTGGGCAAGAGTTTACTTTACACACGAATACGAAATTTCTAATGTAAAATGTTTCGAACGTTTCTTAGAAGTTTTGCGTCCTTTGCAGAAACGAGGCTATATAAGACGATCAACTAGAGATTACGGTGGAATCGGAATTACCTTGATATGTTAATATTTTTAACGCTCTTCCAATTGGAGTGAACCCGGGACGGAGAGTTTTTCGAAAACGTTGGTTAACATTTCATTTAAAGAAATTATTGACGTAACTAATCTTGCCGGAAATATAGTACACTATTTATGGAGTTGTAGTGCATGCACGTCCATAGTTACTGTTAAATTACAAAGGCAACAATAGGTATACATATTAACCTGATAATTTAATATACAGATATTTCAAGTGCAGATTAAGAATAGTCCGTGAATATATATACGGATATATATATGACTTGAGATATATATATATATATATATGACTTTACTTGCTTTAATAACGTTCTGGGCTGTTATTACCCTGGGATATGGTCAAATAATTGCGTACAGCTTAATAATATGCGTGCAAATAGACGTGCCCAGGAAATGATTACATATTATCCTACTATAATATATGCAATTATTTCATCACGAAATTCACTTGCAGTGTCTTAGAAATTGTTTCCTAGGGAAGGAGTTGCACTCATAAGTGCAGATTAACTTTACGAGGGCATCACCGTACGAGTATAAATACGCGACCAGACATGCTATAAAACGACTGTCCACTAAAAGCGAGATTGTCATTTAACCAAATCAGGGCAGAAGCACAGCAGAGGGCCCTGCAGGTGTATGTCTGTAGGCAGCAGGCGGAGGGTATAAACGAGAATATACAACAAAGACTTGATATCGAATGCACTCATTTTAACCCTAATATAGCCCTTATAACGGTCAGTACTGAATATCGATAGGTTTGTGAAGAAAGACCGATGTAGATATGGATGGTAAGTCCAGTAGCTAGAAAAATAATATTGTCATTGCTTCGCTTGGTTACCTGTGCTTTCAATCTCTTCTTTAGAATAGTCTTCAATGCCACAGCATAAATAAAAACAAAAGACTCATTGTTTTATGGTATTGATTCACAGTTTTTTAAAACAGTGCGAGAATTTTTTTCTTGGGTGTGATTCTGTAATCATTACACTATATGAACAATTGCATTAAAAAAAAATACTTAGTAGATAGAATAATTTTAAACCTAAGCTGTACTGTAGTCTTTTAACATAAGCTAACCTAACATACATTTGATGCAGAAAGGAGAAATACCTACTAAAAATTTGATTACGTAACTACAAAATCAACTGACACGTTTTCTAAAAAGATTAATATAATCTATTAAATTCCAAATGCCTGCAGAAAGTTTGGAAAGAAATGTTAATATTACAAATATTCATGCAGAAGTCTGAACTAAATCAATACGTTACAATCAATTCAGGATGTCAACAAATGTCTCTAGTTATTCCGTTAAACCTCTATGTAAACTGTAAGTAGTAGAAATTAATCATTTCTGGATTCAGCATTGATTGCATTGAGTAAAAACGATGAAAGATAACGAGAAAGTGTCATTCAATCAACCCAGCGCCCTAGTAACAGGTTTCGTTCTCTTCCATTAACCCTCTTTTCAAATCAGAAGTTGCCGAAATCTATCATTCCCAGCTTTAATGTTATTCGCCATAGAACAAAAAAGCCACTAGATAGCGAGAAGCGTTTCTTAAACAAATTCAGGGCCTGAAGAAAGTGTACCATGTCCACCTGTATCTCTTATACTAAAACCGGAAATCACAGAAATTTAGTACTACTTCCGATTTCAGTATTGATCGCCATGTATTAGCAATGATCAAAGATAGATACCAGGGACGGATCCATGAGGGGCGATCGGGGCGATTGCGCCCCAGAAGAGGAAACTTTTATTTTATATATAAATAAAACCCATTCCAGAGTTTGGAGCTCTTAAAAGTAGCTCTAAGCAGCAGCATTACAACCCACCGTCCCCCCTCCCAGAAGTCTGTTCTGGATATACCGTCTTCTAAGCAATAGTAAGAATGTGTGGATACAGATGACAACTATTTTGATTAAACAGGTATTGTACTTTTCATTTATTATTATTATTATTATTATTATTATTATTATTATTATTATTATTATTATTATTATTATTATTATTATTATTATTATTATTATTATTATTATTATTATTATTATTAGCCTTTGGAAATGATACACTTGAGATAGACATTTCATTCGCTCCAAGCTAATAGTATGATCTTAAGAGTTGATGACTGAGTAACTACTTGTATGGATTAGAAACGGTACATTCTACAGAAGGAGATCCAAGTTCCTTTTCCTGTTTAATGTACTGGCAATAGTCTGGAAGGTGGGAAAGCTGATTAAACAATGTATACCTTTACAACGGAGAATACTGTTAATCCCTAGTACTTATTTCTGAGTTCCCGTGTTGTTAATATGGTTAGCATACTCGTCCTCAGAGCAGGAGATTGGGCTTCGATTTCCGGTAGGAGCTTATATTATTCGGATTCCATGTTAAGCTGTATATCCACATCTCACATCGCCTTACTACTGAAATGAACAATAACATCAAAATAAACCACCAGATTCTTTCACGATGTTATTTTTGAAAGCAGAGATATAAATGATCGACCATGTCCTTGAGAAATGTTGGTCATTGATTCCTCCAATGGATTTCATATTAGCGAATTGGAATTTGAGTATTACGAACATTTTTGTCAAGATTCTGCATGCAAAAAATAACACCATCAAGACTGGAGCTAAATGAAAACTAGTACTGACTATAGTCTTTTCACCTGTATCATTATCATATATAACTTTATAATATGCTATATTAGTTATTTCCTTAAATTAATTTAATTGTATGCCAATTGCTCGCTATCACTTTCTACTGTATCTGCATTCCTTATTGTGATAAACATACACCAGCATTACAAGTTAAATCGTTATCCTCCTTGATGTTAGGCAACCAACAATATCCCTTAGAAATTGTGGTTGCATAATGCATATTTTCTCCTTTCAAACTTAAGTACGGGAAAGTTTGTAGAAAGAATCTGTCCAGATCAGATGAAGATCAGTCTTACCTTATCTCTGTCAGGTATCTAAGCTCAAACGGTAAGACATAACCAGAAATGTCTTCTTGTTATGGATTTTAAACAGGATATAGATTTACTTTCAACAAATTGACACGGTCCACATTATGTTCCTAACTGGATTAGGCTATGGTCCACTTAATGTTCCTGAAATAATCAAACTCGGTGGAATAGCCTAGAAGTTGGCCGCGAAACATTTTTCCCTTTTTTTTCATTTATGTAGATTACTCTGGCTAATTTGGCCGTACCTGAAGTAAAATACACATTTTAAAATAGCTATGCAAATATCAATAATTAAGTTATGATGCGATGATACACCGCGAAACAGAATCTCTTTCAATACCTATTGCCTTAATAAAGAAACTCACATAAATCAATATGGATTTCCTTTGAGTATATAAACATATAGCAAGTTTACCCACACGCATTAGTTTCCTAAGATTACATCCTTTTCAATATTTAGGTAAAAGAAAAAACGGCGTGGTAGCATCTTGCTTCCAGAAACGCTTTCAAATTCATGAAAAGCTCTTCTAAGATTATCTGAACTTTCTCTTACTAACTAATTTCACAAGCACAGGTTCCCGCTTTCATCGTTATTCATCCACTAAAATATTACTGTACGCATACGAAGTCTGTAAGGTTTTCGGAACCGTGAAAGAAATTAACTACAGATTACGTTAAAGGCGACGGCAGAATATGCGCCAGACAAACAGACAAGTAATGAATTATTAGCCTTTTGTGAATTTATTAAATAAACGTATGGGATAGCGGCGGAGCTCCCAATGTTACGGACCCTCAGTTTTCCCTTCTTGATACCTTCATTCTCTGAGAGATTACTATACATTCACGAGTGTGTAAGCCACAATATTTCTATCTATCTATATCAGAGTTCCAACTTATGCTATACATATGTATCGGAAATCTTATAGAACGGCTATATCCGTCTATCCGTCCGTCTGTTGACAGTTTTCAGAGTAACAACGCTAACAGATGTCGAGAAGCGGATTTCTGGAATATATTTAGTTTCTCAAGAATGAGTTTCAACTCATCCGTTAACAATCTACTGTATTCAAGCCGGAAGGTCAAAAATAACCATTTCCGATTTCAACATTACTCGTCATGAAAAAATAGGTAACAGATAGCGGCTAGTTATTTCTTGGGGTCGATTTAATATCTCAAGAAAACATATCAACTTTTCCATAAATTTTTCTACTAAATAGGAAAGAACTATACATTGTAATCGGAAGTGGTAGAAATGGCTATGCAAGAATTCAGAATTGAATAATGGCTATTTCGTAACGATGTTCCAAAATCGATTGTTTTTCCGTGATTTGTTTTTCCGTGATCTTTTCAATTATGTAAAATGTTTCTATCTAGGTACAATTTTTTTTTCAGTAACCACCCGAGAACCCATGACAAGGGACCCTGTCGAGCTACCAGACTACTCCATTCAATTAGCCCTCTGACATTTGCCTATTAACTTTACGTTTCACCCTTTTTATTTCCAATTGTTTTGGATTTATAAGCATTGGGCGTTTTATCTAAAACATTCGGTATAATAGTTGCTCCATTAATAATATTATTAAGAACCCTAATTCATTAACCAATACAAATCCACATGGGGTATTTTTTTGGGGGGGGATTGGAGTTTCTCCGGACGATGTTTTCCCAAAACGTCCGCTCTTGGGTCTAGCCTAGGGGTTTACCAATTGGAATGAAACTTGCAGGATTCATAGCTCTTCAGTTTACAATAAAAACGCGAAAAAAATAAAATTTCCCACTTGCACATACAAAGGGGAGACGAGGTACGTTACCTTAAAAAGTTGTTCAAATGTAACACAACTCACAATTTTTAATCTGTGTAACATCTTGAGAATAGAAATAATTTTTATTATTTCTATTCTCAAGATGTTACACAGATTAAAAATTGTGAGTTGTCTAGCATTTTCTACTGCTAGTAGGAGGGAGCAGAGGGATGCATATTCCTAAATAAAATCTTATGGGTCAGTCTTGGGTTTAGCCTAGGAGTTGAGCGATTAGAAAGAAACTTGCAGGGTTGATAGCTCTTCAATCTATAATAAAAATGATAAAAAAATAAAAAAAAGGGGACAGGGCATGACCCTCAAAAATTGTCCAAATGAGACAAAACTTACAAATGTTAACCTGTGTAATATCCTGAGAACAGAAATAATTTTTAATTTTTTGTATTTCTATTAGGAGGGAGCAGAAGGAACATATTCCTAAGTAAAATCCTATGAATCGTTACCTGGGTCTACCCTAGGAGTTGAGCAACTGGAACGAATCTTGCAAGATTTATAGCTCTCCAGTCTACAAAAAATCTCGAAAAAAGCAAAATTTTCCATTTACACATACAACGGGGGGCAGGGCCCTAAAAGTTTAGTCAAATAGGAGAAAATTTGGATTGTATGGAGCATATGTAGGAAAAAAAATAAAAATTATTTCTGTTCTCAAGACGTTACTCAGATTAAAATATGTAAGATTTTACCCATTTGGACAATTTTTGAGGGTCAGGCTCCCTGTCGTCCCTTTATATGTGCAAGTAGGAAATTATATTTTTTCTCGTTTTCATTGTAGACTGAAGAGCTATTAAGCCGGTTCTTTCCAATCGCTCAACTCCTTCTAGGCTAAATCGAAAGCCGAACCCTTAGCTAATTTTGTTCATATTTTATCAATAACTGTTTCCGAAATAATTATAAAATGACATAATTAAAGAAATGAACACCAGACACTTTAGTACAGAGATTCATGCTTTTATTTTCGAGTGAGACATCAGATTTTTACCTGTTTTACTGTTCAAGTTTACAAGCAGTATGTGCATCAGTCTCGGAGAAATAATGTAACATTATAGATGGAGCATTTTATTCTCATACATAGCACACACACAAAAATCTGTTATCCTGATAGCGGTATATTTTATCATACAAAAATGTTTCAAACTTATAAGGTATAAAACTGTACTCTAAGTCAATTTATTTTTTTTTATTTTTTTTTATTTTAAAATAAATAAGTACATTCCTTCGGAATTTATTTTCTGAGTTCAGCCTTGATATCTTCAGGTGGAACGCTTAACTTAAAATTACATAATAATAAATAGACGGTTATTGCGAAGACAGTATTTAAGCAATGCGTTATAAAATATCAAAATATAATACGTACACTGTTAAAAATGGTTTCTTAAATTCGAGAAAAAATCCTCGTATTTGAGAACGTCCATTTCTTACTTGTGCACCGAGTAATACATTCTTAAAAGTGAGATCTCAATTTTCTCAAACTATTTTGAGAATTAATGACTCAAATGCAAGGAATTATGTCTCATTTCTGAGGGTGAAAATGCTTCCTGTATTTTTTTTCTTAAAATTGAGAAATGAACTTCTGAGGATATGAGACATATAACACCAATTTTAAAACACATATTTCTAAAAAAAAAAAAAAAAAAAAAAAAAGTCTCTCAAAAGCGAGAAACGGTGCAAAGAAACAGGGTTATCAAATAGAAGAAGGAGAAGGGAAAGGGTATAAACAAAATATAAATATGCAAAAAAACCTTCGAATTATTAGTACATACAGAATTTATATTAATTAAACATCTAAAGTCATATTGTTTAAAATATAACACATTTAAACCTTTATTTCAACGCAAGAGAAATACATTCTTTAATAACAAAACGCTTGTTTTACAACAAATCAAAAAAAAAAAAAAAAAATAAGCCGATAAATTCTGTAAAAACTGCTAAGAAGCAAGCGTTTACATTTTCATTAGACCATTATTATCTATCTCTATTACTGTTTCCCTTACGCTTGGAGCACAATCTTGAGACGTTAAATTGATAAAAAGAAGAAATCAAATATTTTAGTTTTGTTCCACCGTTCCACCGTTTATTTTAGTTCCACCGTTGTATCGGGTAGACTAAAGGAGACGATGATGATGGGAATGAATTAGATAGTGGAATGAAGAAAGTGGGAAGAAACGGAAGAATCCCGAGAAAACCCATGCACACAGTGTTTATCCGCCACAAAACCCACTTGCCACAAGCTGTGATCGAATCAAGAACCTCACGCACCAGAGTTGAACGCTTTACCACTGAGCTACCGCGGCCCCTACCTTAAATTAAGAACAAATGGGTACAGCACTATATGTAGTATGCGAGTTGACAGAGATATGCCAGGAATTTTGACCTCAGAAAAATGTATCGCCCTTGGAGAAGAAAATTTCATCCCTGGCAGGGATAACTTTTCAAGTTCTCTCTCTATATATGCATATATGAGTGAAATTCATCCCGTCCCTTGGGAAAAATATTCGGTGCAGATTGATTATACGGATCCACATATTTGTAAAATTTATAAAATAAATTTCTAATAATATTTTAATGGACTAGTGTGTAAGTACTTAAAATATGGTGTGCTCTTACCTGTGAGATGTGTATTTTCGTAAAAATATATTAATAAAAGTCGAACCTGGTATACACGTGTTGGCCCCTAAGGTAAGTAGTGATAGATTTATAAAGGACAATGTGACGTGTGACGAATGTAACGAGCAAATGACTTTAACAAAAAGATTTATAAAGCAATGCTTCTCCAGAAGTCTTGGTTATGTGTATACCCACCGTTGCTAACGCGCCTGCTCCCTATGGACGCCACCTTGCACGGTTCCCCCCTCTGCACCCCTGCACTGTCTTGGTTAGATAGCATTCGTGTTTTTAAGTGGACACCTAGCACAAGTTGGTTTTTGCATAAGACCTCTTAAAGTGAAGCTGTACCGGGGAATGTAACTGCACACTTCAGTGTAACAAGCAAATGATTTTCACAAAATGTATCTTTGCATCGTAAAAGCCGTGGTTTTCCAGAATCTTCCTTTACGCTTATACCCACGATCAGTGACGCCCCTGCTCCGTACGGACGCGCTACCGCGCGGAGACTTGCTGCAGTCCTGCCTTGACTCGGTTAGATAGCATTCGTGCCTTTTAGTAGCCACCTAGCACAGGTTGGTTTGTGTTTTGAACAAAACCTCTTAAAATGAATCTGCACCGGGGAATGCAAGTGCACATCTCAAAATTGAATGCTGACGGTACAGAAAGTCAATTGAGAAAGAAATATATATTTCATGAATTCCTGTATGTATGTATGCAAACGAATGTTATTAAAAATATTACTGGTGAGGAAAAAAGAAGGTGCCAATCTATGATAGGTGATCAGTACAAAGTATCTCTACATTACAATTCTATATCACACTTTTTCCAACGCTATTTCTAACTACACAGATGACTTACGTGTTCTTTGTTTCCGTACATAAGCTATTTTGCACCTTATAACGAATGGGAATGTGTGTAAAACATTGACATACTACCTATTCTATTTATTGCTGCATAGCAAAAGTGATATTTACAGTAATTGATCTATTTCTTCTTTATCTGTGATCTTACTGTAAATTCGGTTCAATTACTACGATAGTGTTTCACCAATAAACTACATAAACTTACATTATAATATTAATCTTAATACATTACAGCTGATAACTTCCACGAATCTTGTCTAATCAAATTTATATGTTTATTTCCACATTCTGTTGACTCCCTCGACTCTGATAATGATATGGTGTACTCATACGCCACCTCAGTCGTATCACCGTACTTCGTACTCATATCCATTGGCACTCTGCTACAACTGAAATCTTTTATCTCGTTTCCTGTATAGTAATTAAGTCCTAGCAATATTACTCCCTAGTAAAACATAGCAATATTATTTCGGTAAGATTGTTATCGTTACTTTGTAATCATCTATGATATTAGAATCACGTATTATTCCATTGTCATTTTTAAGAATTGAGAAAATCTCATAAATGGGAACCTGAAAATTTGCCTTGAGCTCACAAATGAAAACATGTTTGAAAATAATAAGACAATTTTCCTCAAATATGAATAAAAATTACTTATTTTGTTTTGAACATGCATTTTTCTCATTTCTGAGCAAGGAAATTTTTCAGAGTGTAGGCGAGATATGTTGATATATATATGAAATTCCTATATAAGCTTCCGTGAACACTTTAAAAAACACCACTGATGAAATATATTATCCATTTAACATCAATTAATGTTAGAGGTATTTCCAGTAGTTTATATATCTAGTATAAGTCAGTGTTTCTCAAAGTGTGGGTCGCGTTCCGTTTTTTGGTGGGTCGCGAGGAGTTTTTCCTTTTAATTATGAAAATTTTGTTTTGATGCAGGAACATATGTTGTGAAGTACTATTCAGAAACTGAAAACTGGAATCGCTTGTTAATGAGGTGAAGAGTAAGTGGTTACTCAGAGCCTTACTCTGTTGTACAGTCAGTGGAGATACTGAGTTTGAATGGAAAGATAGTGGGTGAGTCAAAATCTGTCACAGGGTAGGGCATTGAGTCTGGAGTAGTGTTAGCTCGGTGTTACCTATCTATGGAAACACTTTGACCCTCTTTGCGCGTGCATACAATTTCATATAACAGATAAAGTTATTGAGAAAGAAAGGAGCTGTTCCAAAAGTGCCCAATTTTCCCGTTTGCGTTGCGCGCATACAATTTGGTGTGGGAAGAGGTCGTGGACTTGGACCTTCACACATAAATAATGGTGGCCATAGCTCAGCGGGAACATGGCCAAAAATGGTCAACAATACAATAGAAATGTCCATAACGCGGGCACGTTTTATATATATTTTTTGTATATCGTTCAAAGGAGGGGACGCGCTCCGTTGAGGTTTTATGAAAGTGATACTACAGATTAAGCTCTACAAGCATGCATCTCATTACCCTCGAGCCTGCCGAACAGGGAAATAAATCGGGTCAAATTCATGGAACGAACCATCTCCGATGCTAAGACTGACTTGATATGAGGCAAACCTCTCGGAAGAGAATGCCGTAACCGTGTATCGTATTTCCGCTGAGTGGTATTGCCATAGATGAAATTAGTGGAATGGTAGCTAGGATTTCACACATTGTGCACCATATCTAAAAAAGAATGTCGCAGAAAAAAGTATCATTGTACTAGGTAACACGTGATATTGAAAAGTACAAAATGATTGATGTGTTAACTGAGCTGAACTACAAGGTTTCCCTTACTCCCAAATCGCTCAGGCAGTTGAGGTGCTCATTATGTACGATGCAATGTGTTATACATATGTATGCAAAAGGGTTCAATTGTCAATTTCCTCAGCCTCTGATAGGAATGGTTCATCATTATCGCCCAAGAGCCTAGATTTGTCTTCTAGTGAATAAAATATATGATCAAAGAATGTATATGTCTTCGGACGTGATGCAATTGCTTTGCACATTCCTAATTGTAAGTACCAAATAATGAACATGACTTGGGCCAACATCTAACTATCCGTGATCTATTTGCACATTGACAAAAATACCCTATAATGCGATTGTCCCCTTCCCAAGCAAGGTCGTATAAAACGGAAGTGAAGTACTTTAACCGATTACCCGATTACTGTGCCTTGAGTGGATATGTGCACAAACAACGTAAGGCAATTTGAGCATTGGAGATGGTACGTCCTGACTTTGACCAGATTTTTTTCCGTTCCGCAGGCTCGAATGCGATGAAGTTCACAGTGCTTGTAGATCTTAATGTGTAGTATCATTTCTATAAAACCACAACCGAGCGCGCCCCCTCTTTTGAGATATATACAAAAAATATATCAAAAAGATGCCCGCCTTATGGGCATTTTTATTGTATTGTTGACCCATTTTCGGCTATGTTCCCGCTGAGGTATAGCCACCATTATTTATATGTGAAGGTCTTAGTCCACGGCCTCTTTCCACACCAAAATGTACGCGTATGCGCGTAACGCAAACGGGAAAATTGGGCACTTTTGGAACATCTTCTTTACATTACACTTGCTCGATTGTCACTGACAGATATTCTTGTACCGACAGGAACACTATATTCATACATTTACATTACAATTAGTTTGAAAGTGAGATATTTAAGATAGGCATAAAAGAAACGAACTAAATTTTGATTTATTAAAATTAAAGCATCGAGCTCTACTTTGTAATATTTGTGATCGCTCAAGATGTTCACAACATCGGCAAATAAATTTCATGTTAATCACTCATATGAACTGTTATTGAATGAACTGGAACAATACCTCTTGCTGTCTCTTTATACCTCTTGTTAGCTACATGGGCCACAAAGTACCTTCTATTATTTAATGCGGTTCACAATAACAAGTTTGAGAACAAGTGGTATAAGTTTTCCTGGTGTTTAACCTTTGTTTTCATGTACCGGTATCACCTGAAGGTTAATAGATGATGCTGTAGTACAGAAAAGAACTTCTGTAAATGTCTTCTTTCCCGCTGTTTACATCGTTCAGCGTGTTAACACACTTTATATTATTTTATTCTTTTAAGAAGGGCTAATAAAGATATGCAAATACCTGGTACATTTATGGGAAAACTGAAAAAAAATATATACAAAATTCACCAAAGTAATGTCTACACTGTCCACATAACTTGCAGAAAAATAAAACGTTCTGTATAAAAATAAACATACTCGAGGGTATCAAGTTAAGCAAATTATTAAATTACACTTCTTGAATCACATTTATATAACAGTGATGCCCAACCCCCCTCATGTCCATGACGCACCCCCCTGAATTTTCTATCCGTAGGTGTTCTTCCATGAAAAAAAAATCTTTTCGATTAATTTTTACACCCCCTCAAACATATTTATATAGATTTTCAACCCCCCCAAATATTTCAATGACGCAGTTTGCGTCATAGCCCCCCCCTTGTGGGCACCCCTGTATATAAATTTTCGAATACGGAATGTTTGATTTAATATACTGTACTTTTTCACTTTATATCATATAGTATAAAGTGAAGATATAAAAGTATATAGGATTTATTAATTTTATGCAGTGTGACCACCGCTAGTACTTTCATACTAGATCTAGTACTTTTTATAATATTTTAGTGCTCTAGTACGTTCACCAACAAGTCTAGTACTTTTCTCCTCATCTTCTTTTCTCAGAAATACATTTGGGAGAGAAAAAGGAATGTCATGAAAATTTGGCAATGTGCAAAAATTTCACAGTTCCTGGTAACATTTTTTCTGCCTTTTTTCAATAGTGGTATCTGCAAGACCGGAAGTGCGACATAGGTGCCGTCCGGTCGCCTCCTCCAATAAATGACCACAGTAAACAATATTACATATTTGGTGATCCGTTCAAACAGCAGGGTATTAAGAAATTAAAACTCGATTTTCTCAATAAGCCCATTTTATGATAGTTCTTGTTTTCTCCCGACATCTTTTATATAGTCTGGTCTGTTAAGGATAGGATCGTGACAGACCAGACACAAGTATGAAACTTGGCAGACAGAAAGTACTTCGGTATTCAATTCGTTTTGGGGTCGGGTGCCAAAATTTTCTGGCCGCCATTTTGAAATATGCCGCCATATTGGCATTTTTCGATATTTTCGCCATGATATTTTTCTCGTTTTTATCATATTACCTTGACTTTATTACTGCTATACTCGATTACATTCGGGCTTAACTTATAATTTAGAAAAAGAATCATCAAAATCGGACCATTGGTTACCGAGATAATGATCTTTTAAGAGAACATTACATAAAATCCAATATGGCGGCATATTTCAAAATGGCGGCCAGAAAATTTTGGCACCCGACCCTAAAACGAATTGAATACCGAAGTACTTTCAGTCTGCCAAGTTTCATACTTGTGTCCGGTCTGTCACGATCCGAGCCTTTTTTGTTGTTAAGAGACCAGACTAATATTTGTCATACTTGTGTTACTTTAGTGGTTTACAGTGAGTTATAATACGACAATTAAGCAGGGAATCCGTCAGGAGTTTTAGTTTGAGGGTGTAAATTCCAAATTGGAAGGGTGTAAGTGGTTTGCACCATTTGTACCGAATTTTGACTTAAAAATTTAAAGTTAGGGGTTTTGTTAAGAATGTGGGAGACACTGCAAGATATTAGTATCATAAAATGTCGTAAATAGGGTGAAACGGAAGCAGATAAAATTTTAGTGTTTTTCCCGCAGATCCAGTACCTTTTCCAGCATAGGTTATTAGGAAATATTATTGCTGGGTGGTCACACTGATGTTATGAAAAAATAATTACGTAATTTAACAACGACATCGACTCTTCTTTATTTTCACACCATCTATATTATACACTCTTGAGCAGAAAAATTAATCACTAACACGAAACATTTATCACACATAAAGTATCAGAAACCACATTTATTAATACATCTGACAACAACAGTAACAGTTAATGATTACATAGAATCGGGTAGAATTTTAATTTAAAAAATCTAATCATAATATAAGATCAATTCTTCATCCATTCATAATTATGAAATTTCTTTTTCTAAAATTTTTTAAACTGTTTTATATACTAAAGCCATGCGCTCATGATGCTCCAGACAACTCGATCCAAGTTGATTAAGCTATTCGGCAATTTCAGTGTAGGTAGGAAGACAATAACTCAGCTTTAATATTCTACTCTCCTCCACGGTTTTCAAAGGAGCTTCATTGTCCTTCGTTAAATATTAGAGGTTATTTAATAAAGCAGATGACAGTGTTGAAACAATTTCTGTTGTCCATCCTTAAACATGCTTTGAACTTATTAAATTACATGTTACTTGAGGTTATTTACTTAAGTAGATGAAATTCTTCAAAGGCTGTCTCTTGTCCATTCTTAAACAGTCTTCGAGGTTATTAAAATAAGTACATAACACATTCCAAACGATACAAGTTGTCTGTCCTTTCGCACTAGTCGAGGAGGTTATTAAACTAAGCAGATAATACAGCCCAAAGAATCTAACTTGTCCATCCTTTCGCATTAATGTATGTTATTAAATTAGGCGATATTCGAGATTATTAAATTAAGTAGATAACACAGTCCAAAGGATCCAAGTTGTCCATCCTTTCGCATTAGTCGAGGTTATTAAATTAAGTGATACTCGAGGTCGATAGTCGAAGCTATTAAATTAAGCAGATAACCCAGCTCTAAGGATCTAATTTGCCCATTCTTTCACATTAATAGAGGTTATTAAATTAGGCGTAACTCAAGGTTATTAAATTAAGTAGATAACACAGTCCAAAGGATACAAGTTGTGCATCATTTCGTATTAGTCGAGGTTATTAATAAAGTGATATCGGAGGTCGATAGTCGAGGTTATTAAATTAAGCAGATAACACAGTTCAAAGAATCTAACTTGTCCATCTTTTCACATTAATCGAGATTATTAAATTAGGCGTAACTCGAGGTTATTAAATTAAGTAGATAACACAGTCCAAAGGATACAAGTTGTCCATCCTTTCTCATTAGTCGAGGTTATTAAATAAAGTGATACTCGACGTTATTAAATCAAGCAAATAAAACAGCTCAAAGAATCTAGCTTGCCTATTCTTTCACATTAATCGAGGTTATTAAATTAGGCGTAACTCGAGGTTATTAAATTAAGTAGATAACACAGTACAAAAGATCCGAGTTGTCCATCCTTTCGCATTAGTAGAGGTTATTAAATTAAGCAGACACCACAGCTCAAAAAGATCTATCATGTCCATCCTTTCACATTAATGTAGGTTATTAAATTAGGCGTAACTCGAGGTTATTAAATTAAGTAGATAACAAAGTCCAAAGGATTCAAGTTGTCCATCCTTTCGCATTAGTCGAGACTATTAAATTAAGTGTTACTCGAGGTCGATAGTCGAGGTTATTATATTAAGCAGATAACACAGTTCAAAGAATCTAACTTCTTCATCCTTTCGCATTAATCGAGGTTATTAAATTAGGCGTAACTCGAGGTTATTAAATTAAGTTGCTAACACAGTCCAAAGGATACAAATTGTTTATCCTTTCCATTAATCGAGGTTATAAAATTAAGTGATATCGGAGGTCGAAAGTCGAGGTTATTAAATTAAGCAGATAACACAGTTCAAAGAATCTAACTTGTCCATCTTTTCACATTAATCGAGATTATTAAAATAGGCGTAACTCGAGGTTATTAAATTAAGCAGATAACACAGTCCAAAGGATAAAAGTTGTCCATCCTTTCGCATTAGTCGAGGTTATTAAATTAAGTGATACTCGAGGTTATTAAATCAAGCAGATAACATAGCTCAAAGGATCTAGCTTGCCCATTCTTTCACATTAATCGAGGTTATTAAATTAGGCGTAACTCGAGATTATTAAATTAAGTAGATAACAAAGTCCAAAGGATTCAAGTTGTCCATCCTTTCGCATTAGTCGAGATTATTAAAATACGTGATACTCGAGGTCGATAGTCGAGTTTATTAAATTAAGCAGATAACATAGCTCTAAGCATCTAACTTCTCCATCCTTTCCCAATAATTCGAGGTTACTAAATTAGGCGTAACTCGAGGTTATTAAATTAAGTAGATAACAAAGTCCAAAGGATACAAGTTGTCCATCCTTTCGCATTAGTCGAAATTATTAAAGTAAGTGATACTCGAGGTTATTAAATTAAGCAGATAACATAGCTCAAAGGATCTAGCTTGCCCATTCGTTCACATTAATCGAGATTTTTAAATTAGGCGTAACTCGAGGTTATTAAATTAAGTAGATAACACAGACCAAAGGATACAAGTTGTCCATCCTTTCGCATCAGTCGAGGTTATTAAATTAAGTGATACTCGAGGTTATTAAATTAAGCAGATAACATAGCTCAAAGGATCTAGCTTGCCCATTCGTTCACATTAATCGAGGTTATTAAATTAGGCGTAACTCGAGGTTATTAAGTTAAGTAGATAACAAAGTCCAAAGGATCCAAGTTGTCCATCCTTTCGCATTAGTCGAGGTTATTAAATCAAGCAGATAACACAGCTCAAAAAAATCTATCATGTCCATCTTTTCACATTAATCGAGATTATTAAATTAGGCGTAACTCGAGGTTATTAAATTAAGTAGATAACACAGTCCAAAGGATACAAGTTGTCCATCCTTTCGGATTAGTCGAGGTTATTAAATTAAGTGATACTCGAGGTTATTAAATCAAGCAGATAACACAGCTCAAAGAATCTAGCTTGCCCATTCTTTCACATTAATTGAGGTTATTAAATTAGGCGTAACTCGAGGTTATTAAATTAAGTAGATAACAAAGTCCAAAGGATCCAAGTTGTCCATCCTTTCGCATTAGTCGAGGTTATTAAATCAAGCAGATAACACAGCTCAAAAAAATCTATCATGTCCATCCTTTCACATTAATGTAGGTTATTAAATTAGGCGTAACTCGAGGTTATTAAATTAAGTAGATAACACAGACCAAAGGATACAAGTTGTCCATCCTTTCGCATCAGTTGAGGTTATTAAATTAAGTGATACTCGAGGTTATTAAATTAAGCAGATAACATAGCTCAAAGGATCTAGCTTGCCCATTCGTTCACATTAATCGAGGTTATTAAATTAGGCGTAACTCGAGGTTATTAAATTAAGTAGATAACACAGTACAAAAGATCCGAGTTGTCCATCCTTTCGCATTAGTCGAGGTTATTAAATTAAGCAGACACCACAGCTCAAAAAAATCTATCATGTCCATCCTTTCACATTAATGTAGGTTATTAAATTAGGCGTAACTCGAGGTTATTAAATTAAGTAGATAACAAAGTCCAAAGGATCCAAGTTGTCCATCCTTTCGCATTAGTCGAGGTTATTAAATCAAGCAGATAACATAGCTCAAAGGATCTAGCTTGCCCATCCTTTCACATTAATGTAGGTTATTAAATTAGGCGTAACTCGAGGTTATTAAATTAAGTAGATAACAAAGTCCAAAGGATACAAGTTGTCCATCCTTTCGCATTAGTCGAGATTATTAAATTAAGCAGATGACATAGCTCAAAGGATCTAGCTTCCCCATTCTTTCACATTAATCGAGGTTATATAATTAGGCGTAACTCGAGGTTATTAAATTAAGTAGATAACAAAGTACAAAGGATTCAAGTTGTCCATCCTTTCGCATTAGTCGAGATTATTAAATAACTGATACTTGAGGTCGATAGTCGAGGTTATTAAATTAAGGAGATAACATAGCTCCAAGCATCTAACTTCTTCATCCTTTCGCATTAATCAATGTTATTAAATTAAGCGTAACTCGAGCTTATTAAATTAAGTATGATAACACAGTACAAAGGATCCAAGTTGTCCATCTTTTCGCATTAGTCGAGGTTATTAAATTAAGTGATACTCGAGGTTATTAAATTAAGCAGATAACATAGCTCAAAGGATCTTGCATGCCCATCCGTTCACATTAATCGAGGTTATTAAATTAGGCGTAACTCAAGGTTATTAAATTAAGTAGATAACACAGTACAAAAGATCCAAGTTGTCCATCCTTTCGCATTAGTGGAGGTTATTAAATTAGGAGACACCACAGCTCAAAAAATCTATCATGTCCATCCTTTCACATTAATCGAGGTTATTAAATTAGGCGTAACTCGAGGTTATTAAATTAAGTATGATAACACAGTACAAAGGATCCAAGTTGTCCATCCTTTCGCATTAGTCGAGGTTATTAAATTAAGCAGACACCACAGTTAAAAAAAATCTAGCATGTCCATCCTTTCACATTAATGTAGGTTATTAAATTAGGGGATATTCGAGATTATTAAATTAAGTAGATTACATAGTCGAGCGGATACAAGTTGTCTATCCTTTCGCATTGGTCGATGTTATTAACTTTAGTAGACGAAATTAATCAAAGTATCCCTTTTGTCCATTCTTAAATACTCTCCGAGGTTATTAAGCTAGGAGACACTCGAGGTTTTTTTAATTAAGTAGACGAAATTGCTCAGATGATCTTTCGTGTTGATCCTTAAACATTCTTCAATATTATTAAAGCAGGTGGCCATCGAGGTTATTTAAAAACGTTGCCAATCCCTAAACGTTCTTCAGCCTTGTTAAATTATATAATACTTGAGGTTAGTATCTAAGTACATCAAATTATTCATAGGATCCTGATGTTCATCCTTAAATATTCCTGAAAGATATCCAATTAGGGCGCTTTTCAAGTTATGAAATTGAATAAGTCGAATTGTTTAGAAGATACTTTATATCTATTCCTAAATATTTTTCTAGGTTAATAAATAATGTTGTTTTCGAGGTTTTCAAATTATGTAGTTAAAATGTTTCAAAGAATTTCTTTTCTACATCCTTACTTATTCTTCAATGTATTAATTTCATAAAATATATTTTATACGTTGTACTGCTTCGTTTTATAGATTTATTTCAAACTAAATGAATATTTGGAATATATAGTAAATACCACAAGTTGAAATTAACTGTGTGAGGTGCCAGTGATTTCTATTTGATGCCTATTTTAATTTTCTTTTCATAAATTAGCTAACTGTAAAACCAATGAACGAATCGAAACTAACATATCATCACAGGAATGGGAAAAAAGGGTCTGGAAAGGTAGGGGGACGCATGACGTCACGCGGTGCCTATCTTTATCCATTGTATTTTTTAGGAAGTGGGGATGCCATAAATATCTTACGGAAGTGGGGAGATGGCGTACAGTGGCGTTCCCCCTTACTTTTACGCCTTATCACATGTAGATTTTCGTTAAAAATTATATTCAAATGTTACTTCATCTTTCATTGAATTATGTCATTTGTTACTGAGATTTTTTTTGTGTTATTCCTTTGTATTCGTTGTAGTCATTCTGTGGGTTATGATTTCGCCAGTTCGCTTAGCTAAATATAGTTCGACTAATGTTTATTTGTATTTAGTTTTCTTTAATTTATTACTGGTTAAAATTATATATTGGGCTAAATAAAATTGTCCGTAGCAGAAATCGCTCCGGTAAATACAGAAAACCATATGTTGGTATAAATGTGTAGAAGCTCTCAAATTTGTTTAAAAAAATCAGTCTCGTTTTAGTATAATGTGTCCGTTATTGGAGAAACACTTACGAGGTATAATCAGTATGAAATTAAAATACCACTAATTTTACAGTAATTATATGATATCTTCAAATAGATAAAAGATAATCGAAATGTGGAACAAAAGCGCGGTAGACAGTATTACTTTGCATTAGGTACCGTTATCATGAATTATCTAGTAGCTTTCCGTTTGCAGCCATTTAGAAACGCAAAAATAAATGGCGATTTTCTACATGGCGGGAAATCGAAAGCAGGTAAGTGATTCGTGATAACGGTATATAACTAACTAAACTAACTAACTCTATGGCCTATGGAACCCGGAGGTTGAGTGCCGCGTTCACAAAAGCTCTCCACTGACTTCTATCCTTAGCTAATTGCATCCAATTTCTACTTTGTATTCCTATCTCTGCGAGATCCATCTTAATATTATCCTCCCATCTGCGCCTAGGTCTTCCTAATGGTCGTTTTCCTATGGGTCTACCAGTCAAGACTTTGAAAGCGTTTCTACTTTCTTCCATTCTAGCTACATGACCTGCCCACCTAAGCCTCCTAGACTTGACGACCCTAACAATGTTGGGTAAACCGTATAAACTATGTAGTTCCTCGTTATGAAGCTTCCGCCATTCCCCATTCTCGTTCCTCTTGGGTCCGAATATTCTTCTCAGGATCCTGTTCTCAAATATTTTCAGTCTATGTTCTTTCCTCAGAGTAAGCGACCATGTTTCACAACCATACAGAACAACAGGCATGATTATCGTTTTATATATTTTAAGCTTCAAATTCCTCGACAGAATTCGCGACGACAAGAGATTTTGAACCGAATAGTAACACGAATTCCCTGCTTTTAGTCGACATTTAATTTCTTCGTGAATATGATTTTCGTCTGTTAATATTGATCCTAAATATTTGAAAGTATCCACTTTATCAAAAGTATTATTTAATATTTTAACGCCTCCACAATTTGCCGTATTACGGTCCCGACGCACTTTCATGTATTTAGTTTTCTCTGCATTTACTTCTAAACCCATGTCCCTGCAAGCGTTTAATAAGATCTCTGCATTTATTTCTACTGTTCTCCTATCATCCCCTATTAAATTTACATCATCAGCGTATGCCATAACCTGGTGAATGCCGTTCAACTCTAGGCCTTGGTTGCTATCTTTGATTTTCCTTATAGCGTATTCCAGCACAAAGTTAAATAATAATGGCGACAACGCATCTCCTTGTTTCAGGCCATTTTTGACGTGGAAGCTCGTGGACAAAAATTTTCCTACCCGGACTTTACTTTGGGATTCACTTAAACATATCTTAATTAATCTAATTAGCTTTCTCGGTATTCCAAGTTCTGTAAGAACGTTGTATAATGTTTCTCTCCTAACCGAGTCGTAAGCCTTTCTAAAATCAATAAATAGTTGATGTACCGGAGTATTGTATTCCCACTTCTTTTCGAGTATTTGGCGAATGGTAAATATTTGGTCGATAGTTGATCGATTTCGTCTAAATCCGCACTGATAATCTCCAATAATTTCATCTGCGTATGGGGTCAATCTTGCTAACAGAATATTTGAAAGGATTTTATAGGATGTTGACAGAAGAGAAATGCCTCGATAATTATTACAGTCAGTTTTGTCGCCTTTCTTGTGAATTGGAACAATGATTGATTCTTTCCACTCTTGTGGCAATTCTTCCTTGTTCCAGATAAGGAGAATGATTTTGTGTATCTTGTTCCACAATTTTTCGCCTCCAGCTAAAATTAACTCAGCCGGAATTTCATCTACACCCGGAGATTTGTGTTTCTTCAATTTCTTTATAGCTGCTTCCACTTCTATTCGATTGGGTTCTGGAATATACGGTTCTGCGGTGTGTATCTCCTTTTCTCCACGCACATTAGTTTTTGGCTGCGTGTTCAGCAAATCGTCAAAGAAATCTTTCCATCTATTTAAGAGGCTATCCGTATCGGTGAGAACTGTTCCGTCAGATTTCTTTAATATATAAGCACGAGATTGATAGCCTTTCTTAAATTCGCTGATCCCCTTATACATGTCCCGAATATTTTTATTTTTACTATTATCTTCAAGTTCCTTAATTTTAGCTTTCAAAAAATCCCGTTTCTTTGTTCTAAAAGTTTTGGAAATTTCCCGCCTGATATCTGCGAAATTTTGTGTAGTTGTTTCATTCGGATTTTGTAGCCACCGTAATTTTGGCTGTTTTCTCTTCTCTGCTAGTTTAATGCATTCTTGGTCGAACCATGGTTTGTTCCTACGTATTTCCGCGTGTCCCAATTTTTCTATTGCTGAACTTTTAATGCTATCTCTAATTTTAATCCAAGTATCCTCAACACTAGTGCACTCCGAGTCTTCTAAAACCGCGAATCTATTCGAAACTTCAATCTGGTATTCCTCTCTTACCTGGCTCTCTTCTAATTTCTTTAAATTAAATCTCTCCGTTTTCGGACATTGAATATTTCCTTTATTCAACGATAATCTCTCCCGTATTATCGCTACTACCAGGTAGTGATCAGTGTCACAATCAGTCCCTCTAAACGACCGGACGTCAATTACGCTAGATTGTCTTCTTCTATCTACTAAAACTGATCAATTTGATTATGTGTTTTTCCGTTTGGTGATGTCCAAGTATATTTACGAACGTCGCGATGTGGGAATTTTGTACTCTTCACGATTAGGTTTTTGGATGTTGCAAAGTTCACGAGTCTAACACCGTTGTCATTACTTTCCTTATGCAAACTTTCGTTCCCTATAATCGGTTTGAAAATATCCTCTCGTCCTACCTTCGCATTGAAATCCCCCAATAGAATCTTCATATGGTATCGCGGGAGTTGGTCAAATATCCGTTCCACTTCTTCGTAAAAACTATCTTTTATATCGTCACCCTTATCTTCAGTTGGAGCATGTACATTTAAAACAATAATATCACACCACCGTCCCTTAAGAGTAATAAAAGAAAGTCTGTCAGTAACAAATTCAACCCGTTTAATTGCTGGTAACATTCGTTTGTGAACGAAAAACCCTGTTCCTAACTGGTGATTTTTATTTCCTTCCCCGTAAAAGAACGTAAAATTTCCGGAATTCTCAGATCCATTTCCTTCCCACCTAACTTCCTGAACTCCTACTATAACGGTATCTCATGTAAAATATTATTGTCTAGCTCGCTCTTGTTCCACTTTTCGATCATCTTGTATCTACTTGGAAATATCACATAATTACGGTAAAATTAGCGGTATTTTCATTTCTTCATGATGGAGCATCTTAATAACTGTTTGTGAGAATTCTAACTCTGAAGAAGGAATAGTTGGAATTTGTTCAAGCTCTCAATATTTAATGTCACGATATGACGTATGAACGAATAAAGTGTCAGTGGAATATCAGTGTATGAGATCAGCAATGCTATTTTGTTTTTCTTGTGAACAAAGCGTTATTACAACAGAGCAGTTTAAACAGCACTCAAATATTTTAACGTGATAAAACTGAGTTAAGGTTCGTACGGCACTTCGAAACTGAAGGGCTCAATATAATCAGATATATACGTTCGAAAAATGAATTGAAATCTGTGAGTTTTACGTCCCACGGTTATGCCGGTTAGGCTAAAGCAGACGGTGATGATGAGTAATGAATGAAATTGTGGAATGAAGAAAGTGCGAGGAAACGGGAGAACCCCGAGAAAAACCTCGCACACGGTGTTTTTCCACCACCACAAAGTTCACTTGGCAAATACGTTCGAATCGAACCAAGGGTAGGTGCCTTTCACGCCGATCTCTCATAGGAGACACCGCCACTACAGTAATGCGTGCCTGGTAGACTGGAACAGAAGAGAGCCATTATTACCGATGATCGAATAATGAATCGCGTAATGTAGTATAGCATGATGGAATGAAGACGTGAGAATGAGTGCAGTGTCATCTATAGTGTTAACGCGAAACGTGTTAAAGGCTAAAAATTGATTTGTTACGTTTGCATGTGCGTTGAAGCCAGAGCCGTAGCTACAGATTTCGGCTCCCGGGGCGAAGTAGAATTCGGCGGCCCCCTACTCCTCACCAAGCTTTCCCTTTTTTAACACATGAGAGAAGCAGATTTTGGTGCTATGCTCACTGAATTTCTATCTAGCTGCTTGGACAGACCATTACAACAGACAAAAGCGATAACTATGTATGTATTTCTTTAAAAATAAAATTTGTTTTCAGGAGGTTTATTTTGAATGTTTTGTTAAACTTGACAAAACTACCTTTTTTGTTGGTATCAGATTCACTTGGGGTTCCCAGTGGGGTTCAGTGGGGTTCTATGGAAGTTCCCAGTATAACATTTACAACTTTTCATACTATCGATAGGAAATAAAATGTCAATGCTTTAGAAACAATGTGCTTTGAAAATGTTCGAAGTGGATGACAACATTAGTTTCCAACAATAATAGTAAATTTCTGTATAAATGTTGAGTGTATATTGTCTGACTGTATAAATATTGCTTCTAAGTTTCTATTGCTACTGCCACGATGTTATTTCGCAATGAAATGCTATTGTCTTCTTACTAATTTTCATTGCCTCTCCAAATACAGTCCAAAGTTTGATCTGACTATTAACTTCCAAGGAGGAACCCCGGTGTGCTGACACGAGTACTATTATGTTCTGACTAGGAAAACGAATTAATTAATTAGGTTTACACCTTGGGTGTCAACGTAGCACTTTCGACGCAAGCCATCTTGTTCAAGTACAGACTGTTAAAAAGGAGTGGTAAAAAAAAAGATTCTTTATATGCTCACCAGTGTTGCAAAGCATTCCTGGTTCAGGGGCACACCACGCACCGTGTCCACCGAGTCCAGGCCTCTACAGAAACTTCCTAACTGAGCATACATTTGTACACGATCTCAGTAAAACTATATTTGTTTAACAGGGAAATGATTGATGTAGCATGGAAATTTGATCTTGCACTTCATTTGTTATCTCTCTCTTATAAAAAACAATCTAATTCTATTATTTTCCCTGAAAATATGGATGGAAGTGCAGTTACTTACTGTACAGTTACTTACTGTCTTTTCGGCTGCAGAAATACCACAACTATTCAACACTACATAAACGTAGAGGCTCGTAGTATTAGACCCTCCGTCAAATCTTGGAAGCTTCAAAAAAATCTAGGTGGCTCGTCCTCTGGTTCAAAACAGGCTGTGTGACTTCATAATTGACAATATCGTGTCCGTATTGAAGTTTGCTCCTATTTTTTCATTCCCTAATTTTTTCTTCCCCCATTAGGAATACGTTAGTTGTTAATACACAGATGTTGTCTTGAAAGGTTTAATCATTTACTTTCCTTTATTCATCTCTTTTCTTTAGTCTAAAATGCATATTTGTGAGACTTAAACACTTCTTTTCAATCCGGTTATTTTGTTGGCAACTCTGATTATTCTCACAATTACTAATACGAGGGCGTTCCATAATTTTGCTGTAACTAATGTAAAAATTCAATTGGGTTTTCGATATTTCTCCGAAGTACGATTTCCTCTAGGAGGAAAGTGAGTGTGGTAAAACCACTGAACATTTCAAAAGTGAAGCGGCTTATTCAGGACATCACGTTCAAGTAATTGGAAGCGGCCACAAGACTTGCCAGAATTACTCTGCACCGAATAGTGCTTGAATACCTTCAAATCGATAAGGTGTTTGCCAGGTGGGTTCCCAAATCCTTGAATGAAGCAAAAAAACAATAACGCAAGAACGTAAACAGCGATCTTCTGCAACGCTACAGCCAGAAATAATTCTTTGTTTGTAATTCTATACATGAACATTGTTAGATAAATTGTGTGTTATCTATATATATAAAAGAGAACGTACAGAAGGCTTCATGTCCAAATTCGTTACTGGCGATGAGACTTGGTTGCACTACCATGAACCAGACACCAAAGCCCAACCAGTATAGTGGAAGCATAAATGTAGCCCCACGGCAAAGCAGTTCTGAACACAGCTCTCCGTAGACAAATCATGGCCAGCACTCCGTAGGCATACAGTCTTCTGGGACAAGGATGGAATCATCCTCATTGACTGGCTAGAACCAGGGACAACCATTAACAGTGGGTCATACGTGACAACACTTCGGAGTTTGCGACGTGCAATTCAGAGGAAACGACCAGGAAAGTAGGCGAAAGGTGTGCTCCTGCAACACGAGAACGCTCATTTCCACACGAGTCAGGCAACCACGACTACCGTTAATGAACTGGGGTTCCAGGTGCTGCCATACCCATCATATTTCCCTGACTTGGCTCCCTCTGATTACCACTTATTCGAGGCATTGAAGAAACCGCTGCTTGGACATCATTTCGCCGACTTTCAGGAACTGCAAGATGCTGTCTGGACGTGAATGTGACAGGCTCCGAAAAAGTGGTTCACCGAGGGCAAAGAGAAATTGCTATATCGGTGGTGCAAGTGAGGAGTTCTTAATGGAGATTATGTTGAGAAAGTGGATGCAGGATGCATCTGCCGAGGTATAAAGGTTCTTATAAGCGTAAAAAAATAAAGTGTAAATCAATTTGATACGCTTCTAGTACGAAAGGATACGTTAGAAGGACAACGCTGGTTCACAAAGTCTGTAACTAGTAAATTTGACCAACATTTTCGAATTAACTAACAAGGTTAAATTTGAAAATAAAACTTTAAATTACTGGTTGAGTTGAATCTAAGATTGATCTTGCAAGAATTGACCTTATTCGACTGATCAATTAAAATTCATATGTGGAGTCTGCCAGACCTTATAAAGGTAATTTAAGTGTCTTGTGGTATAATAAATCTGCATCAAATCATTATATTTCTTAACATCTAATATCTAAGTGTGCTTGTGCATCTTACATAATTTTAGCCTTGTGCAAACAACAATTTTCGTAATTTCTGTTCTTTTGTAACCTGGGGTTTCTCAGGCCCCAACAAGAAATAATTCTTTGTTTGTAATTCTATACATGAACATTGTTAGATAAATTGTGTGTTATCTATATATATAAAAGAGAACGTACAAAATCCTTTGTCCGCTCATCACGCTAATACGGCTGAACCAATTTCTTTCATTTTTGGGGGGTTATTAGGATTTGGACCCTAGATGGTTTTTATCATATCACTTTAATTTTTAATTACCAGTGTCTTGAGATAATTGACCATTCAAGTGTCCATAACGTACAAATCCTTTGTTATTAGTTCATCATAGGTAAAAATAAACGTATTTATATGCAACCCGCATGACCGTGTCACTCGGCGGGTTAACATAAATGACAGGCGATATACAGCGGAAAATAGCTTGAATCTTCTGTTTAAAATTTTTTAATTGATTTGCTCATTTTTACAGACACTTTTACAATATGCCAGCACCGGGATGACCGCAGCGAAGCGGGGCGGGTTAACATAAATGACAGGCGATATAATGTTAAGATTTACTGCAATCTTCTATGGTTTTTATCATATCACTTGAAAGCGAAAAAGTAAAAATTATCTAAGTAACAAAGTTTATTGCGTTCCGGGGTGACCGCAGCGAAGCGGGGTGAACGCTGCTAGTTGTCATATAAATCTAGACTTAAGTTTTAACAGGTGTTCCATAAATTTAATTATTAACTTCAGTTTAGATCATAATATTCATCTATCAAACGAAAACTCATCTATCTATTTGACTATAAAGAGAATTCATAGTAACGGTGTTTGTTTTGTGATTTTCTCTATGTAGCCTTTTTGCTGTAATTTTCCCAGACGGTGAATGTATTTATGAACCTTCTACCTAATAATAAACATATTCATATTTCTATTATTAGCATTTATTCATTTATTATAAAACATTTATTCATAATTTTAATATCATAGAGGAAGTACTTTCTTTCGTGGCAAGTTAGTGTTATATTATAAGGTGTGAGTGTAAGTTGTTGCAGGCCCTTATCCAGGGTGTTCTAGGGGGGCCGCCCTTCCTTAATATTTGCTGCCATCCCCCTTAAATTTTTACGGTAGGCTTGCAAATGAACTATAATATGGTTGGATTGGGAACCTCTAACTTCAGCCGGGTCCCGCCCTACATTTTTGGGCTGACTACCGGCCTGAGTTGGTGATAGTTTCAAGATACGCCGACTAGCCAGTGAAAATGAGTTCAAGAAATATGAACCCCGAACGTTACGTGAGTCCAGAAGGTAGTAACTTTACAGAAGTTGGGTCTGAGTGGCTTGCAGAAGAAGGAGTTCTGAGGAAGGTGTTGAAGATAATCAAGAGGTGAATGAGGTAGAAGAATACCTCTAAAACGCACAGAATACGTGATCCGTAACAAAATAGTGCAAGTGAAACCGAATTTTCTAAGAGCAACGAAACTTGTCTTCGGATTCAGAAGCCGGTGCATCAAGTATTCTAACCGGACGAAATGCTACATTATGATTTTCTACTCCCAATCCTATTACTTAAACTTGTCTACACAATATGCTTTACACACCCAAGCCTCAAAACAACTACTCCACAGGACGTATGGGAGTATTTTATTACACAAGATATGTTTAATAAAGTTTTATGCTGCACAAATCTTGAAGGGAAAAGTATAGCTTCAGAAAAAGGGAAACGTGAATTCTATTTCTTAAAATGAAAATACCGAATATTTTTGTTGTCAAAATTAGTGTGGATATGTTAAAAATAACATTAGTACCACTAGTACATAATGCCCTGGTGTTGTACTGATCGAAACATGTAAGTTATAATTACTTCCCACTGAGATATCCGGATGGGGTCTACTAGACCCTATCTATAAAAAACTGTAAAGTTTTTTTGAGTATGAGTTCTAGTTTTAAGATAATTATAAAAAGATACAGACTTTTGTTCGCTTTATTTCATCTGTCGACAACGAATGATAGTAATTAAAAAAACTTATACAGTTTAATATACAAGGTGTTCCACTCGAAATAGAACCCACAAACATGTGTAGTGATTTCGCTCAAATCGTGTAATTTGTGACGTTTGACGTGGCGACATTGCACTCTGCAACATCGCTTGATGCAACAGTGTGTTTCCGCGCGCCACTGTGGCCGCCGCGCGAAGCTCAATGTTCAGTGTTTACTGACAATGTATCGCTATTCTGTTGAAGAGCGCGTGTTTCTTGTGAAACAATATTGGATTATTGGTTCCATTAAGACATGTCAGCGCATGTTTGTTGGACGGTTTGGTGACCAGCATATACCATCTAAATGTTGCATACAAAAGTGAAGAGACCAAGATGGAGAGTATTGGAGCTATGTTGGGTCTTCACGGCAGGGGACGGCCACCATTATCGGAAGAAAAAGTGACTGACGTGAAACAACGATTGTTGGTCTTTCCTGCAGTCTGTTCGACGTTTGTCTCAGGAATGTGGAATGTCAAGGAGCACATGTCACAGAGCTGCAAAGAAAGCCGGCATGTATCCATACAGGTTTACAGTTGTTCAGAAACTCAATGTCAATGACAAGGACTAAGACAAACGCATTACATTTTGCCGTTGGTTTCAGCAATTTATTGCTCAGAGGCCAGGAATATTGCAACCAGTGGCGTATTTAGGGGGGGGCTTCCGGGCTTAAGCCCGCCCCGAAATCTTACTCACTATAGTAAAATATATGAAATATCTTGCAGATTTTTCACATTTTCAGGCAAAGCCCCTCCCGAAAGTTAGCAAAGCCCCTCCCGAAATAAAATCGTAAATACGCCACTGATTGCAACACACATGGTTCAGTGATGAGGCGTGCTTCCACCTTTTTGGCTTTGTAAACTTTCTAATTACACATTTGTATTGTAATAAAAATCCGCATGCACTGACCGAGCAACCCCTGCATTCACAAAAGATTTGCGTGTTCTGTGAAATATCACAGCGTCGCATCATCGGACCATTTCTTTTTCGAGTCTACTATGACAAGTGCAGTTTACATCGAAATACTTCGAGAATTTGTGAACTAGTTGTACGATGAAGAACTTACGCTCGGCTTTTACCAACATAATGGCGCCACATGCCACACGACTCAAATGACCATGGCTAAGGTCGAATCATTTTTCTCCGGCAAAGTGATTTCGAAAGAACTGTAGCCCCCAAGGTCACCTGATTTAACACCACCTGACTTTTTTCCTCTGAGTTTGAATAAAAGGAAAGGTCTACAGAAACAAATCTCACAACTCGGAAGATTTACAAAAGAACATCATCCGTGAATTCCAAGCAGTGACACCAGAGGTTCTGGCAGCAACATTCGAGAATCTGCAGCGTCGTGATCAACTGTGTTTACAAGTCGAGAGCGGTCACTTGCAGCACCTGTGATTCACCTTTGAACAAGATATGGCATGTTCATTTCATTTCCTGATTTTTATGCAAGACTTTTAAGTGTAATTTATGCAAATGTTTATGGGGCCTCTTTCGAGTGGGACACTCCCTAGTATATAGGGAAGTAATATATATATCTTAATTTTAATCTGTAAGAGACAAGACACTATTGAACAGCTTGAAACGAATCAACAAGTAACTATAATGACAATATATCGAATCCAGTGACGATACAAAACAGGGACATGAGTGGTGAGCTCTCTCGCGACTGAGCAGAAGACGTATTGTATTGTAATGTAGAACATGTAATGCGAGAAGTGATCAGAAAGTAAGATTACAAAGCGTGCAATTAAACGTGTATATATTATTTCATACAACCAATACAACCAACACATAGGACATACATTAAGTTATTTTCCGACATACTCTTCATATCGGTTGCTGCACTTCGTAGGGTGAGTCTGAAGATTTCTTCCTGGAAAAAAATCTTATCCTTGCGTGTTGAGCCACGAAGTGTTTCACTTTCTCGACTGAAGCGACGCGATGGCCTCCTAGGTGCTACTTAAAGTGCGGAGACAGGTGAAATTCGCTTGGAGCGAGGTCCGGGCTGTAGAAAAGGTGGTCAATGAAGTCCCAGCAAAACTGCTTTAACAGTTTCTCGTGAGTGACTTATTCTCTACCAGCCGCAAACTTTCGACAACATTCTATGACATAGTAACTACATATTATAGTCTCAATGTCAACCTCTACCAGCTGCCGTTGAATTTCAGCCGCGGTTATATATTTCACTCATAGAAATCGAATAACTGAGCGGACTTCTTCGCGAGTCCAGTTTTCCAAACGCGTATTTTCGAAATACACTGAACTCTAGCCATAAGGCATTGTGAACGAGGCTACGCTTGGCAACAATGTAGGGAAAATGAATGACGTCTATATCGCGATTCAGTTGGTGACATCACGAGTCATGACGTACATATGGCACAAAGTAAACACCAGGTGCTGTCGGCCCTCATTACCGAGGGAGCTAGGGCAAGATAGTAGTAAGAAAAATCGTTTCTGGTGTGAGTTCAAACCCTGCCTAAGTAATTTTTTTATTATTTTTAATTTTTTATAACACTTCTTTCGTTAAAATAAGATTAAAAATAATATTCAAAAAGTGATTTAACGATTATTTTTTAAAAATTTTCATTAAATTTCTTTCATTAAAATATGTTTGCCCTTGTACTATGCAGATCCATAGCAAAAGTAGTAGTAGTAAAAGTAGTAATAGTAGTAGTATTAGTAGACGAAGAAGAAGAAGTAAAAGAGTAATAGTAGTAATAGTAGGAATGGGTTAGAATGCAATTCAGCACTCATTGGTTTCCGTGTGATGTTGCCAAACGTAATGCCTTCCGGCTAGGGCTGAGTGTCGAAAATATGCTTTCCAAACCAGTCGCCATTTGTGTTTACCTACAACTAGCGCCTTAAGTGGCGGATGGTTGAAACTCTGCGCAGTTGCCAACTCCAGACATTAACATTACCATACACTTCTCGTTCCTCTATAACAGACAAAACTCCAGAGATATTAGCCTAGTAACCTTAGTTTCTGATCCTTCCTCGTGTTAGAGCTCTTTCTGGCCTTCCATGTACCCCATTCTACCGCTGATGCAGTCAATGATCGGACTTGACGTGGAAAACAATATTAACATGTTTTTTGGTACAATTGTATTATATGATGTTGAGATCTAAAATTATGTGAAAATATATCATTGATACTTAATATTTACAGATTATGCTGTGATCGATTGACAACAGACGCCTTCGATCAACTTTTTATTTATCCTGTGATAATGATTCTGTTCTATGATAAATCATGTAACAAAGGAAATCAAAATTTTAACTAGCACAAATACAGTCTGTCACGAAAGAAGATACTACAAAATAAGTTTAAGAACATTATCTTACCCAATCATATGTTCACAACACTGGATAATAAATTTTGAAACATTATAAAACTTCACGTTGAAAATTATTGTTTCCTGTAAAGTGCGTAACCATGAACGATTCTTCATTGTTGCACGTAGCCCTCATTATTTACATAGAACAGAGTGATAGAAAAATGTAATAAGGAATGCTCTTTCTTTTACCTATTTATGTATCGAGTAGCTATGTCTATTTTTGGATTTACTGAATGGTGTATTATATACGTACCAATTCTTCAAAATATACCACCATATTTTTTGAGTACCATTCAACACACAATAATACAGAATAACGCTATAATCCAAATCTCGAATATTCACGGTATAATATTTAGATACCAAAACTCTTCACATAGGGTTACGGCGAGGAAATTGCGGTATAGTATGTTTAGCCTTTTGGAGCGGAGTTTTTCATTATAGTAGTAACAACCGTAACATCAAACCGAAAGGGATATATTCCGCAGAATCATGTATTTTGTCAGAATGATCTCTGGAATCATGGAGACGATAAAAGATGGTCCTCTTTCTACACAGAGAAAAATGTATAATCCAGTCGGCATGTAAATGCTGTTTTTACCAGGTTACGCGCGTCACCACATTAAGTAATGTTGTTCCATCAGTAGTACGATCTACACCACCGTCCAGCGAAAATTTTGTATTGTGGGACCACAATTTCAAATCTAGAATTAACGCCATACCCATTGCGACGGTGGTAACTTACGTATATAATGTTGTTACTACCTTCCTACGAGTGTCCCCTCTTGATTCTTTCTAAATCTGTGACTCCCTACTTTACGAAACTAATAGTTTTTAACACGAAATCAATCATGTGAATAAAATTATCCAATCACAGCGAGTCTAATTCGACGCCGAACTCCAGACTTGGCATGGTGTTCCCACCTGCTGTACTTTTATACATGAAATTACATTACTTAAGGAGAGCACCCGCGTAAATACGATGTATCCACACGGAAATCCTAGTGCTTTTTTCTCAGTGTATCATATTCCGACAGATACACTTATACCTCGTCCAGATTCACAATAAACTGTTACTGCGTCCTGCAAGATGGCGTTCGTATAGCTTCCAATTGATCTTGCTCAGTATGATATGACAGAAACACAACACATGAACTCGAGTTTTAAGTTTCTACTAGCTGAAACCTGCGCTCTCTACATAGCGCATCATTCATATATGAGCATGAATCTCCTTGTCATTCCTCACAACATCTGTACATGTTCCTTTACAGACACAAGCGAAAGACGTCTTGATAAAAGAATCGGCAAGGAATTTTTTCGATGATTTTTTCAATATCTCGCACGGTTTGCAAGATTTGAGCCTACTTCCAGTTGGAGTTTCTTATTCATGTATGATCTGCATTTTCTTTTTTCTTGCATGTTGTATGTAATAAGAAAATACATTACACACACAATTAATTGTAATGTCAGTAATATATGTTGTTAATTGGGCACTCCAAACAATAAAGACTCATCGTAGACTGGAGAAATGGTTATCCTTCGTTTTTCATTATAATTTGGTCTTGAAACAAACTCCTGAGAGGTATGCAACTCTTGTATACAAGTATGGGTGTTGGAATATATAAGTCGTAGGATATTATTACTGTTTTAAAATTTCAACACTTTCAGTGTACCCCTAAAAAACTTAATAAAGAAAAAATAACCAAGTTTTTAAAAATATACAATTAGAACTGAACAATCTACACAAAATTTGGAATCGACCAGCGAAAATGGCACATTTTTAGCACTTGTGGTTTTCGAAATCTCATTGTCGAGAGAATTGGAGACAAACATACCTTGACCACAATCTTGATATACATTGGTATAAACTTTTCTTGACCACAAACATATAAACCTAGCAATTTAATATATAGATACCAGATAAAAATCTTACCCAATTTTACAATTTACCGTCATGGCAGAATGTTGAACTGTTCCTTCCTAATACTCTTTGAGATAGTAGATTGACATATTCAAATACTTCATGACAGTATGAGTTGCAGGAGTTTTGAAATTTCTGAAAACTTCTGCTTTGTATTTGAAGTGATAAGAACGTCACTGAAGAGATGCAGATGATAATGAAGAATAGGAAGGAATCTCCCCAAGGAACATACATTTTGTAACAGGGTTGTATCGTTTAAAACAAAATGTTTAAAACAAATGATTAAAACTTGTTTTAAGCAATTGATTTTGATTAAAACAAATTTTATATACGTTTTAAACATTGTGTTTTAAACACGTGTATTTTTAAGACTTGTTTTAAACATATGTTTATTATTATAGTTTTTTTATTTTTGTAAAAAAAAAATCTGCCAGAGAAAGAAAATTGTTCAAAAGTGCTTCCCATTCTGAAGACTATTTTCTTCCTATGTGAATGTTTTGATTTTTCATGGGTACAGCAGGTCAATCTGGTGATCTACAATTTATTTTGTTTTCTCTTGTTTTAAACGTTTATTGCATTGTTTAAATGTTTATCAGTTAAGTTACGAGAAAGTGTCGTAGTTGAAGGTTGGACTACTTGTAGAACTTAAAAAATAAATAAAAGAATTATCATGAAAACAAGTTTTTGTGTTGTACTCAGGATACAAACAAAGGGTTCTTTGCTAAATTCCTGTTCTGAAATTAAAATATCGCAGGCATTCACTGATACAGTACAAGTTGATTCTCAGTCTCCGTACATACATACATTAGAGAAAGGAAGAGTCCGAAACATGATAAGGTGTAATCTAGAGTTAGTTTCATATGATTGCCGCCAGAGAGGGACGTCCGTTTATAGGTCTTCCGCCTCTTAGCCTGAATTTTAGATTTTGGGGTAGTAATTGCAGATTTAGGAACCTTTTGCTGAGCAAAGTTCACAGTAAAATTTGAAGTTCTTACACCGGATAAATTCAGACTTTGATCACTTATAATCCATTTCATTGACTTAAGGAGCTATAGGACTATATTCCTCTCTTGTAAGTTTTTTCCCCCAAGGATTCCAAAGGTGGCTCTACTTTCGAGTTTCGGATCTGCGTAAAATTCTGCAAATTGGACCTAAGCAACTTTCCAGTTTTAATAATCTATATTTCCTCCGTATTATTTCTGTGTAAGAGCCTCAAACTTGTAATGTTGGACCTAGCTTATCAAAAGGTTTCTAAAACTGCCTTACTGCCCCTAAAATCTGAAATTCAGGGAGAGGGTGGAGGTGGCTGCCCTCTTGCCCTACTGACGCCCCTGTCTAGCGGCTGTCATATGAAACTATCGAAGCGTGGGCTGTCATATCCCACGCGGCCCTTTCACGTGGGTTTACATTTCAGACTATTGACTCCAAAGACATTGCGTCTTGAAATAGAATTCATTTGCTAAGCAAAACCGAACCTTATTGAATATGGACTTGGATCCATTGTGGTCTGAACCCCCAATTATTACTTTTCTTTAATAAATTATTGACTTAAAAAAAAACAAGGAATTTCATAGGCTTGAAAAAATATTCTAAAGTTAGCACATGAATTATGCCTCAAACATTACTTTTCGAAAATTTATTATTTTAAAATAATTTTATTAGCATCAGTGTTCTGAAATAGTAACCAAATTTAGTAACTAAAATCTCACCCGTATCCACGAAACGCGAGTGTAGCATCTAACGGCATAATTAAGAATCTTTCAGAAGAAGTAAGTCCCAAATGACTTATTTTAGAGCTAAGATAACCGCACAAGCGGATTTTTGGTAAAATTCTAGCCCTAAAACATGTAACACGACTCCTTTTGCATTCGAAAGTTCGAATACCAATCAAAGATGTCCACCATAATACTTGATAGCACCATATGATGTGACAAATTATTTCCAAGGTTCATGATTCTCCGTCAACCCTTTCTCAACACAAGAGTGTGAGGACTTTTGTTTCACGATGTACATTGATTGATTGTGGGAAATCTCCATATTTGTAGATTTTAAAATCTACCTAAAGAGCTTATTACAAAGAAAGTACTTATGAGAGTCGCTGGCAAGAGAGTGTAATAAAAGGGGTCGTGGTATGAAATAAGTTGAGAATTACTATTCTATAATCAGTGGTGCCCAACCCCCTTATGTCCATGACGCACCCCCCGCAATTGTCTATCCATAGCTGTTCTTCCATGAAAAAAAAATCTTTTCGATTAATTTTTACACCGCATCAAACATATTTATATAGATTTTTAACACCGCCAAATATTTCAATGACGCAGTTTGCGTCATAGCCCCCCCCTTGTGGGCACCCCTGCTATAATGAAATATTCTATACAATAACCAACACAACACAGTGTAGTCTTAACCAGGAAAAAATAATTGAAAAAGTCAGTTTCAAATAAAGAGCAAAACGTCTTAAGAAACCAGTTATTACACGATTTTGAAATATATGTTAGAAATCATGTTTTAAACTGTTCAAAACGTTTAAAATACGTTTTTTGTGTGTTTTAAAACATGTGTAAACATTTTGAACATCTGTTTCATGTTTTCAACACGTTTTGTTCTCATTTTTGTTTTAAAAACTACTTTTTCTTCAAGTCTGTTTTGAACCACATCAGGAGTTCGCCGGCAACTCCAATATCTACAACGAAGCAGGGGCAAAAGTGAGGGGAAACGCGGAGTGACGTCGTTCCCCTACTTCCAAAGGTTATCTATGGCGTCCCTTCACTTCCTAAAAGTTACAATGGGCAAAGATAGGCATGGAGAACGGCGTGACGTCATGCGTCCCTCACAATTTTCAGATCCACCTTTACCCCTGCAACGAAGAGTCGAGTTACAGCAAGATTGGGCCCCATGTTGCTATTCAAAATGCGTTGATTTCTTTCTTTGGGACAAACATCTTTTGTTACACACGTATTGTTTGGCTATACCTATCATACAAACAATATAGGAAATAACCCAAATGTAGCCTTCCCAAGTGACCATAATTGTCGAAATCATATGGCAAGTAACACATACAAGAGCCATTCTCGCTGGAAGATCAATGAAGTATTTTCGAACTATACCTGCAATCACATGTTCACTGGTGCTGCTACCTAGCGATCGAATTCCTTATCATAAACCTGTAATGATCTTATGTCGGCATTGTATCTCCACACAAGTAGTTTGGAAATCTATCGTACTTTGAAACGTAAAAGCAAACTCACTTGTTCTCTTATATTATGACTGATTTATTTTTGAGTCTCTATTTCACATATTTCCTTTTTATTTTTGTAAATTTTCTTCCCACTCACTTCATACAACGAAGCATTATTTAGATAACGGTTATTGATCTAACGAGAAGAGATCTGTAGTAACACATTTATCTGTATTACTGAAATTGAATACGGAAACAGTGCTGTACTAGAATATATCGAATCCAAATGTTTACTACGACATCTGCACGGAGAATACGTTATATATATATGCTTTACACATACTATCTTTTCCCCGCTTAGTTGTTACATCAAGCCATTGCAGGATGTCTGACATCTAACAGCTTTTGTATGTTTCGTATACGTATGTTACATACGACAGACATCCGTCCATCTATATGTGAGAGCCTGACCGCCTATATACAGTTTTCTTTCATAAAAATTAGTACTTTTCGATTTTCTCAAAAAGTACGCATCAGAACTTACCTTCAAGCATGTCTTTTACTTCAGCTTAATGGGACCTATTGATTAATATTGTCTTATCTTCGGAGAATGTTATAGTTAAGCCAAGATTAAAGTTTAAGAATTAATCCTAATATTCAGCTACATTATAACTCATTAAGCATACTATGTAAACTGTAGTCTTGCTAATGTCATAATGGAAAAGCTGAATACGATTATACTATACAATATCAGTTTCATCTTGATAAGTAGCGTGGTTATATTACTGCATCAATTTTCAGGTTCCCAAAAAATATCTTCAATTATTTCTTAAGACCCTAATGCGAAAGTAATTTTACAAAGCCGGCAGTAAAATTACAGCAGTCATACAACAAATACAGCCAAAAGATAGTACATACATTGGGTTATTTTTCGACATAGTCTCCATACCGGTTGAAGAATTGTCGCATCGTTGGATGAGTTTGAAGATTTCCTCCTGGTAAAAATCATATCCTTATGTATTCAGCTACGTTGTCACCAAATGTTTTAATTCCTCGTCTGAAGCGAAGTGACGGCCTCCTAGGTGATCTTTCAAGTACGGGAACAGGTGAAAGTCGTTCGGTGCGAGGTCTGAGCTATAGGGAGCAGAGCCGATGATGTCCCAGCTGAACTGATCAATAGCGTGATTATCGGCCTCTGCGCTTCTCGTCGGTAACATTTTGTTTACCAGTCGCAAACTTTCGACATCATTCTGTGTTATGTCGACGAGATATTACAGTCTCTTCGTAAACTTCTACCAGCTGCAGGTAGGAATGCGCACGAGTCGAGACATATATCGAATCACATTCGAGTTGAGACACACTTTGTAGAATTAGAGTCAAGTCGAGAGTGCTCGTAAAAATCTAGACTCGACTCGAATGTCTCGAAATTTTTTCTATAATTTTAAATATTATTTTCAAAAAAGTATTCACTCAGAAACAGCATTCGAAACAATTCCAGCATTTATTACTATAGACAAGTACAGAACTCGTAAACTTAATAGTTAATCTTTCGAGTTCATGATTTAATTTTCAGCTCAATACAGTTAATTAGTGAAGTGCTGGCCTGTGTAGAATGTGAAAGGCGCGCGATCTATCTGAGTTTGACCGAGGACAGGTTGTAATGGCCCGGAGACTTGGCACGAGAATTTCGGAAACTGCAGGACTAGTCGGGTGTTCGAGGAGTGCTGTGGTGAATGTTTTCAATAAGTGGCGAAACCAAGGGGAAACGACGTCCAAACGTCGAGGGGTTGGACGCCCCCAACTCATTACATATGTCGGACGTCGTAGGATGAGCGGACTGGTAAAAGAGGACAGGCAGCGAACTGTAGCGGAACCAAGATCAGACTTTAATGCTGGTTAAAGTACAAGTGTGTCTGAACACACAGTACACCGAACACTCCTAACAACGGGCATCCGCAGCCGACGACACATCCATGTGCGAACGTTAACTTCACGACATTGGGAACTACGACTGAAATGAACACGTGACCATCGCCACTGGTCCTTGGCGCAGTAGCAGAGCGTTGCATTGTGTGATGAATCCCAATACCTTCTTCATCATGACGATGGGAGAGTACAAATCCGTCGTTTCCAAGGGAACAGCTCTTTGATATCTGTAGTGTCTGTACTGTGGGACAGAGACAAGCTGGCGGCAGCTTAATTATGCTCTGGGGGACATTCACTTGAGCTTCCATCTGCCTAGTAGAGCTCGAGCAAGGCACCATGACAGCCGAGGCGTATCACACAATGCTTGCAGACTACGTACACCCCTTCATGACGACTATGTTTCCCAACAGTAGTGGCATTTTTCAACAAGATAATGCACTATGTCACAAGGCCAGGTGTGATGAAGTAGTTCGAGGAACACAGGAGCGAGTTTCAAGTGATGTGCTGGCCCACCAACTCGCCGGATCTAAACCCAATCGAACACATCTGGGATGTGATTGAACATGACGTCAGAGCGCATCGCTCCCTCCCCGGAATTTACGGGAAATAGGTGACTGTATGTGCACATGGTATCCTGCCAACTCTCTCCAGCGACCTACCAAGGATCATTGCGTCCATGCCAAGACGCGTCGCCGTTGTTATCCTTGCTAAAGGTTGACATACTGACAATTAGGTAGGTAATCATAATGTTTTGGTTGATGTGTGCATATATTTTAACTCGTATATTTTATCTCGACTCGAATTTTGAGACATCTCGTCTCGAATTCGAGTCGAGTTGAGAGAGAAACTGTCGAGTCGAGACACAAGTTCAAACAGAAACATATTTTCGAGTCGAGACAGGCTTAAATCTCGACTCGACTCGAATCGTGCGCATCCCTAGCTGTAGTTGAATTTTAGCCGCAGTTATTTATTTTGCCCACAGAAATCGAATAACGTACCAGACTTCTTCGTCGCCATTTGTGTTTATCTACAACTAAACGGCGTGACAAACATCTTGGCATTTGAAGGAGGCGCTCTAAGTTCTTTATAAATGCTGCTAGCAAGTGAGAGGCCTCTGGTATTGCCACGTTTATTTTGTACACATCCATGTCTACACCCTGTCACCTGATCGCGCTGTAGTTTGTCTGCTTAGCCCCAGCCACACCCCTTTACCACTTGGCAACGTCACTCCAGAGCTTGCATTTTATTCGTTTAGTTCAAATGCCAAGATGTTTGTCATAGGCTTTAATGCCGATGTAGATAGCGAATGGCTGAAACTCTCCACAGTTGCCAACTCCATGTATTACAATTATCGGACACTTCTAATTTCCTCTATAACAGACGAAACTCCAGAAACATCGGCCTTATTTTCTGATCCTCCCTCGTAATATTGTGGAGTTTCCTGTTCACATTTGATTTTTTTTTACTGTTCTACAGTATTTTATTTGAATAGATGTTCTTTACAACCATTCACAAAATTGTGTAATCCGCATAGAACACAGTACTTGGATTAGGGAACGGACAGTTCCAAGACAGAAAGCATGTTTAACAGAATTACAGTTTTGACGGTATTGTAACGTACTATAAATATTACACAATTCCGTCTTTCTTGTTACCTTTCATTCAAATTGTAAAACAGAACGGAGACACTGAGAGCGAGAGAGAGGGAGATGATTCCACCTCAGAAGGTCTAACTTAGACAGCTCTTGACGTAACATGCCTCTTGACATTCAAACTTTACTCCTCAGGTAGTTTCGCTTCCTTTATTGTCTTGTTTTTGTCATTCATTTCTGTTTCTCTCTTTATCATTCTCTTTCTCTGTTGCTCTTTATCTTCTCTCTAGATTTGTGTCTTACTGGTTTGAGACTTCCGAAATCCAAGATGTTGTTCATCCTTATGATGCTTTTGTTTCTTTTAGTTTCCGTTTCAGTTATCATTTTGTCTGTATCTCCCAAGTTCCTCATTTCACTACTCCGTAAATTCCTTTTAAACCGTGTAACGGAGTTAGTTATTCTTGCACTCGTACACGATGCGTCTCTTGAAAATACTGGAACCAGCGAAGTTGACTTTTTATTTTTAAGTAAAACTAGGAGCAAAAAGACAGTATCTGGCCAGTGTATTTTCTTATCTTGTTAACACTATCCTAGACCATACTTCTGTATTCGAAACCAATAAACTGGTTTACAAAATTCAACTGTTTTGTTTGTTTTTCAGAACTTAAAGAAGACATACTGTATCTTCCCACATGCTGGCTCGAGAAATTACAGTGAAAACATTGCATGTATTAAGATAAGCAAGTTCATTCATACTAAAACCTTATGATACATGTATTGGGTTAGTGTAATTGAAATGTTTGAATGACTTGTGTCACCATCGAAGCCTGAAAAATTGATATTATACCTTGAGCTCCTCTATGGCAATGTGGATTAGCGTACGCGCTGGGTTCGATTCCCAGTGGCAGCCCATGCGGTTCGGATCTCACGTTAAGCTGTAGGTTCATATCTCACGTAGACTCGGTGCTGAAAGGGATCTAAACTCAAATCTATCTAACTACTATACTTTGTTAGCCAAAGCTGTCTCTAGCTTCAGCTCCAGCCACAATTTCGACATCGCTCAATCAGGGGTAACAGTGAGGGGGGAACGAGGGTGATGACATCCCCAACCTCCAAAAATATGTACGGCTTCCCCCAATTTCTAAAAAGGATATAATGGGCAAAGTTAGGCAGGGGAACGACGTGACGTCATGCCGCTACCTACCGTCCCCTACCTTTTTAGATCCACTCTTACCAATTCACTCAGCCAATGGTTGGATTCCATAAAGAAAGAAATCTGGATCTACGATGCGAAGACTCCTCATCCGCACGTTACACTGCCCGGTCATCAGGAAAGTTCTTCTCTCCAAAGAAGTAATATCATTTTATTTTATTTGATATGAGTTCACGATCCCTTTCAGCAGGGAGGCTATGTGAGACGTGGACCTACAATTTAATGTGGGATCTGAACCACGTGAGCTTCCGGCGGGAATTGAACCCCGGTTTCCTGTGTCATATGCGAGTACTCTTTCCCGTAACCACAATAGAGTTGTGTCTCAAGAAGTAATCGAGATGCTGGAAGAGGTGGTAGTCTGTGGGAGAGACATGAGGAAAATACGGTCGGTGAGAAAGAAATGTATACGAAAACTCATGGGGAGTCCCCATGAGACATGAAATCGGAGATTTCAACCGCACAATCGGGGGCTGCGGTGGCTCAGTGATAGAGCGTTCACCTCTGATGCATTGGGTCTTTGGTTCGATCCTAGCTCGCGCCATGTGAACTTTGTGGTGGACAAACACCGTGTGCATGGGTTTCCTCGGGGTTCTCTCGTTTCCTCCCACTTTCTTCATTCCATCATTTTATTAATTTCTCATCATCACCGTCTCCTTTAGCCTAGCCGGCATAAAAGTGGGACGTAAAATTTAAAGATTTCATTTCATTTCACTTCAATCGCACAATCTCAATATTGTTCCTTCCATGTTCAAGCTAAGGATATTCTTAATACAATGTAAGCCAACAGAAGACTAAAGAGACATTTAAGACAACTATCCAGAGGATTAATGAGGGAGAAACAAAATTCCCATTAAACATCGTTAATTGCGTTAACCGTTTTTGCTTCAAGCGGTACATATAATAATATACTGTGGACTTTAGGAATGATAATCATTATTCACATTTCTTTACCTATTGCATAATCTCACTATTATCTGTTTAACCATACTTTTAAACGAAGATAAACAATAATATTAGTATTAATCCAATGTTCTCGGGATTTCTGCCAGAGTGAGTGTACTCTGGCAGCAGTCACTCTGGCAGCAATCTCGAGAACATTGGATTAATAGTAGACGCCAGCAAAGCTTCAAGATCATGATAATATTAGTATCCTTTCGCTGTTCAAAAATATGATTGGCTAGTGATGCACTGCTCTTACTTTCACACGAAGAGGAACAAATCACAGGTGGAATTTAATAATCTTTATGTATAATGCAATTTTTATGCAGAAAAAGTACAATACATCTACATGGTTAAATTGGCGCATAAATTACTGCACATCCCTAACTATAAAATTGTTATTATTTCATTCAATATATTCGGTTGGAATGTTATGATTAGGGATGCGCACGAGACGAGTCGAGACAGGATTTTCTTGACAAAATTCGAGTCGAGACACGACTCTTCCAATAGAGAAATATATACTTTTCGAGTCGAAACATCACTTTTACAGCATATTTTCGAGACGAGACAGCCACAAATCTTGTCTCGTGCGCATCCCTAGTTATGAGATCATTTGCATCACATTTTTGTTATTTACAATAATGTCATGGTTGTGTATGACTGTTTTATAGTAAAATAATAATTAAAAGTGGTGGACTATTTTTCGGAGAAGCACACGACTCGATAGGCTAAGAGCAAATTGGTGTGGTTTAGTTACATGTAGCTTTGTTTATCGCAATCTAGAGGTAAGGCGGTACAGATAATAGTTATATTATGCCCCTATAAGCCTTGATCCTTATAACCGCAGATATATGTCACTACAGTGGAGCATAATACAACTATTATCTGTTCCGCTTTACCTCTAGACTGTGATAAACAAAGCCACATGTAACTAAACCACGCCGATTTGCTGTTGGCCTACCGACCCGTGTACTCCTCCGCAAAATAGTTCACCACTTTTAATTATTATTTTACTATAAAATAATAATTCACAAGTATGGTATTATTATAATTGACAAAAATATAATTAATACAGATTATCTCATAACATTCCATCCGAGTATTTTAAATGAAATGATAACAATACTACATTTAAGGATGAGCAGTAATTTATTCGCGAAGGGTTTTGTTGCACTAATTTCAGAAGTTCATAAAATAGTCAGACCTGAAAGGCTTAATCCAATTTCTTAAAACGCATGGGTAGGACTCACCTCTCTCGATGTATCTCATCTTCATTCTCCATCAGCTTTTAGCCCTACAAAATCACCTTTATCCAACGATTTTCATAAAAACTTCCGGTGTTCCCGTGCAAAACACGTGACCATCTATTGCAGCCACGGTGACAGATCGCTCACTTCTGGTACGAGGATTCGATCCCAGGCATGATTTTTCTCGGTGTTCTCTCATTTCCTCCCACAACTCTGTTCCCTCAATTCTTCGATTTAATCACACACTTCCATTAATTATCCGCTTCCATTAGACTAAAGAGGATAGCCATGGTACCACAATTCATATTAAAAGTTTTATTTCATTTCACGTGACCAGCTCGTCTATACGTCTCATTCTAATGCTCCCAATATATCTGGCGATACGCATACAATTCAATCTATTTCGTCTTTATGATGACACATAAACTGCAGTAGTGTATATAGTTCCACGTCCCGTACTGCTTTCAGTGTCTCATTTACTTCTTTACATTTGCTTCGGACATGTATTATTTATCTCTCAAAGGTAGTACCTAACTTTTTGCATATATATATATATATATATATATATATATATATATATATATATATATATATATATATATATATATGTGTGTGTGTGTGTGTGTGTGTGTGTTTTATACATCTTCAGTTCTGAAATCTTCTAAATTAGTCGCGGAAGTGATGATTTCATCAGAGGGATGGCCCTCTGAAGGGTGATAAATCTAACAGAGTCACGAAATTGACCCTCCCCACACCGAGACATTTCTCCGATCGGGCTCAACCTTGGTTATCAGCATTTTTACAATGACACTTTCAATAAAAGTTTTATTCATAGACTTCTTGGAGGAAATCTGCAGTAATCAGTGCGTTGTGTTAGTAATCATTTTGCACATGATAATGGAACATATTTTCCATTCATATTATACTTTTTATGCCCTTGTTAACTTATAGTTACTTGTCACTGTTACGCATATTCAGAAACTTCTACAATTGAGAGTATGTCAAAAAATATGAAGAAAAGACCAAGTAAAAGTCTTACCTGAAAGTACGTGCTTAATGTGAGTGTTGCACAAAGTAAAAGTAAAATTCAACACAGGCTTCAACAAGATTATTCAAAATAAACTAGTCATTTTCGATTGGATCTCTTGTGACGTCATATATTGATGCTCCTATTCTAAGTGATCAAGACGAAGAGAACAGAAAACTTTTGGTTGATAAGACAGTAGGGTGATAAGATCAACGGCGTAGTCGATAGATTTGCAGATATCCTACTCGTGAAACTATGACTATAACTACTTGTACACCGTAAACACTTGTTTACGCAATTCCCTCCCTCTCCTCCTTTGCTTGGCTTTGTTCTCTCCCCTTTTTTGTTCAACCTTTTCTCTCTATCGTTTCTTGGATCGCAAAGCGTCCTCAAGTTCAAACATCGGTCATTTGGAAGTAGCTGTTATAGTACTTTAAATTAGTACTTACCCAGGAACACCGCCTGATTCCATATGGTTGGCCAACGTGACGTCATCACTCCATACATCGAACTGCCACTTGCGAAGTCCTAACACTCCACACAGCACATTCCCCGTGTGAATTCCAATTCGCATATCAACGTTGAATCCAGTTGCTTCACGGACGAACCTATGTAATCATAGAGAGATATTTTCATTAAGTTTATTGTTATAATCGTATTACAGTACACAGTATGTTTTATACTTTTTTCTATAAAGATACTAACCTATACTAATTGTTACATCACCGCTAGGAATACCGCATGACTAGGCTTGCCAGACGTCCAGGTTTGCCTGGGACAATCCCGATTTCGAGGGATCGTCCCAGTGTCCCGGCCGGTTTCGTGTTTAATCCCGGTCAGACGCAGAAATTTAGTTTTTAGTTGCAAAGCTATTTAATAATTTCTACCGTTTCCCCCATAGAGAAATTTAATGGATGGGTCAACAGTAACAGGACTAACGCTCTGTAAAATGAACTTTGCAATATTTTACAGTAAATTCTTTGATAAAATATAGAACAAAGATTCATTCAAGTGAAAAGTATAAACCTAAATAATGTGTAGTAGTTCTTGTTTTCCTCCTCGTTTTACGGGCAGTCGTTCTTTCCGAAAAAGTGTTCGGGGGGGGGGGAGGGCACTGCTGTTACTATTTTATTTATTATTATATTATAGACGTATTACTTTGGTCTCGTCCGCGGGCACTCTCAGAGCTCCGGGAGGAAGCAGTGCCCCCCAAAAAACAAGTCTGGAAGAAACACTGTTTGCGGGTATTAAACTAGTTAGTTGTTAAATTTTTGGTATGATAAAATGTTTTTCTACGCATATATTTCAGCAGAAACGAGTCTTGAGACAAACAAATTGAACTACTTGAGAAATTAGAACACCAAATTTGACCTATTGAACAGAAAATTTTGAGATTAAAATACCTCAAACTGACTTCTGCGTTATTATTATTATTATTATTATTGGTATTATCAACCAAAATATGGTCTTTGTGCATACTAATATTTATGTGGTGTAAGTTTTGTTTGAATTTCGAGTAGTGTGTAAGAATAAATGTTATGTTACAATTCTGAAAAACGTACATAAAATTTCATTGTGTATGTGTTTTGATAAGTTGAGAATTTATCACGATAATTTTTGATAAAATATTAGCATTAACAATGTCCCAGTTTGAAGCTTCAGGAATCTGGCAAGTCTATAAATGACAATAAATATACAATTTGCTACTTAATATAATTCTTATATAAAGGGTGCGGCAGAAATAGTTAGACGATTTTTTTTTTTTTTTTTTTGCAAATTAAATATTTTAATGACCTTTTATGAACAAAAGTTTTACATGTCCAGAATGTACATTCAAAAGCATTACATATGGTTACTACGTCTTGAAAATTATGTCAGTGAGGTGTGCACCATGGTTATTCAACAGATCTCTGCACGTCGCCTCACAGCACTCACGGCTCGTTGAACCGTGTCTAGCGGGGTTTGGTGATTGCATATTGAATGGATTAACACAAATCCTGTAATGTTGCAGGTTTTGTTGCATACATTTGTTGCTTCAAGTAACCCCATAGGAAGAAGTCACATGTCGATAGGTCGAGCGAGCGTGCAGGCCAAGGAACATTGCCGCGACGAGAGACAACCCGTCCTGGAAACATCCTCCCAAGAATGTTGATCGATGCAATTGCTGTGTGTGACGTGGCCCCGTCTTGTTGGAACCACATCTGTCTGGGAGTAAAAAGGTTTCGAGCATGTCCACATATCGAGCACACGTGACAGTTACAGTGTTACCATCCTCGTTGAAAAAGTATGGTCCAATGATCCCATCAAAATAAACAACACACCATACTGTTATTTTAGGGCTATGAAGGGGCACTTCATGCAACAATCTTGGATTTCAGGGTGCCCAGTAACGAAAATTCTGCTTATTTACACACCCATTATTGTGAAAATGAGCCTCGTCGGACATGATTAACCTCTGTAGAAAGTTTGGGTTCTCATTAATCATTTGCAACAGCATATTGCAGAATTGTACGCGAGCATTAAAATCCTCAGGGAGCAACATGAAAATCATCTGAATTTTGAATGGGGGGAAGTGTAAGTCCTGGTGTAATATTCTCCGCACACTCCTATCTGACATTCCAAGTTACGCAACATGCCGACGAGCTGAACGCCTTGGACTTCTAATTAATGCTTCTTGAACCCTCTCTATGTTGCCTGGTGTTCTCACTGAACTTCGACGAGCTGGGGATTTCTCTGATCTTGCAGAAGCCGAAGCTCGGAACTTCTTCAACCAATTAAGAATAGCTTATCGTGTCGGTACTAGTCCATTTCTGCCAATGTTAAAATGACTCCGAAACTTACGCTGCGTAATTGTTGCAGAGTCTTTGTTCTTGAAGAAACACTACACTGCGAAAGCGCAATGTTCGTCCGACCAACGCTCCATGGCTACTGACGGAAGGCTTACGTAATTCTTCCAATACTGCGCATTCGCACCGAACAGTCGAACAAACCTACATGTATTGCATACACAATGCTTTGAACCACTTTACAAACCTATTTTTCTTTAAAAAGGGGTAATATGTTACCCTTCTTTTATTTTTATTTTGTATTGAGAATTTAAACTACCAATTTAAACAATACGTACAGTACCATGTTTCTCTAGCTAGGTGGGATAAATTATATTTACATTAATGTCAATGGGAAAAGTAGTTTCATATAAAACGTGTTCGTATTTAGATTGAGTGTTCTAAGAATAGGTTTTATCTCCATCTTTAATTCTTTATTGGAACCGAAATTGATTAATCCATCATTTCTGGTTACAATAGTGAATTTCTATGGTTTACAAATGAATTGTACTTTTACAATATGAAACGAAACTCACTTGAGAGGATATACGAGGATGATTCAGAAAGTAGTCCATCTAAGCCCACTATTTGGCCAATAGTAGTTCAAACATTCTGAGCTATTTGTCATTAATGCTCTGATGTGTAGGCTATAGAATGTCACTTGTTTTACCTTCCTATCTCTTCTCGTTCCATAGTAATGGAACCATATATCGAATCTAGTGATGACGTCCGGTTGAAACAGCGGGATGTCATTGAATTTCTGACTGCGGAATGTTGTGCACTCAGGACCATTCAACGCCAGCGACGAGTCGTGGATACACCAATATGACCCGGAAACGAAGTGTCAGTCGATGGAGTACCGCCACATGTCCTCTCCTCCGCCCAAGAGTTCAAACTTGCCCCATCTGCTGGCAAAGTGTTGTTGGCAATCTGCCTCATCCTGCCTCTAGTCCGGATCTTGTGCCCTACGACTTTTGTCTCTTCCCCAAACTTAAGGATCACCTTTATGGCCCAACGCTACAGTTGTGACGCGGAGGTGGAAGCAGAAGTTCGGCAATGGTTTCTTCAGCAGCCACCACAATTCTTCGCCGATGGCATGAAAATTCTTGTTTCGCGTTAGTGCAAGTGTGTTGCCCTTAATGGGGACTATGTTGAAAAATTATGCCATCATTTGTAGCTGACATTCCAAGTTTTCCATTGATACCTGTATTGGTGGTATTTGTCAAACACAAATAAATGTATCTCCTTGGAGGCATTACTTTTTGAACCACCCTAGTATTACGTATCTAGAAATTGATTTTAACAAGCGACTGTACAAAAACGCTTTTCAAAGCGGCTCAGTATCCTATCTCATCAGTAGTAGACCATTCGTTAGAAATTTAAATATTTCTATAAGTTATATCACTCAACTAAACTCAAAGAATTGCACAAGAATTCACATTCTGCAAATTGCAGTATTCATCTACTCCTCCAGACTTTTATTTCCATTAACCTCCTATAACATGGCGCAGAATAGTAAGGCATAATTCAAGTTAAACAGCATAAAATATATTGTACAGCAGTAAATTAATAAATAGTAGAATGACTTATAGCTTGTAATGTATGCTTTATTTCCACCAGCACTGTGCACATGAAACATATTAAGGGTTAAAAAAAATGAGGCTTCAAAAACCAAAGCATGTCTCTCCAGGCCTGAGCATTCATCTTCCTTGATGAGACACTACTAAAAGAATTGATCGCCTCTTTAATGCGTGGCAAACAGGATGAATTTTAAAGAAGTTGATATTTTCAGAGTCCAGAGAGAGCAACGATAGAGTAGATTAATGGCTAGTACGCCAAATGAATACTTCTAAATAGCAATATTACTTTATATCCATATTAAAATCAATGTAACGGACTATATATTTTTTATTTTATGTTACATGCATAACACTGGTTAGAGTCCAAAACTCATTTTCAGTAATATAGGTAAAACGTATGTTGTAAAGCCTGATTGAAATACCCTACTCAATTATTGTGTTCGTTTTTGAAATCAAACAGAATAGCGTAACAAACCATATCTTTACCGATCTGTCAAGCAACCATAGGAAAAATTAATATGCAAGGGCGCCCATCAGGGGGGGGGGCAAGGTGGGGCACTCGCCTCCCCCATTTAGAGGAAATTGTGCTTCGGAAGATCGAAAACCAAGTAGATATTTTAGAATAGTTACCGCAAAATTTGAGACAACACTTGAAACGTTGCTTATACTTGCCCCCCTTGGAACCACAACATGGGCGCCCTTGTTAATATGCACAAATATAATTTCTCTTTGTCTTGACAGATTAAGTTTTCTATATACACTGAAGACCAAAAGTCGCTTGACATTAACAGTTATTAGGTCACAACAGCTGATTGCTAGAACGCTCATTTCTGGCGCATTAAATCCCTGGTTCAATCCCAGCTTCCGCAAAGTGGGTTTTATGATGGACAAACACCATGTATGGGGGTTTTCTCTGAGTTTTCTCATTTCGTCCCGCTTTCGTCATTCCACCATTATCATCCATCTTTTCATCATCATTTCCCTTTGCTTCGATAACTAAAAAATTGAGTAGTTATTTAGTTCTTAATTGATTAGTCATTGACAACGCTAAACTGGCTGAGCGCTCACCTGGTGGCTACGGCAACCCCCCCTTCCGAGACATGTATTGTAATGTAGTTTACATACTATATAAATCTATTATTTTCAGTATACCAAAACAATAAATAATAATAACAGGCGTCACCGAAAAAATTCTCTGTCCTTCCGCTTATCCCTCCTAAGAAGCTGGCATCATCATCGATTACAGTAGGGGAGAACAGGGTGGCCCGATCATGCTTGTTTTGAACAGGTGTAAAATACGAGCGGTGTTTGACCAGTACTGCGCTCTGCATTGAAGAACATTGAACTAACTCACAAACGCCAAAGATTGTGTTGCCATTACATTTCGTGTTGTCGAAGGGTTTCTTTTTTATTTCTGTGCAATTTCTTACAATTTTGCTGCGAATTTAAGTACACTCGGTCTTAACATTTATTTACTTTATTTGTTTCTGGGCATAAACAGTTTAATTTGCAACATTTTGATGTAAATTGCGTAAAAATGTTGCACCTATATTTTGCTCTGGGTTGAAATATCCATGTGACTCAATGATGGGGTAATGGTGATGGAACCTGTAGGGTGCCCGGATCAGGTGAGCGGTGCTTCCCGACATTATTTTAAATACTAAGCATCATGCATGCTGTACGTAAGTGCGTTTCTTCAAAACAATGCTCCGGAGTTATGGTTTTTCTATTGCTTGTTACAGATGCTTAGAACATGGTAAAGGTTAACGACCAAAATAAGTTGGTCAGAGACATTCAATAGGAGCTACTACGCTACGAGACCGAAACTTTAGTGGAACAGGTGGTGAACCAAAATTAGACTGTATACCTGTGTTTTCCAGCGAAGATGAACAATTACGCTCTGAAGGAATAAAGGCCATGGACCACCTCTTTTATGAATTGACACTGTTAAAAGTATGCAAGTTCCATTTGATTATACAGAAATGAAGAAAGTCCCCCCAAAAGTTTACAAAAACCACGCGTATTGCTGAAAAGTCTGATCGGAGGGTTTTTAAAAAAGAAATTTTGTCAGTTTTCGCAAACCAGAAGCAACTAGCTTTAACCGCATCACCACATTTAATCGAAATGGGTGCGACAACTTTGAGATTGTGATGAACACGCATAATTATCCTCAAAACTGCATATACAGGGTGTCTCAAAAGTTCCCTGCCATAGGGTAAATCTATTATTATCAGAAATGAAAAAATAAAATGAAATCTTTAAGTTTCACGTCCCACGATTATGATGGTTAGGCTAAAGGAGCTGGTGATCATGAGAGATGAATGAAATGGTGGAATGAAGAAAGTGGGAGGAAACGGGACAACCTCGAGGAAACTCATGAGCACAGTGTATGTCCACCACAATGTCCCCACGGCGCGAGTTGGACTCGAACCAAGGACCCCAAGCACCGAAGGTGGACGCTCTACCACTGAGCCACCGCGCCCCCTCAATTATTACCAGAGTTACAAGAAAATGCAAGAAAAAAAACTGTCTCCAAATATGATGTTTTCAATCTAAAGGATTTTTTTTTTTTAATAGGATGAATCGTTTCGGCTGTACACTCTTTATGTGCCCAATGTTAAATGAAAATGCAATGTTGCGATTTACTTGGACCCACAACATAAGTAAACGAAGTTACTGGTTGAAATGGGGGATGGCCATCGACAAGTTAGCGTAAAACACAGTAACGTTATTCACTTATGTTGTGAGTCTAGGTAAATCCAACGTATTCATTTAACATTGGGCTCATAAGGAGTGTACAGTCCAAACGGCTCGTCCAATTTAAAATATTCCTTCACTTTAGGCTGAAAATATCATATTTGGAAACAGTTTTCCCTCTTGCATTTTGTTGTAACTCTAATAATAACTGATTTACCCTATGACAGGGGACTTTTAAGACACCCTGTATAATATGGATGGAACAAGAGTAACAACATTCAGGATCTGGGAAATGTATTTTCATCTAAAGGGCGAAATGTATGTGAGATCTGTAGTTAGTCTATGGGTTTGTGCAATGAATGCAACTGGACTTACACATCACTCATGTTCGTAAAAAAAAGCCTTCTCATCTTGCAAAGGATAGCCCTCGCTGTGCTGCTTATGCCTGTTCGCACAACGGCTGGTCCAACGAAACTTTGTGATTTGACTTCATCCATGACGCAAATGCCAACTTTGATCGTAAAGTACTATTAGTTATTGATAATCATACAAGTCACGTTTCCATGGAGTTACATGAATTGTGCAGGCAGCATGACATTATAATGCCATCACTTCCTCCATGTATGACGCATCGCCCGCGGTCACTGGATGTGGCTTTCCTCTCACCTTTGAAGTCACTTTTCTGGCGTGAATGCGATCTGAAAAAGAAGTTGCAATGCCTGCTGAAGATTATGCCATACGACATAATCCTGGATTGTTCAATAATGCTTATTCTAAGGTTGCAACAATATCAAATGCTGTATCCGGATTAGAGGTGACTGGGATTTATCCTATGAATTCTGACATGCTTTTTGAGGTTGATTACTTCCCAGCAGAAGCATTACAGTCTAAAGAAGATATCCCAGATACGAGGGCGCCGATCCTGGAGGGGGGCGAGGCATCCCCTAAGCTCATGTGGGCCCCAGTATTGTATTTATGAATATACAATATTTTGCATAATTTGAATGCAATTTGTCTTACAATCCTCACATATATAGCTTCTGCATCTCAATGGGCCCCCCAAAATTTACAAAGAAATCGGCGCTCTTGCCCAGATATCCCTGTGCAAAGGCGATGAGATGTAAGGTTCACCATCTACTTCACAATAAACTACAACTGCAATAAAAAATAAACCACCATTTTCTGATCAAACACATTTTTCCTGTTCCTTGGATAGTGCATCGTCTACATCATCTTCTGAAACAAATGACCAAACCAACTAGTTGCAGTTTAGGAGATCTGGTTCCATTGCCTACGAAAAAGGGCAAATGCAAATGCCACAGAACCTTCTAAACAACACTCTGAGATATTAATATCGACTCCACGCAGAAGGCAGTTAGAAAGATCAAAAAAGAGTAATAACAAGCACAAAAGTTGGACACAGAAAAGGGGAGAAGATCTGTGAAAGGAAGACAAAAAATTAAGAGATATGAACGTAACAAAACTGGAATGCCATCAAGAAAAGGAAAGAAACTGAGGCGACGATTAAGGCACCAAAGATGAAGAAATTTATGAAGACGATTTATGTGACGATGATGAATGTGATAATATCCTAGGAAACATTGAAGAAGTTGGTTTCATTTGTGAGGAATATAGAATAAATGGAGAAGAGTGGTATCGAAGCACATCTTGTGGAGTGTAGGTTTATATGCTGTGCAGTGGTTTCGATACTCCTGAGGAATTTATATGTGACAGGAATTTATATGTGACAGATTCTGTGCGTGCTTTGTGTAACAGTATTATATAATAGATTCTGTACTATTTCGTTTCCTAACTATTTGTTATCAATGTTGTGGACTTGTGAACTTACTAGGGATGATTCCATACCGGGACCAAGTACCTGGATAAAACCTATATATCGTCTGAAAGCCCTTGCCAAAAGAAGTACGAAACCGTTTTCAAATCACGGGCAAACCCACAACCTGACCCTATAAGGAGCCAGATGTTGGTGTTTGCCACCCTATGTATGGCATATTCGACAGAAGTAAAAATGAATGTTACGATGCATCACGAGTAAGTGCCTGAGTCCATCATGATCCTTTTTAACTCATTGCTAGAACGTGACTCTGGCAAGAGTTTGGTAATATCGCTCTGCACCCAGACGTACCTATTTGGTCAGTGTTGCCAACGAATTGTAAATATAATGTGGCAAATGGTTTCTCTACCACTGGACGTATATCCATGTAACGTGGCATAAACATCATTCGTCACTAGAGAAAATATACTGTGGACGTATTTCTCTCTCAAAGACCACAGTTTGTCATGTTGCCAACCAATTGTAAAAATGAGAAGGTGTTAAACAGGTTCCGTACAATAAGACGTTTACACACCAAGCTTGGCAGAAATATCACACGATACTATAGCACAAAGACGTTGAGTGTGACCATCTTCCGTCCATTCTAGGTTATCAGTGTTTCCAACCAAGTGTAAAATCACAATGTTGCAAATGGAGTACGTACAAATATAAAACGAATATAAAACAAATGTGACAGAAGCAGCATTGGATAATGGAAAACATAGTGTGAGTGTTCCCGTCTCCCAAGCACCCCAGTTTGGCAGTGTTGCCAACTAATGCGAACATTCAAGATAATTCCATGAAGTCTACAGCATTGGCAAACATAATTAGACTGTGATCCTTGCTAGCTTTTCCATTGTCCAATGTTGGTTATGTCACATTTGTTATATATTGGTTAAATTGCAAGCACGTCACTTGCAACATCGTGATGCTCACATTTGGTTAGCAACACTGACAACCTAGAATGGTTGCGAAATGGTCACACTCAACGTCTTTTTGCTATATTATGTGATGTTTCGTGTGATTGTGTGATGTTTCTACCAAGGTTGGTGTATAAATTTCTCATCATACGAACCTGTTTTACACCTTCTCACTTTTACAATTGGTTGTCAATACTGACAAATTGAAGTCCTTGAGAGAGAAATACGTCCACAATATGTTTTCTCTAGTGACGAATGATGTTTATTCCATTGTATTTACATGGATATATGTGCAGTGGTAGAGGAACCATTTGCCACATTATATTTACAATTCGTTGGTAACACTGACCAAATAGGTATGTCTGGGTGCAAAGTGATATTACAAACCCTTGCCGGAACCACGTTCTAGCGACGAGCGAAAAAGGAACATAATGGGCTTAGATGCTTACGTGTTATGGGTCGTAACATTCATTTTTACTTCTGTCAAATATGTCATACATAGGGTCACAAGGGTCACAAACCCAACAAACTGACCCCTTATAGGGTGAAGTTGTGGGCTTTCCAGTGATTCGAAAACGGTTTCGTACTTTTCATGGCAAGAGCTTTCAGACGGTATATAGGTTACCTTCAGCTACTTGGTCCTGATATGGAATCCTCTCTAGTTAGGAAAATATTTTTTTAACGTTATTTTTTCTTAGAGTTACAAATTCTTAAGCGTCATTACTTCAATAGGCTTATCTAGTATTTGGGTGTATTCTTAAGAAACATTATTTTTTCTTATTTTGATAAAAGTTATTTATAATTTTATTTCTCTCATTTAAATAAAATGGGAATTTAATTGATCGCCATTACCGCGCAGTTGGAGAAACGCCGATCGAATATATATGTGGCATATATAACTTCTTTCATCGTGAGATTTTCTAACGTTTACATCACATAGACAGTATATTGGTCTGCCTCCACATCATATTTTGTTCATTTTCAGACTCGTCCACTATTTTTTTTTTTTCAGTTCTCCCTTAGGTTTACGGGGTTATCCCATTCTCCCCTATCAGTACCTGATTGACGTAAACATTACGCTGTGATGTGGTTCATAAATAATACACTGTAAAAAGGGTTTTACTAAGGACTCAAATGATTTTTTTTATTAAAAGACCTTATGGCCCATCCTGAATATTGAATCCAAGATCCCATCACATTCTGTATTAGGCGTGTACGATGCTAAGTTGCATGCAATTTTAGAGTTGCATTCAACATTAGATGCAATTTCTCGTACTGTATTGGGGGGGGGCGCGGTGGCCCAGTGTTGAGCGTTCACCTCTGGTGCTTGGGGTCCCGGGTTCGATCCCAGCCCCCGCCAAGTGAACTTTGTGGTGGACAAACACCGCGCTCGTGGGTTTTCTCGGGGTTCTCCCGTTTCCTCCCACTTTCTTCATTCCACCATTTCACTCATCTCTCATTATCACCGTCTCCTTTAGCCTAACCGGCATAACCGTGGGACGTAAAACTTAAAGATTTCATTTCATTTTTTCTCGTACTGTATTTTCATTCATGATTATTTCAAAGAAATAAATCAATAACACTGTGCGACATCATTTATACCTTTCGTATCACTTTTGGTTTTAAATATCCACTCTCAGCACATTCATAATCACTGTTAAAAACTCACTTGGGGTCGTAATCAGTGTATCGAATCCTCACGCGGTAGATTAGGGTTCAAATCTTGCCCGATTTTTTAAATACTTGTTTTTTATTAACTATAAATGCTCTCCGAAAACTGGTAACATAAATTTATATTAGTCACTTCACTTTGTTTTTCTAGCATGATTGTTTCTTTTAATTATTTTGCTTAATTTATTGTGATATTCTTTTATTTGTAAAATACTCGAAATATTTTGGTATGAGAAATTTGTTGTAGAAAATTATTGAAAGATTTTTTTTAAATATTTTTTTCAACAGTGTTGAGTCAACGTACGTATTTTGTACTTAAAGTTAGGATAATCCTCTTTGGAACTACTTTCCTGAAAAACTATTGTTTTTTCGCTTTTTTTTTTCTTGAACAAACGGACTCATGGACAGACAAGGGAATAAATATAAAGGAACTTTGGTATACCAAACAATTCTCGCTATCTACGTATTACAATTTTTACTCTAAGGAGGATCAAAATTGAAACGGAATTTTGGACAAGGAATAGAGATTTTTATTTTTCTGGAATAGAATTTATTCTTGCGAGACTGAATCCATCTTAATAAATAGCTTCTCGCTACCTATTACCGTTTCTTCTTTATGATAATCAATACTGAAATCGGAAATAGTACACTTTTATCACTTCCGGTTTAAATAGAGATGAAGCTGAAATTTATTTCTCGGACTTCGGATCCATATCAAACAATATTTTTCGTTATCTCTTACCGATCTTGCTCTATAGAGATCAATATTAAATCCGGAAATGATAGTATATTTAAACCACTTCCTGCTTTAATAGAGAGATAAGGGAGGATTTTGAATCTATTCTTTGGACTCTGTATAAATTTTTTTTAAAAAATAGCTTCTATATATTACAGCTTTTGTCCTATCATGATTAATATTGAAACCGGAAATGGTTGATTTCTATCATTTCTACTTTGAATTTAGGGCTGAAAGAGGAAAAGGAACACATCATTGTGACACTCAATCTTAACTATATATAAAGCCACATGAACTGACATAAATTAAAGGTGTACTTCCGGTTGACGTGGAAAGTTGACATTTGGCATGATTGTAGCTTTTCGGGACTAACCGACAGGATTTTAATTATTACGGTGTGTGAAGGTGGGATGAAGAATGTCCCCATGTTATTTAAATGGGCCTTTTTTGGACCTATTATCTCATGTTTGAGGTAATTGGAATTAGAATAAAAATTGAAATTCGGAATGATTGTACGTTTTCGTTATCATTACCTAAGTAAATCAGTGAAAATAAAAATTTCCAAAGAGTGGTTTTATGGAGAACTGAAAAATCTTTCCCTGTTATTTGTATGGGATACTTTCTACATTCCAAAATGTTTAGGCACTTCTAGCAAAATTTAGAGTGATGACATTTTGCATGATTGTAGCCTTCCGATACTGACAGGAAAATTGCCAAAAGTGAATACTTTTAAGTTTTAAGGAATCTAAAGGGGGATGAAGAAATTCCCATGTTATTTATTTAAATGGGCGTTTTCTTGAGATACAAAATCGTATCTTTTAGGTAGTTGAAATATGAAACGAAACTTGAAATTCGGTAGAATTGTGGGTTTAAGAAGTGCGAGGTCGTAGGCCGAGCAAAGGAGGAGGTGTGGGAGAGAAGCCCCCAGCTGGGCAAGTTCAGGAAATATGAAGGACAAATGCACGAAATTCACTGTTAATGCAAAGCCTGATAGATAAGAGATGCAAGGCCGTAGACCGAGCAAACGCGGGAGTCTGGGGGCGGAGCCCCCAACTAGCCAAAGTCTAGTCTATATCTAAAATGCGATTCTCTTTTGCTATCTCTTTTCATTTTTTAGGGGGGTCTAATAGCTATCAATAGATAGATAGACGGATGTAGACATAACGGCACTATTAGTTTCACTATACTTATAGATAAAATAGCCAGGAAAACTAAAGAGGAATTTAAACACATTGGAAGTTTATACAATATTCTGCAGCTGACATAACATTTCATAAAATATCAAGTATTCATATTCTTTTCAGATGTTGTTTATCCGTTTTATAACAGAAAGGTCAAACGACATTCAAATGTATAATGCTCGAAGGATTAAACAGTGTTTGCATTATTTAATAGCTTTACCAGCGATTTTCCAGACAACAACGAATATTAGTAAGATCAAGCAAAAATTAATAGGCTATACACTACTCTCATCTAGTAACAATTAAAGCAGAGACGCGAGTATGTATTTATGTATATATGTATGAATGTATGTATGTATGTATATATGTATGTATATCTAAGCGAAGTGTGTAGGATTAAAAAAAAACTTGCCTTAGAGTTAATTAATGATGTATACCGTATGAGTACTTGTGCAGCTGATGATTAGGCAGGTTATTAGAGCTACATGTATGTTTAATTGCAAGGTTGTTTGAGAACTGAATAATACGCTGGTTCAATTATGCAAACGCAGATTATGCAGTAGTTCAGTTCATACTATTTTAATCAAACCACTTGATTTTTAACCATGCTTACTAGGTCGTATATAAAGTCAAAGGCTTTTTATAAATCAATAATAATGATTCATAAGCATATTTTTTGTGTGTTATTGCTCACAGGGTATGCCAAAAATCACAGAATCTTTTAAAAATATATAATGCTTTCATAAGGTTACTTTTCTGTTTGTTTGTTATTCTTAAATCTTGGAAGGTGAATTTTAGGTACTTTCATATTGACTAGAACTCTGATTTTTTTTTATACAGATACCTAAAACGAATAGCAATACATTTTTTCAGATAATTTTTACTTTACCTAGTACATTATGTTATTGGAAAATTAATTATTACATATGTACGAGGAGCAATCAAAACGTTCCAAGAATGTTGTTGTAGTTTTGGCATTTGTGACGCAATCAAAATGAATCTTGTACCATAGAGTCCTTTAGGTTGCCTCGTTATGAGTTTGACAAATGTAAACAATTCATAATAGGCAGGGGTTGAATAGTGTAGCTGAACAGAGGAGTATGTGGTAATCAGTTGACATAATATCGAAATTCGATCTTCTTCAGAGACTTTGATAGCCGTAACACCAGTTTAGAACCATCAGATCTTTAGCTCTTTTCGAAGCTAGAAATGTCCCTCAAAAGTACACTTTTTTTCCCCGTGGAAGAGATTAAAACTAATGCGAGGGGATCAAAAGAGGATTTTCGTCGGTGTTTCCAGTAATGGCAGAAGCAGTGGAGCAAATGTGTGTATTTCGAAGGTGACTACTTTCAATGCAATTAAGTAAATGTGTACTTATATTGTAATATCCTATGTGATGTCATAAACAAGCAATTTCACGCATCAATCTTTACAAACACCACCACATGATTCGGCAAGAGGATCTCCCACCAGAGGGACCTATAATCACATGCAGACGACGGCTTCTGGCCCCTCCCACGGAGCAGAAGACGACATCGGAGCAGCAGCGCCACCGCCACCCAAAGGACCCTATAAATAGGATGGACGAAGGCAACTCGATTACTGTTTTCTGGTGACCCTCCTTTAGTCTGCTACGGGACCCTTGGAATAACCTAACTCCAGGCCTCTAGTCTGCTACGGGACTACGCCTACCCTATCTCCTGGCTTAGCCTGCTACGAGGCTCTGTCTGGGAATTCTAACCTCAGCCGCTTAGCCTGCTACGGGCCCGCCTCTGCTTGCTACGGAGCATTGGTTCTTTAATTCCACTCCTCTTAGCCTGCTACGGGGCTCTGTTGGAGATCCTGTCTGCGACCTTACGGTCAAAGACCTACTATATCTCACCTTGATTCTAGAGAGATCAATTTGTATAATATTTTGTGAAAATACTTTAATAGAGGAAACTTTTTATAATAAAAACTGGTAGTGGGAGTCGATTCTGGACGCTCTTTTTATTAACTGCTCTACCCAAAGATCCTATATGAGACAAAGTTTTACGATATTGTGTCAATTAAGAGTAATAACAAAATTCCGGGAATTTTTTGATTGCTCCTCGTATTTAGATTACGTATATGCGTAGTCAGCGTTAGTTAGTAAAACACTACTTACATATATGACAGGGTGGTTCATTGCTGGTCCGAAATTATTTGTGTGGCGCCTTCAGTTGAAAAGTTAAGAACTATTGTACTTTAAAACCAAGTACTATTTCAAGTTTTTTTAAGTTAAGATACTTATACGGAAAGAAATGATTGCAAAGTATTGAATACGGATTTGATAACTACATCAATATCTTAATAATCGTTATTTATTTTAAAAATGCGGTAAAAGGTGTTTTTTTTTTTTTTTTTTTTTTTTTGCAGGGTTAAATGAAGACATGGGATGGGTTCGAATTTTTGCTTAAGTCTCATTTCAGTTATAGAACATTATGCTTAGTATCTGTTGCACTGTGTCAGTTAGTGGCTTTTGATTACATTTACGTACACTGATGATTTCAAATAATTTCCTTCAGGGGAATATTAATACGCAGAGGGTTCAAGTAGTACTGTGAAGATACTGGTAATCTTTATTGAGTATAATCGGAGATTTGCGCCGGGGAAGGGAATTGCGTAGCTGTGGGGGAAGGCCAGCCCCTGATATTATCACTGTTTAATATATGTCAGTGAAGTAGTTTTGGATTGCATCATTGCAAGGGGAGACCAGGGACAACAGTAACGCAGGTCAGTTGTAACATTGACCATTACTAATAGAAGTGAGTTTCGAAATGTTGTTTGTAGATGTAATTGGAGTTACTCATGCAAGGTCTATGTGGGTAGATAAAAAGAGCGTCGTTAGTAAATTGTGGGAGACTGGACAAGAAGAAACGTGATTTTGACAGAGATAAGTAAATTTTTAACTGAATTGCTTTTATTTTCTCTTGATAGATATGCGTTTACTGTAAATAAATACCCTGTGTGTGTGTAATCTATGTTCTTTCCTTGACAGCGTGGATACTGTGTTTGATGCTTTGATTCAATGTAATTATGAGGGATGATGATATTTATCACTCGCCATTGAATATGTACAAATGTAACATGGCGATCGGGGATGATTGTAACAGGTTACAATCGTCCCAGACAAAGTTGTACTGAACGATGATGAAAATAAACTAGATATGACTAAAGATAATACAATTGATGTAATTAATAAAACAATGTACGTATTAAGTACACTTTTCGGGGCCACAAGTACGTAGAAGAATAGGGACCGGACCGCCCCCAAAAATTCTTGGCGGTCTTAGTGTATACCATGATGGTTACTATAGGAAAAGATGAGACTTTCACCCCATATGGGCCTCCCCTAACTTCTTTATACACCCTCAGAAACGTTTGTGGCTGGCTGCGGATCAGTGCTTTTCGATGTTGTAGATCTACCAGAATAGGCAAATGTTTCAGTTTGTTCCTCCCTAGCCAACTGTTTTTAGGCTGGTCACAAGGGTTGCGAATGACGTTAGATTTACATCGAGGTTGCACCATCCAAGTGTGACGTAATGTCACGTGGTATTATCATGGGGGACAAAGGTGGAATAAAACGAGTCCTGCGGGGCTTCTAACACCCTTTGCTCGCTGACGCTCGCTCAGCTATGTTTCATAATGTAAGTAAAATCACTTTTTATCAATAAAATTGTGTGTGCAAACTAGACTAATTATCACGTAACATTACGTCACGACCGGATGGTGGAACTTTAATGTAAATTTAACTACACCCCAAGAAAGCGTATGCCTACCTTTCCCCAGCACCTCCTCCTCTCTAACTCCATACTACCCCCTACAAACCTCACTTCGCAAGGGCCACACTTTTTACTCATCTGTTGGTTTATAACGTCACTGTTTATAAGGGCTATCAGAAAAATCTAGGTAAATGGTAGAAAAAGCACAATTTATGCATTATATATTACGTACAAGAGTAAATAAGTATTATCTTCATCTTATTTTAATGATAAAAGTGTTATGAAAATTTATAAAAATAATTTTAAAAAACTTTTTTTTTGGACCGGGTTTGAAACCACGTCGAAAATAGTCAACATTACTAGCCCACTGACTAGCGTGCTCGTCTACGAGGACCGATAGCATCTGGTGTTTGATTTGTGCTCAATGTATGCTGCGTGGTGAGAGACGGATAACTCCAACCAATCAAAACCGTGCATTTAGCTCTTATGGCTAAGGTCCAGCGTGATTAAAATAATATATGCTGCTTGCTCAAGTACTTTATATGTCATGGCGCCCCTAGCGGAGAACTTGGTAACTTTTGCTTGTTACAACTGTTATTTTCACCCGTTTGAAAAAAAAGTAAAAGTAAATACTGTAAAGAAAAGCCCTAAAGCAACTTTTTTCTTACAAAAATAAAATGTGCTAAAAAGGATTATTTTATTTCGTTACAGAAACGAATTTTTGATGTAAGAATGTGGTTTTCTTCTAAAAATTCACATACACTAACGTAAGTATTAAACTTTTATTTTATCATAAAAAGAGTATTATATATATTTGACGTTCAGTTAACAACCCGACACAACTTCCTTTAAAACTATGTAACTCTCTGGTCATCAAAGAATATAATATCAACTAACCACAAACTTCTCCAGATACTCTTTATTCCAACCACGATTAATGCCATCTCTTTTCTTCAATCTAATTATATACACTTCTCAAACTTTACTTCTTTAAAAACTTCCATAGACTTCTTATTTTAAACTGTAAAACATATAACCCTAATTAACTCTGGAGTATGTTTAGTACAAGGGGTCCAGAAGCACATAAAAAACACAAAATTTACATGAGAAATGAATGATGCAAGTATTTCGACGTAACATAACGTAACCAAATCTAACCTAACCTAAGTTAACCTGAACTAACCTAAACTTAACTAATATTATACAAATAAGCGAAATTCTATCATTTTTTGGAAAATTATGGGGGACCCCTACACTAATTTAACATAAACTAACCTAACCTAAACTAAATTAAACTAACCTAAGCTAGCCTAAACTAACCTAACCTACTCTAAACTAACCGAATGTGAACAGAAATTACCAAAATTGTAACATTATTTAGAGAAAAGAGTTGGACCCCTTCTGCTAAATATAGGCCTTAACTCTTCTTGTTGACACTCTTAGCAACCATTCTCGTACATTTTCTAACCTCTCTTTCTTCTTCTCTTGTTATTTCAGTACTAATTTTGAAATACTTTTTGCCTTTTAAAAACCTCATTCCGTCAATACGTCTCTTTCCGTAATAACCCCTAACAGTAAGATGGAGGATTCCTTTGAAATTTGGATTCCAATTGCATCTCATAAGAAAGTTTCCAAATTTTTTACGTTTCGTGAGATTATCCAGTTCTCTTAACAGTTTAAACTCAATAAAAATGAAATTGTTTGGTAAATTCTAAAGCCCTACATTAAGTACTAGCTGACATGCGGGGAAGATAGGTTTATGGGGGGAAAAATATTTTAATCCGTTACAGCAAAACGAATGAGCCGTTTGAAGCGTATTTAACAATTAACTTTATTAAATTGTTAATGAAAGCCTAGTCCAGATTTTATTGTGCTATATTCATTAACATGTGTATTGTAAGAAGAAGGGCTTAAAAGGCATGTCAAAGAAAGAGTATCTCACGAGTACATTATGTTAGAGAGGTGAATATAAGTACCATTAAAAAAAAAAACGTAAGCACATCCTCTATCACCTTTAAAAATTCCTTTTAAGGTGAAAAGAGGACAACTTCCAAATATTTGTTTCATATTCGAAAGCGTCATCAATGTTGTCTGTCTAATACCGTTTAAAATGAAATTTTGAACATGCTTAGTACTTATTAGCAAACAGTCAGCTGCCACCCCTAGAAATTTGATCAAACTTCAACCGAATTTAGAGGCTGATCAACTCAGCACAACATAACATTTTAGGTGAAAGTGTCCCCGTAGGCAGAAGTAATGAGAATTTGAAGTTTAGCATTGGTAGTTAATGAGAAATATAATTACTGTGCACGAAAAAAGAAAGTTTAACAAGGTCATGGGTGTCAACTCACGAACATCTGATTAACAGATTACTCCCCAAGCCGCTTGGCTATTTATTACACATGTACAGTGGCGTATTGACGATTTTGTTTCGGGGGGCTTGACTAACATTGTTTCTGGAAATGTGAAAATTCTCCAACATATTTCACCTTTACTTTAATATAATAAATACAATTTTGGGGGGCTTAAGCCCGGAAGGCCCCTTTAAATACGCCACTGCATATGTCTAAATTGTCCAGCTGCGCTGTCAGTTTGCTGACCGAGAAAATTTGCACCAAAATTTATTTCTTCATGGCTTGAAATGCTAAACTTTACTTCAAATAACCGTAATTTTCGCCCGTGTGTACTTCCACCGGAAATTTTCTGTTTAGCTACACCTGTATACTTGAGTATAGTTGATTTTGAGTTTAACGTCCCTGTTAGCAGCGAGGCTATGTGAGACAGAACCTATTGATTAACGTGTATTTCGAACCACATGAGCTCCCTCCGGGAATCGAACCCGGATCTCTACGGCAAAGGTGCATACACCAACCGCTAAGCCACGAAGGAGCTCTATTTAGCCATAGTTAATCATTCCTCTAAACGGTGTACAAGTTTGCCAACTGGAACCAGCCGACGATTTCTTACTTATCTCGAGCTAGGGTTTTAACATGCTACTTTCATTACAATGCTTATTCTAAGCGAAGAAGAGAGGAATTGAAATGCACGCCAAATAATAGTGCATCTCACCTTACGAACCCTTGATCATAGGAAGTTGAAACTCGGCATATAAACTTATTATTTAAAATGTGTAATACGTGCTACACCACTTTCGAAATTTCCGCTGCTTGGGAAGTGGGCAATTGCTACAATTTCTTAATTTCCCATTTTGTAGTCATAAAATTGCCAAAGTGAGAGAAGTTTTAAGTCTTTAAAATGAATCTTAAACATAGCCCTTGGATTGACTTAAGCTTTCATAATTTGGTTTGATTTAAATGCGTACCTACTGGGGGAAAGGGGTTTAAATGTTTCATAATGAAAGAAAAAAAAACGAAGAACAAAAAAATAATAATAACAACAACAACGTGCAATGTACTGGAGAGAAGTCGCTAAAATTAATTCTCTTTAACGAGGACGATTACGAAACATCACCTACTGATTGAAATCCGGATTATTTTCCAATAAAGTAAATTCCAATAAACTTTCTTGCTATTGTTGATTACTCCATATCGGACTCCCGAAGAAAACTCATCTAAACAACTTATTGACCGTGCCAATAGCGACTACTCTCAATCATGACTCCGTTTTCTTTCATTTAGAAATAGAAAAGAAAGAGAAGAAAGTAGAAGGGTAAAAGAAGGAGGTAGGAAAAGAAGAAAGAAAAGAAATAGGGTATTTTAATAAGAAAACAGATTACTGGATAATTCCGGAAATATAGTAAAAGGTCGGGAAAGTCGCTGAAAGGTGAATCATTCTAAATGTTAACGACTAATCAATTTTGGAATGCTTCGGAATAGACACATGTTCCCTCATACCACCCAGACCTAGCTCCAGGCACCACGATCGTGGGGTTGCCCAGACCTAGACCTGGAAATGAGAAAAGTGAAATTTAATTCTTTGTACTGTTATTCCAACCAGTGATTGATAACCATCCAGCATCTGAACTCTGTTCTCTAGGATCGACCACACATATGAATTAGCCAAGAGGAAAAAAAAATCAGACTTATAAACTCAATATGAATTTATGTATCGCATCAATCAGAATTTCAACTTCCTGGAAGAAAGATGTCGTATTTAGGCTCATCCTGCTATTTTTGTTTCACTCCTAGAGCCGATTTAAACCATTAGTGACGGTCCTTCATGACCTAGGTTATTTACCTTAACATATACGTTAAAACATGACACATATATTACAGATGTTAATATGACAAAGGATATCACTAAAATTACTTATATTAAATCTATCATCCATTCACACGCTCACTCACTCAGGACGGTGTATATATGTTTAAAGGAAAATCAACTAACTACAAAGATACAAATAGTTTATTACATTCATAGTGAAAAGAAAAAACAAAACAAGTAATTATGAAGAAAATATTAAAAGCACAAGTTCTTGGTTATATATTAATAGAGTACATAGTGTTATATCTTAGTAAATTTTTGTATATTCAATCATATTGATAAATAAAAATAATTACATATATTGTATCTTAGGCATGCTAAATCAAAATTAGGATTTGCGACATACGCAAAGGAGACACTTATTTCACTTAAAAAAAATTGACAAAGAGGAAAGAAAAAAAAACTTTTAGGTGCATTAAAACTTGTATGAGTCTCTACCTCACATCGGGTAATAAAATATTAATGATTTTGAGCGTTCAAATCACAAATCACGCACTACTCATAGTGTCCAAAACATTTCGCTCCATTTGACTTAGTTTGTGGTCATTTATATATCTATATATATATATATCTAACTATCGGTTTACAAAAACCACTTATCGTCTATATTTGGGTTTGTAACTCGTAACAGTTTATGTCTGCAATCGCACATTACGACGCTTTACCCATCTAGGGATCTTAAGAAAAACAACTTTCACTAGAGGATGTCTCTCCTCTGAGACGATCCATTTCCAAACTTATTATTTGAATAGTTTCAAATTATTTATTTAATACTGGGACACGTCATGAGACCTTTCTTCAGGATCACTTTTGTATATATGTGTATATAATTCGAATTTTTAAGAACGATCTCCCGCAGGTGTACGGAGTATAAAGGTTCAAATTGGGAAAAAAAAAGACTGGTCAAGTCACAGGATACATATACAGGTGAGAAGGATTCCAGGTGCACTTTCCACAATGGCTTTAGGTTAGTTGTTCAGGGATAATATTCGTTATGATGTGGGTTACGTTTAGACCTGCCGTTACTTTTCAATACATGCCATTACATAATTACAGAAGTTGTCATTTACATTTATTCAAAATAAAAGAAAAATTACTTAAGTGCACGGCGGTATTCTTGACAAAATCTACATTCTTATATTCGTCGGAAAACTCACTGGTAAACTATAGCAACCAATACACGTTTAGGGGGACAGACACGAGCGCTCTTACATATATTCATAATACATTTAATATCATACTTTTACTTTAAAATCATATTCACATACTAATTACATATACATTTCGACGTATTCATTTCTTTATATATATATTTATTTATTATAAATGCGCACACATTTAAATTAATCACCCCAACAATAATTTTTTAAAAGGTTGCAAACATTGTCCAAGAAAACAAATGACTTCCGACATTACATATGAAAAAGAAAATCGATTTTTTTTTTACTTGATACCGCGCATCTATAAATTTTCACTTTTATATAATCAGTTCGTGCTTAAATCATGAGAAAAAAAAACTTTGGAAGGCAGGCACGTAACATAGAACATTCCTAAAGATATAACTAGATAACCTAAAATACAATTTCTGGGCCCAGATCAACTACAAGGTAATCGAAAACCAAAACAGAAGGAAAGTGACCAATGGATTACGAAAAAAAAGAAAAAAAACTTAAGAGGAACGACGGTGAAAGAACGTAATCGAAGTGTCGTCAAATATGAAGTCTTTGTTCATTTCGGCGATAGGTCAAAATGTGATGGAGGACCCAATCATTATCTACTCTATCCATGAATCGTGTCTTGCAACATCTCAGCTGGTAATTTCAGATCAGAGTTGTATGTTAAAATAAATTGTAAGCAACAAGTTCAAAATCTTGGGGGGGGGGAAGGTTGAAAAAATTTTAAAAAAAAAATCTCGAAGTAAGAAGGAAGAACGAGACAAGAGAGAAAGCGGCGCCAACGAAAGGAGAAAGATTAAAGTACTACTCACTACACAGAAGAGTGATCGAATTTAAATATATAACAACTCATAGCCAAAAATATTCACATATGCCAAAAGGGGTGGTCTACTCAAATACGCAGACTCAAGGGGCGCCCTGCTGCCAAGGATGCAAGTTCTGTGTCCATCAGATCCCAATCCCACAAGAGTTTGTTTGTAAGATTGAAATCCGATCCCCGTATCCGGCCCAGACCAGCAGGTTAAAAGGAGAGGGGGGAAGGGACCGGGTAACTTCGTCCCCAATTTTGAAATCTCTAAGTAAGAAAAAAAAACATTCGACCCCTCAGAAGAACTAAGGAGGTTCGAGGACAGTAATGAAACTAGAGTAATAGCTAAGATATCCCTAATTAGTGATTTGCCAAAATAAAAAAAACTAAATAAACTGAATTTTGGATCGGTGATTTCTATTGCCAAACTTCACCGATAGCTATCCTGCGCAGACACGCCACAGTCTGGGATGTCGTTAATTTCCCTCGTCTAATTAAACTAAGAAAAGAAATGAAAATACTTAAAGGGACTAGGGGTCGACATCCGGGTACGCGATTAATAAATTTCAATAATTAATTGTTTTGATTCTGTAACCCTGTCAGAGCTGTCGCCTCCATGAACATTGTAAGCTAGCCTGAGTTGGTAACGTGAAGAAAAAAAAAATCTCACGGAGCAGGATATTCTATTTTAAAACTGACCAGAAAATATAATTCACTACAGCCCTGTTGTATAACTACTATTGTCTTTTCATAATTTATTATTCAATATGTCTAGTCAGCGGTTATATGATGCTACCTATTCTATCAGATGGTATTACTATGGTTGATTATTATTATAACACATAAAACTACAAAGTATTACCATAGTCCGACTATATATCGCCCTCCGGTCCGCGTGATATCATGGTGCAGGGGTCAGAACCTGAGATGTTTGTAGTTACACGTATCTATTCAATATCTATATGTCAACACACGGCGAAGTATTCACTGGGCTACTATATATTTAACTATATGGGTGTCCTATATTCTATATTCATTTACTACAATATTCATACACTTTATATTCATATTCACAGTAATATTCATATCATATTCATTTGCCACGACGCTATATTCTACAAACACCCTGTTTCCTCTATCTACGCCCAGCCTATATACGCATTTCATCCTAACACTTTAAAATCTATAATCACTACAAACATTTCCCATTCCGATCACCGCACGACAACCTCACTCGAACCCAAGACTTTTTCATCCCACACACAATACTATGTAATACTCGGTAGCTTTATTAAGAAGAAAGAAAAAAAATCCTACGTATGTTCACTGAAAATAGAATTATCTGCGATAATGTTTAATGTTTATGAAATTCTGCAGCAACAATAAACTTCTGCAGCCACGAAGAAAAATGAACATTTAATATAATTTCAAAGCGAAGAACTAGCATCATATCGCCCGACTTCTGTTAAGAAATTACGGATTGTTTATTTACTTAAATATTTCGATTTCTAGACGAAGCAGAATGTTGTAATTCTCGGAAAATATTAATTTTAGGTCACTTGACCTAACTGTACATCCATATGGGCTGTGAATTATACCTTCTAGATTTTATTTCGAAAAGAAAGGTCAATTCCATGAAAACTAAATCACTAAGCACGTCGACATGAGAATGACGGTTAGTACTGACTTTCGACACTAGAGGCTAGCGATGATATAATCGACCCTTGAACAACCGAATGTGACCTTGTACACGGAATTGTTATATTATATTACGTTCACTTAATGTCGGAGTAATAAAATTTATCGCATAGTAAAGACTACACTGTCCGGACTCAACCATCTCACACACTCTTTCATCACTTAACTACCACTACCACTGATATTAGATTACAAATATACACGTACTACTTAAACTACAAGACACATCATGCCAATACACACCAATCATCACTATCATTAATACATGTTATACTAATAAATATACACAGAAAACATTCATATTTTACTATGTTAAATCGGCTCTATGAAAGGTAACGAAAGGAAAGAAATGAACAGGGCCAACTGGCCCTTATATTTACTAAATCACATTCTTAACTGTTTAATCAATGCCCTGAGGGGACATATCGAAGTATTAGCTAACAATAGGACCCCTGCCCTGAAGGGGCAGGAACTCGGAACAAACTACATGTTCAACTCATCCCGCTGGAAGCCGTACTCCCAATTTGGGAGTCAGATAGGAGCCCCCTGCTTAATTTACACGTACATGCTGATAGTTACTAACACTACAACAGAATTAAATGCCGCCATGTATGTTAAAAAAAGAAAAGAAATCACTCGCTACCTACATAAACAAATCTATATACGGACAGGTCTTATAACCCTCAATTAGCAGGAAAATTTGGAAGGTGAAAATATCAGGGGAAACACTAATCTTCAGAACCGGTTTTAGGAAAGAAAAACGGAAATCACACTACTTCGGAATCCTGTCCATAGCGATCGGTATATGAAATCATGGCGTTCCTAAATTGCACTTCCTATTTCTTCTTTTAGTCCGGTTTTTTACTATAAAAATCTGCAAATTATGGCTCCATAGCTTCCTTGACGGTATTTATTCGATTATTATATCAGTTTTACCTTTTTAATGCAGCTTTTCTAGTTAATTTTCGACTTCCTGAGCTAGAAGATCCAAATCTGCTGTCGTCAACGAAATTCTTGCAGGGAATGGAATAATTGCGCCCTAATATCATAGCGTGGGTTTATCAGCCAATCAAAACAAAGCATTTTGGCGGTGGGGCTTTGAAACGAATAAAATTTGGTAAAATCTGGATTAAACTAGATTTTAGAAGGACCTAGGTATCTAAAAGAGAGGTGAAGGGTGGTCCTGAAAATTCTGTCGAATTTTAGATTGGTTATTTGATCTGGAAAGTTCCGTCCAATAGTGGATCTATATTTTCGGATAGCACTGACACCGTAAGAATTGTAATAATCCATTTACATATACATATGCAAGACTTATAACTAATTTGAAATATAAATAAAGGTATTGATTCCCAAAACTATAATCCGTAATGAATTTTTTTTACAGTTTTCCATGTTAATTTGGAATAGAATAACGAACAATATTACGAATTATATGAACAGCCAGAAATTTTTTGTAAAACGTCAGATACAGTCGGTGCAAAAAATTTCGGGCACCCTCCTGTTAAAAACATAATATCATTAGGCTGTAATGGCATATTACAGTTCCCCGGCGTCGTTAAAAAAAAATTTGTTTGAATAACAAAATTTTGTTGAATAGAATTAACATGTATTAATACTAATAAACTAACTACTCACTCATACTCTCATGCACTCAAATGAGACAGTGTAACATTCACTTTGGGTATTGAGATAGAAGTTCCCGTTTTTTGTCCTCAGTACAGTTGAAAAGCTTAAGATTCTGGAAATTGTGAGTTCCCCTTTTAGATTGGTAATACGGCGCAATTTTTCAATAGCTTAACTGCTAAAAAATGTTCAGAAGGGAACAGGACGGACAGGAGTTCCAGCTGAGATATTGAAAGAAACAACTCATACGGTTTCACTCGCCGACTGGCATATCCAATGACATTAGGATCTAGGTTCTCGACTATCAGTCCCTCGAGTGGCTAGAATTCCATTTCCGCCATTAGTTGGTATTTGCGAAGGGGCAGAACTCTGAGATCTGTTTGCACTATTATTATTAACATTACTGCCTTGACCATTACCGTTTTCTCTTCTCCGGTACGCCCCGTTAAAGTTCCTCCTATTATCGTCCCTATTCGGGTTCGATTCCCCCATTGTGCGGTCATAGGGGCGATAACCCCGGCGATTGTTAAACATCGGTCGGTTACGGTACAGCCGTCGACCATTATATTGATTGCTTTCTGAGCCACTCCCACTCGGATAACGAGATCCAGCTTGGGTGTAACTCAGAAAGTCCGTTTGCCAACTAGCCGTTGCCTTGCTTTTCACGGGTTTCACAACTTTCGCTTGTCGGGCGAAATACCTCTTTGCTGGGCCTCCAGTTTCTTTCCCACACAGGGCAGCTAGGCGTGACGTAACTTCTCGCACCGTTTGGCACAAATGGGAAGCAATAGCCCGCGACTCATCTGGTGGAAGAGCGTTCACTATAATGTCTACTAGTTCGGCTTGCGATGGATTTTCAGCGATCTGGTAGTACAATTCTATGATCTTCCAAGCATAGTCCAAAAGGGACCCATACTTGGCTCGATCATACCTTAAAGATTGAAGGTTGCGTTTTTGAAGCCTTTCTATATGCTCATTGCAATATTCTTCCTTAAAAAGGATCAGAAAATCGCCAAATGTATGGATGCTGTATTTAATAGAGGCAAACCACGCGCCTGATGCTGCAATTAAAAGTTTCTCAACTATTTGCAAGCGTTCTCTATCAGTCAACCGATACATTTCCAAGCACTGCTGCAATCTACGCAGGAAAACACGAGGCTGTCCATTGGTGATATTCCCATCAAACGTGGGAAAACGTTCGATGTCCCTCAACGAAACCTTGGAACCCATACTAACATAAGCAGGGGAATAGTTAGTGGGAATTAACATATTATCTTGCACAATCGGAGTAGTCACCGGATTTACCACCGACGACGTCGTTGCGGTGTTATAATTACCCATATAATTAAAAGGGATTCTGTTGGTCGTATTGACTATGTTGGGCTCCATCCCCGGACCAACCGCACCCGTGAACAACGACTCAGGATGGTACCCATCTCCTCTTCCCGGCAACACGCTATGTGATTGTATACCCCCATGTGAGGAGGGAGCACTCACGCTAGTGACCGTAGTCGTCACAACACTCGACTGATTCGGCACACTATTACTATCAAACCACGACTTTAGTTCTGACCGATGCATGGGGTAGTGCATCGCAATATCCCGTGCATCACCTGACATCGGATTTTCTTTTCCTGCGCTACAGGTAGTTGTTATAGCAGGTAATATTTCCGGGGAATCGCTACCGGGGAAAGGATAGGCTACCTCTGATTTTTCGCGACTTGGTTTCGTTATTTCTTTTTGAATATTTACTATTTCGTCCTGAATTTTCAAATTTTTTTGGTCAGTTGCTTCCCGTTTGGTTTCCAGTGATAAATTTGATAAAGTTGACTTTAAATTATCAATTTCAGCCTGCTGTGTTTCTAGTTTATTGTTGACCTTATGTAATTTGGTATCTATTCGTTCAAATTCTGAATTTACATGATCGAATTTACCCTCAGTCTCCTGTTGAAGTTGCTTTATAGATTGCTGAGCCTCGCATCTGACCAGGTCAATTTCAGTAGACATTTGCTCCCTCAATGTGGTTATTGAGGAAGCAAAGTCCGAACATATGTTGTCTATTTTCTGGGTTAGTACCTCGAATCGAGATTCGGTTTCTCGGTTCGAGGTGTCAAATTTCTCATTTATTTCGCGTCTCATTTCCCGGCTATTTTTATCTATTTTTTCATTTATTTCGCGTCTCATCTCCCGGCTATTTTTATCTATTTTTTCATTGATTTCGCGTCTCATTTCCCGGCTATTTTCATTCATTTCATACCTCATCTGTTGATTATCCCGATCTATTTTTTGTAACATCTGTTGTAATGAAAGGAGGAGAGTGTCATTATTAGATGACACAGTCTTCCTTTGCTCTTCTTTGGTTTTATCACCATTCAGGTTTTCCGGTAAATCACCAATTGAATCCCCATTTCTTTCATCATCATCGAGGTCAGATATCTCCACTGGAGATATTTGGCGTCGGGTCTTCGGGGTACTATACCCTCGCTCCCCGTCTGAATCGGGATGTTCAATTTCTTTCTCAGAGGATAGACTCATGGGTTCACGCGACTGGTGGAGCTTCCCCTCACATTCTTTACAGTATTTAACTATCTCACCAGCCCGGACCTTTTCTGCATTTTCAGCAGTATCCTCTAAATTGGTACAACTGAAATGAATCCATTTCAGCCCACACTCGTGACACCTCACTAGCCTACGGGAGACGCGAGCTCTTTTCTCATTAATGTCTAACGTACATTGTGTACATGAGACTTCCGCGTTCTCGTGTGATACGACAACTTCTCTATTGGTTGCCATAGCTTCCGTACAAAAAGGACACAATATAAACACACATGCAATTATATACTTATAAACTAACAATACTTATTAATCAGGTACTATTCATAAATTAAGGGACTCCTATCTAATTCCCTCCTTGGGTCAACTTCCAGCATTTTCAAATTTTTAGAATTCAAACTTTGACAGATTCCTTCATTTCCCCCTTTCTATAGAGAGAGACAAAGATAGCAGAACAGCCAACGACTATAATTATTTAATCTCATTATGACCATTTTTAATTATTCACCCTTTTGTGGCCAAGTCAATATGTGCTCGATCCTAAACAGTGTTTAATAAATAATTTCAGATTCGTTACCAGGGAAAACAATTGTTTCCATGGTAACTGTCCTAAGTCAACGGTCGCCAATATTGAAAGAAAAAAAAACGAAGAACAAAAAAATAATAATAACAACAACAACGTGCAATGTACTGGAGAGAAGTCGCTAAAATTAATTCTCTTTAACGAGGACGATTACGAAACATCACCTACTGATTGAAATCCGGATTATTTTCCAATAAAGTAAATTCCAATAAACTTTCTTGCTATTGTTGATTACTCCATATCGGACTCCCGAAGAAAACTCATCTAAACAACTTATTGACCGTGCCAATAGCGACTACTCTCAATCATGACTCCGTTTTCTTTCATTTAGAAATAGAAAAGAAAGAGAAGAAAGTAGAAGGGTAAAAGAAGGAGGTAGGAAAAGAAGAAAGAAAAGAAATAGGGTATTTTAATAAGAAAACAGATTACTGGATAATTCCGGAAATATAGTAAAAGGTCGGGAAAGTCGCTGAAAGGTGAATCATTCTAAATGTTAACGACTAATCAATTTTGGAATGCTTCGGAATAGACACATGTTCCCTCATACCACCCAGACCTAGCTCCAGGCACCACGATCGTGGGGTTGCCCAGACCTAGACCTGGAAATGAGAAAAGTGAAATTTAATTCTTTGTACTGTTATTCCAACCAGTGATTGATAACCATCCAGCATCTGAACTCTGTTCTCTAGGATCGACCACACATATGAATTAGCCAAGAGGAAAAAAAAAATCAGAATTATAAACTCAATATGAATTTATGTATCGCATCAATCAGAATTTCAACTTCCTGGAAGAAAGATGTCGTATTTAGGCTCATCCTGCTATTTTTGTTTCACTCCTAGAGCCGATTTAAACCATTAGTGACGGTCCTTCATGACCTAGGTTATTTACCTTAACATATACGTTAAAACATGACACATATATTACAGATGTTAATATGACAAAGGATATCACTAAAATTACTTATATTAAATCTATCATGCATTCACACGCTCACTCACTCAGGACGGTGTATATATGTTTAAAGGAAAATCAACTAACTACAAAGATACAAATAGTTTATTACATTCATAGTGAAAAGAAAAAAACAAAACAAGTAATTATGAAGAAAATATTAAAAGCACAAGTTCTTGGTTATATATTAATAGAGTACATAGTGTTATATCTTAGTAAATTTTTGTATATTCAATCATATTGATAAATAAAAATAATTACATATATTGTATCTTAGGCATGCTAAATCAAAATTAGGATTTGCGACATACGCAAAGGAGACACTTATTTCACTTAAAAAAAATTGACAAAGAGGAAAGAAAAAAAAACTTTTAGGTGCATTAAAACTTGTATGAGTCTCTACCTCACATCGGGTAATAAAATATTAATGATTTTGAGCGTTCAAATCACAAATCACGCACTACTCATAGTGTCCAAAACATTTCGCTCCATTTGACTTAGTTTGTGGTCATTTATATATCTATATATATATATATCTAACTATCGGTTTACAAAAACCACTTATCGTCTATATTTGGGTTTGTAACTCGTAACAGTTTATGTCTGCAATCGCACATTACGACGCTTTACCCATCTAGGGATCTTAAGAAAAACAACTTTCACTAGAGGATGTCTCTCCTCTGAGACGATCCATTTCCAAACTTATTATTTGAATAGTTTCAAATTATTTATTTAATACTGGGACACGTCATGAGACCTTTCTTCAGGATCACTTTTGTATATATGTGTATATAATTCGAATTTTTAAGAACGATCTCCCGCAGGTGTACGGAGTATAAAGGTTCAAATTGGGAAAAAAAAAGACTGGTCAAGTCACAGGATACATATACAGGTGAGAAGGATTCCAGGTGCACTTTCCACAATGGCTTTAGGTTAGTTGTTCAGGGATAATATTCGTTATGATGTGGGTTACGTTTAGACCTGCCGTTACTTTTCAATACATGCCATTACATAATTACAGAAGTTGTCATTTACATTTATTCAAAATAAAAGAAAAATTACTTAAGTGCACGGCGGTATTCTTGACAAAATCTACATTCTTATATTCGTCGGAAAACTGACTGGTAAACTATAGCAACCAATACACGTTTAGGGGGACAGACACGAGCGCTCTTACATATATTCATAATACATTTAATATCATACTTTTACTTTAAAATCATATTCACATACTAATTACATATACATTTCGACGTATTCATTTCTTTATATATATATTTATTTATTATAAATGCGCACACATTTAAATTAATCACCCCAACAATAATTTTTTAAAAGGTTGCAAACATTGTCCAAGAAAACAAATGACTTCCGACATTACATATGAAAAAGAAAATCGATTTTTTTTTACTTGATACCGCGCATCTATAAATTTTCACTTTTATATAATCAGTTCGTGCTTAAATCATGAGAAAAAAAACTTTGGAAGGCAGGCACGTAACATAGAACATTCCTAAAGATATAACTAGATAACCTAAAATACAATTTCTGGGCCCAGATCAACTACAAGGTAATCGAAAACCAAAACAGAAGGAAAGTGACCAATGGATTACGAAAAAAAAGAAAAAAAACTTAAGAGGAACGACGGTGAAAGAACGTAATCGAAGTGTCGTCAAATATGAAGTCTTTGTTCATTTCGGCGATAGGTCAAAATGTGATGGAGGACCCAATCATTATCTACTCTATCCATGAATCGTGTCTTGCAACATCTCAGCTGGTAATTTCAGATCAGAGTTGTATGTTAAAATAAATTGTAAGCAACAAGTTCAAAATCTTGGGGGGAGGGGAAGGTTGAAAAAATTTAAAAAAAAAATCTCGAAGTAAGAAGGAAGAACGAGACAAGAGAGAAAGCGGCGCCAACGAAAGGAGAAAGATTAAAGTACTACTCACTACACAGAAGAGTGATCGAATTTAAATATATAACAACTCATAGCCAAAAATATTCACATATGCCAAAAGGGGTGGTCTACTCAAATACGCAGACTCAAGGAGCGCCCTGCTGCCAAGGATGCAAGTTCTGTGTCCATCAGATCCCAATCCCACAAGAGTTTGTTTGTAAGATTGAAATCCGATCCCCGTATCCGGCCCAGACCAGCAGGTTAAAAGGAGAGGGGGGAAGGGACCGGGTAACTTCGTCCCCAATTTTGAAATCTCTAAGTAAGAAAAAAAAACATTCGACCCCTCAGAAGAACTAAGGAGGTTCGAGGACAGTAATGAAACTAGAGTAATAGCTAAGATATCCCTAATTAGTGATTTGCCAAAATAAAAAAAACTAAATAAACTGAATTTTGGATCGGTGATTTCTATTGCCAAACTTCACCGATAGCTACCCTGCGCAGACACGCCACAGTCTGGGATGTCGTTAATTTCCCTCGTCTAATTAAACTAAGAAAAGAAATGAAAATACTTAAAGGGACTAGGGGTCGACATCCGGGTACGCGATTAATAAATTTCAATAATTAATTGTTTTGATTCTGTAACCCTGTCAGAGCTGTCGCCTCCATGAACATTGTAAGCTAGCCTGAGTTGGTAACGTGAAGAAAAAAAAATCTCACGGAGCAGGATATTCTATTTTAAAACTGACCAGAAAATATAATTCACTACAGCCCTGTTGTATAACTACTATTGTCTTTTCATAATTTATTATTCAATATGTCTAGTCAGCGGTTATATGATGCTACCTATTCTATCAGATGGTATTACTATGGTTGATTATTATTATAACACATAAAACTACAAAGTATTACCATAGTCCGACTATATATCGCCCTCCGGTCCGCGTGATATCATGGTGCAGGGGTCAGAACCTGAGATGTTTGTAGTTACACGTATCTATTCAATATCTATATGTCAACACACGGCGAAGTATTCACTGGGCTACTATATATTTAACTATATGGGTGTCCTATATTCTATATTCATTTACTACAATATTCATACACTTTATATTCATATTCACAGTAATATTCATATCATATTCATTTGCCACGACGCTATATTCTACAAACACCCTGTTTCCTCTATCTACGCCCAGCCTATATACGCATTTCATCCTAACACTTTAAAATCTATAATCACTACAAACATTTCCCATTCCGATCACCGCACGACAACCTCACTCGAACCCAAGACTTTTTCATCCCACACACAATACTATGTAATACTCGGTAGCTTTATTAAGAAGAAAGAAAAAAAAATCCTACGTATGTTCACTGAAAATAGAATTATCTGCGATAATGTTTAATGTTTATGAAATTCTGCAGCAACAATAAACTTCTGCAGCCACGAAGAAAAATGAACATTTAATATAATTTCAAAGCGAAGAACTAGCATCATATCGCCCGACTTCTGTTAAGAAATTACGGATTGTTTATTTACTTAAATATTTCGATTTCTAGATGAAGCAGAATGTTGTAATTCTCGGAAAATATTAATTTTAGGTCACTTGACCTAACTGTACATCCATATGGGCTGTGAATTATACCTTCTAGATTTTATTTCGAAAAGAAAGGTCAATTCCATGAAAACTAAATCACTAAGCACGTCGACATGAGAATGACGGTTAGTACTGACTTTCGACACTAGAGGCTAGCGATGATATAATCGACCCTTGAACAACCGAATGTGACCTTGTACACGGAATTGTTATATTATATTACGTTCACTTAATGTCGGAGTAATAAAATTTATCGCATAGTAAAGACTACACTGTCCGGACTCAACCATCTCACACACTCTTTCATCACTTAACTACCACTACCACTGATATTAGATTACAAATATACACGTACTACTTAAACTACAAGACACATCATGCCAATACACACCAATCATCACTATCATTAATACATGTTATACTAATAAATATACACAGAAAACATTCATATTTTACTATGTTAAATCGGCTCTATGAAAGGTAACGAAAGGAAAGAAATGAACAGGGCCAACTGGCCCTTATATTTACTAAATCACATTCTTAACTGTTTAATCAATGCCCTGAGGGGACATATCGAAGTATTAGCTAACAATAGGACCCCTGCCCTGAAGGGGCAGGAACTCGGAACAAACTACATGTTCAACTCATCCCGCTGGAAGCCGTACTCCCAATTTGGGAGTCAGATAGGAGCCCCCTGCTTAATTTACACGTACATGCTGATAGTTACTAACACTACAACAGAATTAAATGCCGCCATGTATGTTAAAAAAAGAAAAGAAATCACTCGCTACCTACATAAACAAATCTATATACGGACAGGTCTTATAACCCTCAATTAGCAGGAAAATTTGGAAGGTGAAAATATCAGGGGAAACACTAATCTTCAGAACCGGTTTTAGGAAAGAAAAACGGAAATCACACTACTTCGGAATCCTGTCCATAGCGATCGGTATATGAAATCATGGCGTTCCTAAATTGCACTTCCTATTTCTTCTTTTAGTCCGGTTTTTTACTATAAAAATCTGCAAATTATGGCTCCATAGCTTCCTTGACGGTATTTATTCGATTATTATATCAGTTTTACCTTTTTAATGCAGCTTTTCTAGTTAATTTTCGACTTCCTGAGCTAGAAGATCCAAATCTGCTGTCGTCAACGAAATTCTTGCAGGGAATGGAATAATTGCGCCCTAATATCATAGCGTGGGTTTATCAGCCAATCAAAACAAAGCATTTTGGCGGTGGGGCTTTGAAACGAATAAAATTTGGTAAAATCTGGATTAAACTAGATTTTAGAAGGACCTAGGTATCTAAAAGAGAGGTGAAGGGTGGTCCTGAAAATTCTGTCGAATTTTAGATTGGTTATTTGATCTGGAAAGTTCCGTCCAATAGTGGATCTATATTTTCGGATAGCACTGACACCGTAAGAATTGTAATAATCCATTTACATATACATATGCAAGACTTATAACTAATTTGAAATATAAATAAAGGTATTGATTCCCAAAACTATAATCCGTAATGAATTTTTTTTACAGTTTTCCATGTTAATTTGGAATAGAATAACGAACAATATTACGAATTATATGAACAGCCAGAAATTTTTTGTAAAACGTCAGATACAGTCGGTGCAAAAAATTTCGGGCACCCTCCTGTTAAAAACATAATATCATTAGGCTGTAATGGCATATTACAGTTCCCCGGCGTCGTTAAAAAAAATTTTGTTTGAATAACAAAATTTTGTTGAATAGAATTAACATGTATTAATACTAATAAACTAACTACTCACTCATACTCTCATGCACTCAAATGAGACAGTGTAACATTCACTTTGGGTATTGAAATAGAAGTTCCCGTTTTTTGTCCTCAGTACAGTTGAAAAGCTTAAGATTCTGGAAATTGTGAGTTCCCCTTTTAGATTGTGTAATACGGCGCAATTTTTCAATAGCTTAACTGCTAAAAAATGTTCAGAAGGGAACAGGACGGACAGGAGTTCCAGCTGAGATATTGAAAGAAACAACTCATACGGTTTCACTCGCCGACTGGCATATCCAATGACATTAGGATCTAGGTTCTCGACTATCAGTCCCTCGAGTGGCTAGAATTCCATTTCCGCCATTAGTTGGTATTTGCGAAGGGGCAGAACTCTGAGATCTGTTTGCACTATTATTATTAACATTACTGCCTTGACCATTACCGTTTTCTCTTCTCCGGTACGCCCCGTTAAAGTTCCTCCTATTATCGTCCCTATTCGGGTTCGATTCCCCCATTGTGCGGTCATAGGGGCGATAACCCCGGCGATTGTTAAACATCGGTCGGTTACGGTACAGCCGTCGACCATTATATTGATTGCTTTCTGAGCCACTCCCACTCGGATAACGAGATCCAGCTTGGGTGTAACTCAGAAAGTCCGTTTGCCAACTAGCCGTTGCCTTGCTTTTCACGGGTTTCACAACTTTCGCTTGTCGGGCGAAATACCTCTTTGCTGGGCCTCCAGTTTCTTTCCCACACAGGGCAGCTAGGCGTGACGTAACTTCTCGCACCGTTTGGCACAAATGGGAAGCAATAGCCCGCGACTCATCTGGTGGAAGAGCGTTCACTATAATGTCTACTAGTTCGGCTTGCGATGGATTTTCAGCGATCTGGTAGTACAATTCTATGATCTTCCAAGCATAGTCCAAAAGGGACCCATACTTGGCTCGATCATACCTTAAAGATTGAAGGTTGCGTTTTTGAAGCCTTTCTATATGCTCATTGCAATATTCTTCCTTAAAAAGGATCAGAAAATCGCCAAATGTATGGATGCTGTATTTAATAGAGGCAAACCACGCGCCTGATGCTGCAATTAAAAGTTTCTCAACTATTTGCAAGCGTTCTCTATCAGTCAACCGATACATTTCCAAGCACTGCTGCAATCTACGCAGGAAAACACGAGGCTGTCCATTGGTGATATTCCCATCAAACGTGGGAAAACGTTCGATGTCCCTCAACGAAACCTTGGAACCCATACTAACATAAGCAGGGGAATAGTTAGTGGGAATTAACATATTATCTTGCACAATCGGAGTAGTCACCGGATTTACCACCGACGACGTCGTTGCGGTGTTATAATTACCCATATAATTAAAAGGGATTCTGTTGGTCGTATTGACTATGTTGGGCTCCATCCCCGGACCAACCGCACCCGTGAACAACGACTCAGGATGGTACCCATCTCCTCTTCCCGGCAACACGCTATGTGATTGTATACCCCCATGTGAGGAGGGAGCACTCACGCTAGTGACCGTAGTCGTCACAACACTCGACTGATTCGGCACACTATTACTATCAAACCACGACTTTAGTTCTGACCGATGCATGGGGTAGTGCATCGCAATATCCCGTGCATCACCTGACATCGGATTTTCTTTTCCTGCGCTACAGGTAGTTGTTATAGCAGGTAATATTTCCGGGGAATCGCTACCGGGGAAAGGATAGGCTACCTCTGATTTTTCGCGACTTGGTTTCGTTATTTCTTTTTGAATATTTACTATTTCGTCCTGAATTTTCAAATTTTTTTGGTCAGTTGCTTCCCGTTTGGTTTCCAGTGATAAATTTGATAAAGTTGACTTTAAATTATCAATTTCAGCCTGCTGTGTTTCTAGTTTATTGTTGACCTTATGTAATTTGGTATCTATTCGTTCAAATTCTGAATTTACATGATCGAATTTACCCTCAGTCTCCTGTTGAAGTTGCTTTATAGATTGCTGAGCCTCGCATCTGACCAGGTCAATTTCAGTAGACATTTGCTCCCTCAATGTGGTTATTGAGGAAGCAAAGTCCGAACATATGTTGTCTATTTTCTGGGTTAGTACCTCGAATCGAGATTCGGTTTCTCGGTTCGAGGTGTCAAATTTCTCATTTATTTCGCGTCTCATTTCCCGGCTATTTTTATCTATTTTTTCATTTATTTCGCGTCTCATTTCCCGGCTATTTTTATCTATTTTTTCATTTATTTCGCGTCTCATTTCCCGGCTATTTTCATTCATTTCATACCTCATCTGTTGATTATCCCGATCTATTTTTTGTAACATCTGTTGTAATGAAAGGAGGAGAGTGTCATTATTAGATGACACAGTCTTCCTTTGCTCTTCTTTGGTTTTATCACCATTCAGGTTTTCCGGTAAATCACCAATTGAATCCCCATTTCTTTCATCATCATCGAGGTCAGATATCTCCACTGGAGATATTTGGCGTCGGTTCTTCGGGGTACTATACCCTCGCTCCCCGTCTGAATCGGGATGTTCAATTTCTTTCTCAGAGGATAGACTCATGGGTTCACGCGACTGGTGGAGCTTCCCCTCACATTCTTTACAGTATTTAACTATCTCACCAGCCCGGACCTTTTCTGCATTTTCAGCAGTATCCTCTAAATTGGTACAACTGAAATGAATCCATTTCAGCCCACACTCGTGACACCTCACTAGCCTACGGGAGACGCGAGCTCTTTTCTCATTAATGTCTAACGTACATTGTGTACATGAGACTTCCGCGTTCTCGTGTGATACGACAACTTCTCTATTGGTTGCCATAGCTTCCGTACAAAAAGGACACAATATAAACACACATGCAATTATATACTTATAAACTAACAATACTTATTAATCAGGTACTATTCATAAATTAAGGGACTCCTATCTAATTCCCTCCTTGGGTCAACTTCCAGCATTTTCAAATTTTTAGAATTCAAACTTTGACAGATTCCTTCATTTCCCCCTTTCTATAGAGAGAGACAAAGATAGCAGAACAGCCAACGACTATAATTATTTAATCTCACTATGACCATTTTTAATTATTCACCCTTTTGTGGCCAAGTCAATATGTGCTCGATCCTAAACAGTGTTTAATAAATAATTTCAGATTCGTTACCAGGGAAAACAATTGTTTCCATGGTAACTGTCCTAAGTCAACGGTCGCCAATATTGAAAGAAAAAAAAACGAAGAACAAAAAAATAATAATAACAACAACGTGCAATGTACTGGAGAGAAGTCGCTAAAATTAATTCTCTTTAACGAGGACGATTACGAAACATCACCTACTGATTGAAATCCGGATTATTTTCCAATAAAGTAAATTCCAATAAACTTTCTTGCTATTGTTGATTACTCCATATCGGACTCCCGAAGAAAACTCATCTAAACAACTTATTGACCGTGCCAATAGCGACTACTCTCAATCATGACTCCGTTTTCTTTCATTTAGAAATAGAAAAGAAAGAGAAGAAAGTAGAAGGGTAAAAGAAGGAGGTAGGAAAAGAAGAAAGAAAAGAAATAGGGTATTTTAATAAGAAAACAGATTACTGGATAATTCCGGAAATATAGTAAAAGGTCGGGAAAGTCGCTGAAAGGTGAATCATTCTAAATGTTAAGGACTAATCAATTTTGGAATGCTTCGGAATAGACACATGTTCCCTCATACCACCCAGACCTAGCTCCAGGCACCACGATCGTGGGGTTGCCCAGACCTAGACCTGGAAATGAGAAAAGTGAAATTTAATTCTTTGTACTGTTATTCCAACCAGTGATTGATAACCATCCAGCATCTGAACTCTGTTCTCTAGGATCGACCACACATATGAATTAGCCAAGAGGAAAAAAAAAATCAGACTTATAAACTCAATATGAATTTATGTATCGCATCAATCAGAATTTCAACTTCCTGGAAGAAAGATGTCGTATTTAGGCTCATCCTGCTATTTTTGTTTCACTCCTAGAGCCGATTTAAACCATTAGTGACGGTCCTTCATGACCTAGGTTATTTACCTTAACATATACGTTAAAACATGACACATATATTACAGATGTTAATATGACAAAGGATATCACTAAAATTACTTATATTAAATCTATCATGCATTCACACGCTCACTCACTCAGGACGGTGTATATATGTTTAAAGGAAAATCAACTAACTACAAAGATACAAATAGTTTATTACATTCATAGTGAAAAGAAAAAAACAAAACAAGTAATTATGAAGAAAATATTAAAAGCACAAGTTCTTGGTTATATATTAATAGAGTACATAGTGTTATATCTTAGTAAATTTTTGTATATTCAATCATATTGATAAATAAAAATAATTACATATATTGTATCTTAGGCATGCTAAATCAAAATTAGGATTTGCGACATACGCAAAGGAGACACTTATTTCACTTAAAAAAAATTGACAAAGAGGAAAGAAAAAAAAACTTTTAGGTGCATTAAAACTTGTATGAGTCTCTACCTCACATCGGGTAATAAAATATTAATGATTTTGAGCGTTCAAATCACAAATCACGCACTACTCATAGTGTCCAAAACATTTCGCTCCATTTGACTTAGTTTGTGGTCATTTATATATCTATATATATATATATCTAACTATCGGTTTACAAAAACCACTTATCGTCTATATTTGGGTTTGTAACTCGTAACAGTTTATGTCTGCAATCGCACATTACGACGCTTTACCCATCTAGGGATCTTAAGAAAAACAACTTTCACTAGAGGATGTCTCTCCTCTGAGACGATCCATTTCCAAACTTATTATTTGAATAGTTTCAAATTATTTATTTAATACTGGGACACGTCATGAGACCTTTCTTCAGGATCACTTTTGTATATATGTGTATATAATTCGAATTTTTAAGAACGATCTCCCGCAGGTGTACGGAGTATAAAGGTTCAAATTGGGAAAAAAAAGACTGGTCAAGTCACAGGATACATATACAGGTGAGAAGGATTCCAGGTGCACTTTCCACAATGGCTTTAGGTTAGTTGTTCAGGGATAATATTCGTTATGATGTGGGTTACGTTTAGACCTGCCGTTACTTTTCAATACATGCCATTACATAATTACAGAAGTTGTCATTTACATTTATTCAAAATAAAAGAAAAATTACTTAAGTGCACGGCGGTATTCTTGACAAAGTCTACATTCTTATATTCGTCGGAAAACTCACTGGTAAGCTATAGCAACCAATACACGTTTAGGGGGACAGACACGAGCGCTCTTACATATATTCATAATACATTTAATATCATACTTTTACTTTAAAATCATATTCACATACTAATTACATATACATTTCGACGTATTCATTTCTTTATATATATATTTATTTATTATAAATGCGCACACATTTAAATTAATCACCCCAACAATAATTTTTTAAAAGGTTGCAAACATTCTCCAAGAAAACAAATGACTTCCGACATTACATATGAAAAAGAAAATCGATTTTTTTTTTACTTGATACCGCGCATCTATAAATTTTCACTTTTATATAATCAGTTCGTGCTTAAATCATGAGAAAAAAAAACTTTGGAAGGCAGGCACGTAACATAGAACATTCCTAAAGATATAACTAGATAACCTAAAATACAATTTCTGGGCCCAGATCAACTACAAGGTAATCGAGAACCAAAACAGAAGGAAAGTGACCAATGGATTACGAAAAAAAAAGAAAAAAAACTTAAGAGGAACGACGGTGAAAGAACGTAATCGAAGTGTCGTCAAATATGAAGTCTTTGTTCATTTCGGCGATAGGTCAAAATGTGATGGAGGACCCAATCATTATCTACTCTATCCATGAATCGTGTCTTGCAACATCTCAGCTGGTAATTTCAGATCAGAGTTGTATGTTAAAATAAATTGTAAGCAACAAGTTCAAAATCTTGGGGGGGGGGGAAGGTTGAAAAAATTTAAAAAAAAAATCTCGAAGTAAGAAGGAAGAACGAGACAAGAGAGAAAGCGGCGCCAACGAAAGGAGAAAGATTAAAGTACTACTCACTACACAGAAGAGTGATCGAATTTAAATATATAACAACTCAGCCAAAAATATTCACATATGCCAAAAGGGGTGGTCTACTCAAATACGCAGACTCAAGGGGCGCCCTGCTGCCAAGGATGCAAGTTCTGTGTCCATCAGATCCCAATCCCACAAGAGTTTGTTTGTAAGATTGAAATCCGATCCCCGTATCCGGCCCAGACCAGCAGGTTAAAAGGAGAGGGGGGAAGGGACCGGGTAACTTCGTCCCCAATTTTGAAATCTCTAAGTAAGAAAAAAAAACATTCGACCCCTCAGAAGAACTAAGGAGGTTCGAGGACAGTAATGAAACTAGAGTAATAGCTAAGATATCCCTAATTAGTGATTTGCCAAAATAAAAAAAACTAAATAAACTGAATTTTGGATCGGTGATTTCTATTGCCAAACTTCACCGATAGCTACCCTGCGCAGACACGCCACAGTCTGGGATGTCGTTAATTTCCCTCGTCTAATTAAACTAAGAAAAGAAATGAAAATACTTAAAGGGACTAGGGGTCGACATCCGGGTACGCGATTAATAAATTTCAATAATTAATTGTTTTGATTCTGTAACCCTGTCAGAGCTGTCGCCTCCATGAACATTGTAAGCTAGCCTGAGTTGGTAACGTGAAGAAAAAAAAATCTCACGGAGCAGGATATTCTATTTTAAAACTGACCAGAAAATATAATTCACTACAGCCCTGTTGTATAACTACTATTGTCTTTTCATAATTTATTATTCAATATGTCTAGTCAGCGGTTATATGATGCTACCTATTCTATCAGATGGTATTACTATGGTTGATTATTATTATAACACATAAAACTACAAAGTATTACCATAGTCCGACTATATATCGCCCTCCGGTCCGCGTGATATCATGGTGCAGGGGTCAGAACCTGAGATGTTTGTAGTTACACGTATCTATTCAATATCTATATGTCAACACACGGCGAAGTATTCACTGGGCTACTATATATTTAACTATATGGGTGTCCTATATTCTATATTCATTTACTACAATATTCATACACTTTATATTCATATTCACAGTAATATTCATATCATATTCATTTGCCACGACGCTATATTCTACAAACACCCTGTTTCCTCTATCTACGCCCAGCCTATATACGCATTTCATCCTAACACTTTAAAATCTATAATCACTACAAACATTTCCCATTCCGATCACCGCACGACAACCTCACTCGAACCCAAGACTTTTTCATCCCACACACAATACTATGTAATACTCGGTAGCTTTATTAAGAAGAAAGAAAAAAAAATCCTACGTATGTTCACTGAAAATAGAATTATCTGCGATAATGTTTAATGTTTATGAAATTCTGCAGCAACAATAAACTTCTGCAGCCACGAAGAAAAATGAACATTTAATATAATTTCAAAGCGAAGAACTAGCATCATATCGCCCGACTTCTGTTAAGAAATTACGGATTGTTTATTTACTTAAATATTTCGATTTCTAGACGAAGCAGAATGTTGTAATTCTCGGAAAATATTAATTTTAGGTCACTTGACCTAACTGTACATCCATATGGGCTGTGAATTATACCTTCTAGATTTTATTTCGAAAAGAAAGGTCAATTCCATGAAAACTAAATCACTAAGCACGTCGACATGAGAATGACGGTTAGTACTGACTTTCGACACTAGAGGCTAGCGATGATATAATCGACCCTTGAACAACCGAATGTGACCTTGTACACGGAATTGTTATATTATATTACGTTCACTTAATGTCGGAGTAATAAAATTTATCGCATAGTAAAGACTACACTGTCCGGACTCAACCATCTCACACACTCTTTCATCACTTAACTACCACTACCACTGATATTAGATTACAAATATACACGTACTACTTAAACTACAAGACACATCATGCCAATACACACCAATCATCACTATCATTAATACATGTTATACTAATAAATATACACAGAAAACATTCATATTTTACTATGTTAAATCGGCTCTATGAAAGGTAACGAAAGGAAAGAAATGAACAGGGCCAACTGGCCCTTATATTTACTAAATCACATTCTTAACTGTTTAATCAATGCCCTGAGGGGACATATCGAAGTATTAGCTAACAATAGGACCCCTGCCCTGAAGGGGCAGGAACCCGGAACAAACTACATGTTCAACTCATCCCGCTGGAAGCCGTACTCCCAATTTGGGAGTCAGATAGGAGCCCCCTGCTTAATTTACACGTACATGCTGATAGTTACTAACACTACAACAGAATTAAATGCCGCCATGTATGTTAAAAAAAGAAAAGAAATCACTCGCTACCTACATAAACAAATCTATATACGGACAGGTCTTATAACCCTCAATTAGCAGGAAAATTTGGAAGGTGAAAATATCAGGGGAAACACTAATCTTCAGAACCGGTTTTAGGAAAGAAAAACGGAAATCACACTACTTCGGAATCCTGTCCATAGCGATCGGTATATGAAATCATGGCGTTCCTAAATTGCACTTCCTATTTCTTCTTTTAGTCCGGTTTTTTACTATAAAAATCTGCAAATTATGGCTCCATAGCTTCCTTGACGGTATTTATTCGATTATTATATCAGTTTTACCTTTTTAATGCAGCTTTTCTAGTTAATTTTCGACTTCCTGAGCTAGAAGATCCAAATCTGCTGTCGTCAACGAAATTCTTGCAGGGAATGGAATAATTGCGCCCTAATATCATAGCGTGGGTTTATCAGCCAATCAAAACAAAGCATTTTGGCGGTGGGGCTTTGAAACGAATAAAATTTGGTAAAATCTGGATTAAACTAGATTTTAGAAGGACCTAGGTATCTAAAAGAGAGGTGAAGGGTGGTCCTGAAAATTCTGTCGAATTTTAGATTGGTTATTTGATCTGGAAAGTTCCGTCCAATAGTGGATCTATATTTTCGGATAGCACTGACACCGTAAGAATTGTAATAATCCATTTACATATACATATGCAAGACTTATAACTAATTTGAAATATAAATAAAGGTATTGATTCCCAAAACTATAATCCGTAATGAATTTTTTTTACAGTTTTCCATGTTAATTTGGAATAGAATAACGAACAATATTACGAATTATATGAACAGCCAGAAATTTTTTGTAAAACGTCAGATACAGTCGGTGCAAAAAATTTCGGGCACCCTCCTGTTAAAAACATAATATCATTAGGCTGTAATGGCATATTACAGTTCCCCGGCGTCGTTAAAAAAAAATTTTGTTTGAATAACAAAATTTTGTTGAATAGAATTAACATGTATTAATACTAATAAACTAACTACTCACTCATACTCTCATGCACTCAAATGAGACAGTGTAACATTCACTTTGGGTATTGAGATAGAAGTTCCCGTTTTTTGTCCTCAGTACAGTTGAAAAGCTTAAGATTCTGGAAATTGTGAGTTCCCCTTTTAGATTGTGTAATACGGCGCAATTTTTCAATAGCTTAACTGCTAAAAAATGTTCAGAAGGGAACAGGACGGACAGGAGTTCCAGCTGAGATATTGAAAGAAACAACTCATACGGTTTCACTCGCCGACTGGCATATCCAATGACATTAGGATCTAGGTTCTCGACTATCAGTCCCTCGAGTGGCTAGAATTCCATTTCCGCCATTAGTTGGTATTTGCGAAGGGGCAGAACTCTGAGATCTGTTTGCACTATTATTATTAACATTACTGCCTTGACCATTACCGTTTTCTCTTCTCCGGTACGCCCCGTTAAAGTTCCTCCTATTATCGTCCCTATTCGGGTTCGATTCCCCCATTGTGCGGTCATAGGGGCGATAACCCCGGCGATTGTTAAACATCGGTCGGTTACGGTACAGCCGTCGACCATTATATTGATTGCTTTCTGAGCCACTCCCACTCGGATAACGAGATCCAGCTTGGGTGTAACTCAGAAAGTCCGTTTGCCAACTAGCCGTTGCCTTGCTTTTCACGGGTTTCACAACTTTCGCTTGTCGGGCGAAATACCTCTTTGCTGGGCCTCCAGTTTCTTTCCCACACAGGGCAGCTAGGCGTGACGTAACTTCTCGCACCGTTTGGCACAAATGGGAAGCAATAGCCCGCGACTCATCTGGTGGAAGAGCGTTCACTATAGTCTACTAGTTCGGCTTGCGATGGATTTTCAGCGATCTGGTAGTACAATTCTATGATCTTCCAAGCATAGTCCAAAAGGGACCCATACTTGGCTCGATCATACCTTAAAGATTGAAGGTTGCGTTTTTGAAGCCTTTCTATATGCTCATTGCAATATTCTTCCTTAAAAAGGATCAGAAAATCGCCAAATGTATGGATGCTGTATTTAATAGAGGCAAACCACGCGCCTGATGCTGCAATTAAAAGTTTCTCAACTATTTGCAAGCGTTCTCTATCAGTCAACCGATACATTTCCAAGCACTGCTGCAATCTACGCAGGAAAACACGAGGCTGTCCATTGGTGATATTCCCATCAAACGTGGGAAAACGTTCGATGTCCCTCAACGAAACCTTGGAACCCATACTAACATAAGCAGGGGAATAGTTAGTGGGAATTAACATATTATCTTGCACAATCGGAGTAGTCACCGGATTTACCACCGACGACGTCGTTGCGGTGTTATAATTACCCATATAATTAAAAGGGATTCTGTTGGTCGTATTGACTATGTTGAGCTCCATCCCCGGACCAACCGCACCCGTGAACAACGACTCAGGATGGTACCCATCTCCTCTTCCCGGCAACACGCTATGTGATTGTATACCCCCATGTGAGGAGGGAGCACTCACGCTAGTGACCGTAGTCGTCACAACACTCGACTGATTCGGCACACTATTACTATCAAACCACGACTTTAGTTCTGACCGATGCATGGGGTAGTGCATCGCAATATCCCGTGCATCACCTGACATCGGATTTTCTTTTCCTGCGCTACAGGTAGTTGTTATAGCAGGTAATATTTCCGGGGAATCGCTACCGGGGAAAGGATAGGCTACCTCTGATTTTTCGCGACTTGGTTTCGTTATTTCTTTTTGAATATTTACTATTTCGTCCTGAATTTTCAAATTTTTTTGGTCAGTTGCTTCCCGTTTGGTTTCCAGTGATAAATTTGATAAAGTTGACTTTAAATTATCAATTTCAGCCTGCTGTGTTTCTAGTTTATTGTTGACCTTATGTAATTTGGTATCTATTCGTTCAAATTCTGAATTTACATGATCGAATTTACCCTCAGTCTCCTGTTGAAGTTGCTTTATAGATTGCTGAGCCTCGCATCTGACCAGGTCAATTTCAGTAGACATTTGCTCCCTCAATGTGGTTATTGAGGAAGCAAAGTCCGAACATATGTTGTCTATTTTCTGGGTTAGTACCTCGAATCGAGATTCGGTTTCTCGGTTCGAGGTGTCAAATTTCTCATTTATTTCGCGTCTCATTTCCCGGCTATTTTTATCTATTTTTTCATTTATTTCGCGTCTCATTTCCCGGCTATTTTTATCTATTTTTTCATTTATTTCGCGTCTCATTTCCCGGCTATTTTCATTCATTTCATACCTCATCTGTTGATTATCCCGATCTATTTTTTGTAACATCTGTTGTAATGAAAGGAGGAGAGTGTCATTATTAGATGACACAGTCTTCCTTTGCTCTTCTTTGGTTTTATCACCATTCAGGTTTTCCGGTAAATCACCAATTGAATCCCCATTTCTTTCATCATCATCGAGGTCAGATATCTCCACTGGAGATATTTGGCGTCGGTTCTTCGGGGTACTATACCCTCGCTCCCCGTCTGAATCGGGATGTTCAATTTCTTTCTCAGAGGATAGACTCATGGGTTCACGCGACTGGTGGAGCTTCCCCTCACATTCTTTACAGTATTTAACTATCTCACCAGCCCGGACCTTTTCTGCATTTTCAGCAGTATCCTCTAAATTGGTACAACTGAAATGAATCCATTTCAGCCCACACTCGTGACACCTCACTAGCCTACGGGAGACGCGAGCTTTTCTCATTAATGTCTAACGTACATTGTGTACATGAGACTTCCGCGTTCTCGTGTGATACGACAACTTCTCTATTGGTTGCCATAGCTTCCGTACAAAAAGGACACAATATAAACACACATGCAATTATATACTTATAAACTAACAATACTTATTAATCAGGTACTATTCATAAATTAAGGGACTCCTATCTAATTCCCTCCTTGGGTCAACTTCCAGCATTTTCAAATTTTTAGAATTCAAACTTTGACAGATTCCTTCATTTCCCCCTTTCTATAGAGAGAGACAAAGATAGCAGAACAGCCAACGACTATAATTATTTAATCTCACTATGACCATTTTTAATTATTCACCCTTTTGTGGCCAAGTCAATATGTGCTCGATCCTAAACAGTGTTTAATAAATAATTTCAGATTCGTTACCAGGGAAAACAATTGTTTCCATGGTAACTGTCCTAAGTCAACGGTCGCCAATATTGAAAGAAAAAAAACGAAGAACAAAAAAATAATAATAACAACAACGTGCAATGTACTGGAGAGAAGTCGCTAAAATTAATTCTCTTTAACGAGGACGATTACGAAACATCACCTACTGATTGAAATCCGGATTATTTTCCAATAAAGTAAATTCCAATAAACTTTCTTGCTATTGTTGATTACTCCATATCGGACTCCCGAAGAAAACTCATCTAAACAACTTATTGACCGTGCCAATAGCGACTACTCTCAATCATGACTCCGTTTTCTTTCATTTAGAAATAGAAAAGAAAGAGAAGAAAGTAGAAGGGTAAAAGAAGGAGGTAGGAAAAGAAGAAAGAAAAGAAATAGGGTATTTTAATAAGAAAACAGATTACTGGATAATTCCGGAAATATAGTAAAAGGTCGGGAAAGTCGCTGAAAGGTGAATCATTCTAAATGTTAACGACTAATCAATTTTGGAATGCTTCGGAATAGACACATGTTCCCTCATACCACCCAGACCTAGCTCCAGGCACCACGATCGTGGGGTTGCCCAGACCTAGACCTGGAAATGAGAAAAGTGAAATTTAATTCTTTGTACTGTTATTCCAACCAGTGATTGATAACCATCCAGCATCTGAACTCTGTTCTCTAGGATCGACCACACATATGAATTAGCCAAGAGGAAAAAAAAAATCAGAATTATAAACTCAATATGAATTTATGTATCGCATCAATCAGAATTTCAACTTCCTGGAAGAAAGATGTCGTATTTAGGCTCATCCTGCTATTTTTGTTTCACTCCTAGAGCCGATTTAAACCATTAGTGACGGTCCTTCATGACCTAGGTTATTTACCTTAACATATACGTTAAAACATGACACATATATTACAGATGTTAATATGACAAAGGATATCACTAAAATTACTTATATTAAATCTATCATGCATTCACACGCTCACTCACTCAGGACGGTGTATATATGTTTAAAGGAAAATCAACTAACTACAAAGATACAAATAGTTTATTACATTCATAGTGAAAAGAAAAAAACAAAACAAGTAATTATGAAGAAAATATTAAAAGCACAAGTTCTTGGTTATATATTAATAGAGTACATAGTGTTATATCTTAGTAAATTTTTGTATATTCAATCATATTGATAAATAAAAATAATTACATATATTGTATCTTAGGCATGCTAAATCAAAATTAGGATTTGCGACATACGCAAAGGAGACACTTATTTCACTTAAAAAAAATTGACAAAGAGGAAAGAAAAAAAAACTTTTAGGTGCATTAAAACTTGTATGAGTCTCTACCTCACATCGGGTAATAAAATATTAATGATTTTGAGCGTTCAAATCACAAATCACGCACTACTCATAGTGTCCAAAACATTTCGCTCCATTTGACTTAGTTTGTGGTCATTTATATATCTATATATATATATATATCTAACTATCGGTTTACAAAAACCACTTATCGTCTATATTTGGGTTTGTAACTCGTAACAGTTTATGTCTGCAATCGCACATTACGACGCTTTACCCATCTAGGGATCTTAAGAAAAACAACTTTCACTAGAGGATGTCTCTCCTCTGAGACGATCCATTTCCAAACTTATTATTTGAATAGTTTCAAATTATTTATTTAATACTGGGACACGTCATGAGACCTTTCTTCAGGATCACTTTTGTATATATGTGTATATAATTCGAATTTTTAAGAACGATCTCCCGCAGGTGTACGGAGTATAAAGGTTCAAATTGGGAAAAAAAAGACTGGTCAAGTCACAGGATACATATACAGGTGAGAAGGATTCCAGGTGCACTTTCCACAATGGCTTTAGGTTAGTTGTTCAGGGATAATATTCGTTATGATGTGGGTTACGTTTAGACCTGCCGTTACTTTTCAATACATGCCATTACATAATTACAGAAGTTGTCATTTACATTTATTCAAAATAAAAGAAAAATTACTTAAGTGCACGGCGGTATTCTTGACAAAGTCTACATTCTTATATTCGTCGGAAAACTCACTGGTAAGCTATAGCAACCAATACACGTTTAGGGGGACAGACACGAGCGCTCTTACATATATTCATAATACATTTAATATCATACTTTTACTTTAAAATCATATTCACATACTAATTACATATACATTTCGACGTATTCATTTCTTTATATATATATTTATTTATTATAAATGCGCACACATTTAAATTAATCACCCCAACAATAATTTTTTAAAAGGTTGCAAACATTCTCCAAGAAAACAAATGACTTCCGACATTACATATGAAAAAGAAAATCGATTTTTTTTTTACTTGATACCGCGCATCTATAAATTTTCACTTTTATATAATCAGTTCGTGCTTAAATCATGAGAAAAAAAAAACTTTGGAAGGCAGGCACGTAACATAGAACATTCCTAAAGATATAACTAGATAACCTAAAATACAATTTCTGGGCCCAGATCAACTACAAGGTAATCGAGAACCAAAACAGAAGGAAAGTGACCAATGGATTACGAAAAAAAAAGAAAAAAAACTTAAGAGGAACGACGGTGAAAGAACGTAATCGAAGTGTCGTCAAATATGAAGTCTTTGTTCATTTCGGCGATAGGTCAAAATGTGATGGAGGACCCAATCATTATCTACTCTATCCATGAATCGTGTCTTGCAACATCTCAGCTGGTAATTTCAGATCAGAGTTGTATGTTAAAATAAATTGTAAGCAACAAGTTCAAAATCTTGGGGGGGGGGGAAGGTTGAAAAAATTAAAAAAAAAAATCTCGAAGTAAGAAGGAAGAACGAGACAAGAGAGAAAGCGGCGCCAACGAAAGGAGAAAGATTAAAGTACTACTCACTACACAGAAGAGTGATCGAATTTAAATATATAACAACTCAGCCAAAAATATTCACATATGCCAAAAGGGGTGGTCTACTCAAATACGCAGACTCAAGGGGCGCCCTGCTGCCAAGGATGCAAGTTCTGTGTCCATCAGATCCCAATCCCACAAGAGTTTGTTTGTAAGATTGAAATCCGATCCCCGTATCCGGCCCAGACCAGCAGGTTAAAAGGAGAGGGGGGAAGGGACCGGGTAACTTCGTCCCCAATTTTGAAATCTCTAAGTAAGAAAAAAAAACATTCGACCCCTCAGAAGAACTAAGGAGGTTCGAGGACAGTAATGAAACTAGAGTAATAGCTAAGATATCCCTAATTAGTGATTTGCCAAAATAAAAAAAACTAAATAAACTGAATTTTGGATCGGTGATTTCTATTGCCAAACTTCACCGATAGCTACCCTGCGCAGACACGCCACAGTCTGGGATGTCGTTAATTTCCCTCGTCTAATTAAACTAAGAAAAGAAATGAAAATACTTAAAGGGACTAGGGGTCGACATCCGGGTACGCGATTAATAAATTTCAATAATTAATTGTTTTGATTCTGTAACCCTGTCAGAGCTGTCGCCTCCATGAACATTGTAAGCTAGCCTGAGTTGGTAACGTGAAGAAAAAAAAATCTCACGGAGCAGGATATTCTATTTTAAAACTGACCAGAAAATATAATTCACTACAGCCCTGTTGTATAACTACTATTGTCTTTTCATAATTTATTATTCAATATGTCTAGTCAGCGGTTATATGATGCTACCTATTCTATCAGATGGTATTACTATGGTTGATTATTATTATAACACATAAAACTACAAAGTATTACCATAGTCCGACTATATATCGCCCTCCGGTCCGCGTGATATCATGGTGCAGGGGTCAGAACCTGAGATGTTTGTAGTTACACGTATCTATTCAATATCTATATGTCAACACACGGCGAAGTATTCACTGGGCTACTATATATTTAACTATATGGGTGTCCTATATTCTATATTCATTTACTACAATATTCATACACTTTATATTCATATTCACAGTAATATTCATATCATATTCATTTGCCACGACGCTATATTCTACAAACACCCTGTTTCCTCTATCTACGCCCAGCCTATATACGCATTTCATCCTAACACTTTAAAATCTATAATCACTACAAACATTTCCCATTCCGATCACCGCACGACAACCTCACTCGAACCCAAGACTTTTTCATCCCACACACAATACTATGTAATACTCGGTAGCTTTATTAAGAAGAAAGAAAAAAAAATCCTACGTATGTTCACTGAAAATAGAATTATCTGCGATAATGTTTAATGTTTATGAAATTCTGCAGCAACAATAAACTTCTGCAGCCACGAAGAAAAATGAACATTTAATATAATTTCAAAGCGAAGAACTAGCATCATATCGCCCGACTTCTGTTAAGAAATTACGGATTGTTTATTTACTTAAATATTTCGATTTCTAGACGAAGCAGAATGTTGTAATTCTCGGAAAATATTAATTTTAGGTCACTTGACCTAACTGTACATCCATATGGGCTGTGAATTATACCTTCTAGATTTTATTTCGAAAAGAAAGGTCAATTCCATGAAAACTAAATCACTAAGCACGTCGACATGAGAATGACGGTTAGTACTGACTTTCGACACTAGAGGCTAGCGATGATATAATCGACCCTTGAACAACCGAATGTGACCTTGTACACGGAATTGTTATATTATATTACGTTCACTTAATGTCGGAGTAATAAAATTTATCGCATAGTAAAGACTACACTGTCCGGACTCAACCATCTCACACACTCTTTCATCACTTAACTACCACTACCACTGATATTAGATTACAAATATACACGTACTACTTAAACTACAAGACACATCATGCCAATACACACCAATCATCACTATCATTAATACATGTTATACTAATAAATATACACAGAAAACATTCATATTTTACTATGTTAAATCGGCTCTATGAAAGGTAACGAAAGGAAAGAAATGAACAGGGCCAACTGGCCCTTATATTTACTAAATCACATTCTTAACTGTTTAATCAATGCCCTGAGGGGACATATCGAAGTATTAGCTAACAATAGGACCCCTGCCCTGAAGGGGCAGGAACCCGGAACAAACTACATGTTCAACTCATCCCGCTGGAAGCCGTACTCCCAATTTGGGAGTCAGATAGGAGCCCCCTGCTTAATTTACACGTACATGCTGATAGTTACTAACACTACAACAGAATTAAATGCCGCCATGTATGTTAAAAAAAGAAAAGAAATCACTCGCTACCTACATAAACAAATCTATATACGGACAGGTCTTATAACCCTCAATTAGCAGGAAAATTTGGAAGGTGAAAATATCAGGGGAAACACTAATCTTCAGAACCGGTTTTAGGAAAGAAAAACGGAAATCACACTACTTCGGAATCCTGTCCATAGCGATCGGTATATGAAATCATGGCGTTCCTAAATTGCACTTCCTATTTCTTCTTTTAGTCCGGTTTTTTACTATAAAAATCTGCAAATTATGGCTCCATAGCTTCCTTGACGGTATTTATTCGATTATTATATCAGTTTTACCTTTTTAATGCAGCTTTTCTAGTTAATTTTCGACTTCCTGAGCTAGAAGATCCAAATCTGCTGTCGTCAACGAAATTCTTGCAGGGAATGGAATAATTGCGCCCTAATATCATAGCGTGGGTTTATCAGCCAATCAAAACAAAGCATTTTGGCGGTGGGGCTTTGAAACGAATAAAATTGGGTAAAATCTGGATTAAACTAGATTTTAGAAGGACCTAGGTATCTAAAAGAGAGGTGAAGGGTGGTCCTGAAAATTCTGTCGAATTTTAGATTGGTTATTTGATCTGGAAAGTTCCGTCCAATAGTGGATCTATATTTTCGGATAGCACTGACACCGTAAGAATTGTAATAATCCATTTACATATACATATGCAAGACTTATAACTAATTTGAAATATAAATAAAGGTATTGATTCCCAAAACTATAATCCGTAATGAATTTTTTTTACAGTTTTCCATGTTAATTTGGAATAGAATAACGAACAATATTACGAATTATATGAACAGCCAGAAATTTTTTGTAAAACGTCAGATACAGTCGGTGCAAAAAATTTCGGGCACCCTCCTGTTAAAAACATAATATCATTAGGCTGTAATGGCATATTACAGTTCCCCGGCGTCGTTAAAAAAAAATTTTGTTTGAATAACAAAATTTTGTTGAATAGAATTAACATGTATTAATACTAATAAACTAACTACTCACTCATACTCTCATGCACTCAAATGAGACAGTGTAACATTCACTTTGGGTATTGAGATAGAAGTTCCCGTTTTTTGTCCTCAGTACAGTTGAAAAGCTTAAGATTCTGGAAATTGTGAGTTCCCCTTTTAGATTGTGTAATACGGCGCAATTTTTCAATAGCTTAACTGCTAAAAAATGTTCAGAAGGGAACAGGACGGACAGGAGTTCCAGCTGAGATATTGAAAGAAACAACTCATACGGTTTCACTCGCCGACTGGCATATCCAATGACATTAGGATCTAGGTTCTCGACTATCAGTCCCTCGAGTGGCTAGAATTCCATTTCCGCCATTAGTTGGTATTTGCGAAGGGGCAGAACTCTGAGATCTGTTTGCACTATTATTATTAACATTACTGCCTTGACCATTACCGTTTTCTCTTCTCCGGTACGCCCCGTTAAAGTTCCTCCTATTATCGTCCCTATTCGGGTTCGATTCCCCCATTGTGCGGTCATAGGGGCGATAACCCCGGCGATTGTTAAACATCGGTCGGTTACGGTACAGCCGTCGACCATTATATTGATTGCTTTCTGAGCCACTCCCACTCGGATAACGAGATCCAGCTTGGGTGTAACTCAGAAAGTCCGTTTGGCAACTAGCCGTTGCCTTGCTTTTCACGGGTTTCACAACTTTCGCTTGTCGGGCGAAATACCTCTTTGCTGGGCCTCCAGTTTCTTTCCCACACAGGGCAGCTAGGCGTGACGTAACTTCTCGCACCGTTTGGCACAAATGGGAAGCAATAGCCCGCGACTCATCTGGTGGAAGAGCGTTCACTATAGTCTACTAGTTCGGCTTGCGATGGATTTTCAGCGATCTGGTAGTACAATTCTATGATCTTCCAAGCATAGTCCAAAAGGGACCCATACTTGGCTCGATCATACCTTAAAGATTGAAGGTTGCGTTTTTGAAGCCTTTCTATATGCTCATTGCAATATTCTTCCTTAAAAAGGATCAGAAAATCGCCAAATGTATGGATGCTGTATTTAATAGAGGCAAACCACGCGCCTGATGCTGCAATTAAAAGTTTCTCAACTATTTGCAAGCGTTCTCTATCAGTCAACCGATACATTTCCAAGCACTGCTGCAATCTACGCAGGAAAACACGAGGCTGTCCATTGGTGATATTCCCATCAAACGTGGGAAAACGTTCGATGTCCCTCAACGAAACCTTGGAACCCATACTAACATAAGCAGGGGAATAGTTAGTGGGAATTAACATATTATCTTGCACAATCGGAGTAGTCACCGGATTTACCACCGACGACGTCGTTGCGGTGTTATAATTACCCATATAATTAAAAGGGATTCTGTTGGTCGTATTGACTATGTTGAGCTCCATCCCCGGACCAACCGCACCCGTGAACAACGACTCAGGATGGTACCCATCTCCTCTTCCCGGCAACACGCTATGTGATTGTATACCCCCATGTGAGGAGGGAGCACTCACGCTAGTGACCGTAGTCGTCACAACACTCGACTGATTCGGCACACTATTACTATCAAACCACGACTTTAGTTCTGACCGATGCATGGGGTAGTGCATCGCAATATCCCGTGCATCACCTGACATCGGATTTTCTTTTCCTGCGCTACAGGTAGTTGTTATAGCAGGTAATATTTCCGGGGAATCGCTACCGGGGAAAGGATAGGCTACCTCTGATTTTTCGCGACTTGGTTTCGTTATTTCTTTTTGAATATTTACTATTTCGTCCTGAATTTTCAAATTTTTTTGGTCAGTTGCTTCCCGTTTGGTTTCCAGTGATAAATTTGATAAAGTTGACTTTAAATTATCAATTTCAGCCTGCTGTGTTTCTAGTTTATTGTTGACCTTATGTAATTTGGTATCTATTCGTTCAAATTCTGAATTTACATGATCGAATTTACCCTCAGTCTCCTGTTGAAGTTGCTTTATAGATTGCTGAGCCTCGCATCTGACCAGGTCAATTTCAGTAGACATTTGCTCCCTCAATGTGGTTATTGAGGAAGCAAAGTCCGAACATATGTTGTCTATTTTCTGGGTTAGTACCTCGAATCGAGATTCGGTTTCTCGGTTCGAGGTGTCAAATTTCTCATTTATTTCGCGTCTCATTTCCCGGCTATTTTTATCTATTTTTTCATTTATTTCGCGTCTCATTTCCCGGCTATTTTTATCTATTTTTTCATTTATTTCGCGTCTCATTTCCCGGCTATTTTCATTCATTTCATACCTCATCTGTTGATTATCCCGATCTATTTTTTGTAACATCTGTTGTAATGAAAGGAGGAGAGTGTCATTATTAGATGACACAGTCTTCCTTTGCTCTTCTTTGGTTTTATCACCATTCAGGTTTTCCGGTAAATCACCAATTGAATCCCCATTTCTTTCATCATCATCGAGGTCAGATATCTCCACTGGAGATATTTGGCGTCGGTTCTTCGGGGTACTATACCTTCGCTCCCCGTCTGAATCGGGATGTTCAATTTCTTTCTCAGAGGATAGACTCATGGGTTCACGCGACTGGTGGAGCTTCCCCTCACATTCTTTACAGTATTTAACTATCTCACCAGCCCGGACCTTTTCTGCATTTTCAGCAGTATCCTCTAAATTGGTACAACTGAAATGAATCCATTTCAGCCCACACTCGTGACACCTCACTAGCCTACGGGAGACGCGAGCTCTTTTCTCATTAATGTCTAACGTACATTGTGTACATGAGACTTCCGCGTTCTCGTGTGATACGACAACTTCTCTATTGGTTGCCATAGCTTCCGTACAAAAAGGACACAATATAAACACACATGCAATTATATACTTATAAACTAACAATACTTATTAATCAGGTACTATTCATAAATTAAGGGACTCCTATCTAATTCCCTCCTTGGGTCAACTTCCAGCATTTTCAAATTTTTAGAATTCAAACTTTGACAGATTCCTTCATTTCCCCCTTTCTATAGAGAGAGACAAAGATAGCAGAACAGCCAACGACTATAATTATTTAATCTCACTATGACCATTTTTAATTATTCACCCTTTTGTGGCCAAGTCAATATGTGCTCGATCCTAAACAGTGTTTAATAAATAATTTCAGATTCGTTACCAGGGAAAACAATTGTTTCCATGGTAACTGTCCTAAGTCAACGGTCGCCAATATTGAAAGAAAAAAAACGAAGAACAAAAAAATAATAATAACAACAACGTGCAATGTACTGGAGAGAAGTCGCTAAAATTAATTCTCTTTAACGAGGACGATTACGAAACATCACCTACTGATTGAAATCCGGATTATTTTCCAATAAAGTAAATTCCAATAAACTTTCTTGCTATTGTTGATTACTCCATATCGGACTCCCGAAGAAAACTCATCTAAACAACTTATTGACCGTGCCAATAGCGACTACTCTCAATCATGACTCCGTTTTCTTTCATTTAGAAATAGAAAAGAAAGAGAAGAAAGTAGAAGGGTAAAAGAAGGAGGTAGGAAAAGAAGAAAGAAAAGAAATAGGGTATTTTAATAAGAAAACAGATTACTGGATAATTCCGGAAATATAGTAAAAGGTCGGGAAAGTCGCTGAAAGGTGAATCATTCTAAATGTTAACGACTAATCAATTTTGGAATGCTTCGGAATAGACACATGTTCCCTCATACCACCCAGACCTAGCTCCAGGCACCACGATCGTGGGGTTGCCCAAACCTAGACCTGGAAATGAGAAAAGTGAAATTTAATTCTTTGTACTGTTATTCCAACCAGTGATTGATAACCATCCAGCATCTGAACTCTGTTCTCTAGGATCGACCACACATATGAATTAGCCAAGAGGAAAAAAAAATCAGACTTATAAACTCAATATGAATTTATGTATCGCATCAATCAGAATTTCAACTTCCTGGAAGAAAGATGTCGTATTTAGGCTCATCCTACTATTTTTGTTTCACTCCTAGAGCCGATTTAAACCATTAGTGACGGTCCTTCATGACCTAGGTTATTTACCTTAACATATACGTTAAAACATGACACATATATTACAGATGTTAATATGACAAAGGATATCACTAAAATTACTTATATTAAATCTATCATGCATTCACACGCTCACTCACTCAGGACGGTGTATATATGTTTAAAGGAAAATCAACTAACTACAAAGATACAAATAGTTTATTACATTCATAGTGAAAAGAAAAAAACAAAACAAGTAATTATGAAGAAAATATTAAAAGCACAAGTTCTTGGTTATATATTAATAGAGTACATAGTGTTATATCTTAGTAAATTTTTGTATATTCAATCATATTGATAAATAAAAATAATTACATATATTGTATCTTAGGCATGCTAAATCAAAATTAGGATTTGCGACATACGCAAAGGAGACACTTATTTCACTTAAAAAAAATTGACAAAGAGGAAAGAAAAAAAAACTTTTAGGTGCATTAAAACTTGTATGAGTCTCTACCTCACATCGGGTAATAAAATATTAATGATTTTGAGCGTTCAAATCACAAATCACGCACTACTCATAGTGTCCAAAACATTTCGCTCCATTTGACTTAGTTTGTGGTCATTTATATATCTATATATATATATATCTAACTATCGGTTTACAAAAACCACTTATCGTCTATATTTGGGTTTGTAACTCGTAACAGTTTATGTCTGCAATCGCACATTACGACGCTTTACCCATCTAGGGATCTTAAGAAAAACAACTTTCACTAGAGGATGTCTCTCCTCTGAGACGATCCATTTCCAAACTTATTATTTGAATAGTTTCAAATTATTTATTTAATACTGGGACACGTCATGAGACCTTTCTTCAGGATCACTTTTGTATATATGTGTATATAATTCGAATTTTTAAGAACGATCTCCCGCAGGTGTACGGAGTATAAAGGTTCAAATTGGGAAAAAAAAAGACTGGTCAAGTCACAGGATACATATACAGGTGAGAAGGATTCCAGGTGCACTTTCCACAATGGCTTTAGGTTAGTTGTTCAGGGATAATATTCGTTATGATGTGGGTTACGTTTAGACCTGCCGTTACTTTTCAATACATGCCATTACATAATTACAGAAGTTGTCATTTACATTTATTCAAAATAAAAGAAAAATTACTTAAGTGCACGGCGGTATTCTTGACAAAATCTACATTCTTATATTCGTCGGAAAACTCACTGGTAAACTATAGCAACCAATACACGTTTAGAGGGACAGACACGAGCGCTCTTACATATATTCATAATACATTTAATATCATACTTTTACTTTAAAATCATATTCACATACTAATTACATATACATTTCGACGTATTCATTTCTTTATATATATATTTATTTATTATAAATGCGCACACATTTAAATTAATCACCCCAACAATAATTTTTTAAAAGGTTGCAAACATTGCCCAAGAAAACAAATGACTTCCGACATTACATATGAAAAAGAAAATCGATTTTTTTTACTTGATACCGCGCATCTATAAATTTTCACTTTTATATAATCAGTTCGTGCTTAAATCATGAGAAAAAAAAACTTTGGAAGGCAGGCACGTAACATAGAACATTCCTAAAGATATAACTAGATAACCTAAAATACAATTTCTGGGCCCAGATCAACTACAAGGTAATCGAAAACCAAAACAGAAGGAAAGTGACCAATGGATTACGAAAAAAAAAGAAAAAAAACTTAAGAGGAACGACGGTGAAAGAACGTAATCGAAGTGTCGTCAAATATGAAGTCTTTGTTCATTTCGGCGATAGGTCAAAATGTGATGGAGGACCCAATCATTATCTACTCTATCCATGAATCGTGTCTTGCAACATCTCAGCTGGTAATTTCAGATCAGAGTTGTATGTTAAAATAAATTGTAAGCAACAAGTTCAAAATCTTGGGGGGGGGGAAGGTTGAAAAAATTTTAAAAAAAAAAATCTCGAAGTAAGAAGGAAGAACGAGACAAGAGAGAAAGCGGCGCCAACGAAAGGAGAAAGATTAAAGTACTACTCACTACACAGAAGAGTGATCGAATTTAAATATATAACAACTCATAGCCAAAAATATTCACATATGCCAAAAGGGGTGGTCTACTCAAATACGCAGACTCAAGGGGCGCCCTGCTGCCAAGGATGCAAGTTCTGTGTCCATCAGATCCCAATCCCACAAGAGTTTGTTTGTAAGATTGAAATCCGATCCCCGTATCCGGCCCAGACCAGCAGGTTAAAAGGAGAGGGGGGAAGGGACCGGGTAACTTCGTCCCCAATTTTGAAATCTCTAAGTAAGAAAAAAAAACATTCGACCCCTCAGAAGAACTAAGGAGGTTCGAGGACAGTAATGATACTAGAGTAATAGCTAAGATATCCCTAATTAGTGATTTGCCAAAATAAAAAAAACTAAATAAACTGAATTTTGGATCGGTGATTTCTATTGCCAAACTTCACCGATAGCTATCCTGCGCAGACACGCCACAGTCTGGGATGTCGTTAATTTCCCTCGTCTAATTAAACTAAGAAAAGAAATGAAAATACTTAAAGGGACTAGGGGTCGACATCCGGGTACGCGATTAATAAATTTCAATAATTAATTGTTTTGATTCTGTAACCCTGTCAGAGCTGTCGCCTCCATGAACATTGTAAGCTAGCCTGAGTTGGTAACGTGAAGAAAAAAAAATCTCACGGAGCAGGATATTCTATTTTAAAACTGACCAGAAAATATAATTCACTACAGCCCTGTTGTATAACTACTATTGTCTTTTCATAATTTATTATTCAATATGTCTAGTCAGCGGTTATATGATGCTACCTATTCTATCAGATGGTATTACTATGGTTGATTATTATTATAACACATAAAACTACAAAGTATTACCATAGTCCGACTATATATCGCCCTCCGGTCCGCGTGATATCATGGTGCAGGGGTCAGAACCTGAGATGTTTGTAGTTACACGTATCTATTCAATATCTATATGTCAACACACGGCGAAGTATTCACTGGGCTACTATATATTTAACTATATGGGTGTCCTATATTCTATATTCATTTACTACAATATTCATACACTTTATATTCATATTCACAGTAATATTCATATCATATTCATTTGCCACGACGCTATATTCTACAGACACCCTGTTTCCTCTATCTACGCCCAGCCTATATACGCATTTCATCCTAACACTTTAAAATCTATAATCACTACAAACATTTCCCATTCCGATCACCGGACGACAACCTCACTCGAACCCAAGACTTTTTCATCCCACACACAATACTATGTAATACTCGGTAGCTTTATTAAGAAGAAAGAAAAAAAATCCTACGTATGTTCACTGAAAATAGAATTATCTGCGATAATGTTTAATGTTTATGAAATTCTGCAGCAACAATAAACTTCTGCAGCCACGAAGAAAAATGAACATTTAATATAATTTCAAAGCGAAGAACTAGCATCATATCGCCCGACTTCTGTTAAGAAATTACGGATTGTTTATTTACTTAAATATTTCGATTTCTAGACGAAGCAGAATGTTGTAATTCTCGGAAAATATTAATTTTAGGTCACTTGACCTAACTGTACATCCATATGGGCTGTGAATTATACCTTCTAGATTTTATTTCGAAAAGAAAGGTCAATTCCATGAAAACTAAATCACTAAGCACGTCGACATGAGAATGACGGTTAGTACTGACTTTCGACACTAGAGGCTAGCGATGATATAATCGACCCTTGAACAACCGAATGTGACCTTGTACACGGAATTGTTATATTATATTACGTTCACTTAATGTCGGAGTAATAAAATTTATCGCATAGTAAAGACTACACTGTCCGGACTCAACCATCTCACACACTCTTTCATCACTTAACTACCACTACCACTGATATTAGATTACAAATATACACGTACTACTTAAACTACAAGACACATCATGCCAATACACACCAATCATCACTATCATTAATACATGTTATACTAATAAATATACACAGAAAACATTCATATTTTACTATGTTAAATCGGCTCTATGAAAGGTAACGAAAGGAAAGAAATGAACAGGGCCAACTGGCCCTTATATTTACTAAATCACATTCTTAACTGTTTAATCAATGCCCTGAGGGGACATATCGAAGTATTAGCTAACAATAGGACCCCTGCCCTGAAGGGGCAGGAACCCGGAACAAACTACATGTTCAACTCATCCCGCTGGAAGCCGTACTCCCAATTTGGGAGTCAGATAGGAGCCCCCTGCTTAATTTACACGTACATGCTGATAGTTACTAACACTACAACAGAATTAAATGCCGCCATGTATGTTAAAAAAAGAAAAGAAATCACTCGCTACCTACATAAACAAATCTATATACGGACAGGTCTTATAACCCTCAATTAGCAGGAAAATTTGGAAGGTGAAAATATCAGGGGAAACACTAATCTTCAGAACCGGTTTTAGGAAAGAAAAACGGAAATCACACTACTTCGGAATCCTGTCCATAGCGATCGGTATATGAAATCATGGCGTTCCTAAATTGCACTTCCTATTTCTTCTTTTAGTCCGGTTTTTTACTATAAAAATCTGCAAATTATGGCTCCATAGCTTCCTTGACGGTATTTATTCGATTATTATATCAGTTTTACCTTTTTAATGCAGCTTTTCTAGTTAATTTTCGACTTCCTGAGCTAGAAGATCCAAATCTGCTGTCGTCAACGAAATTCTTGCAGGGAATGGAATAATTGCGCCCTAATATCATAGCGTGGGTTTATCAGCCAATCAAAACAAAGCATTTTGGCGGTGGGGCTTTGAAACGAATAAAATTTGGTAAAATCTGGATTAAACTAGATTTTAGAAGGACCTAGGTATCTAAAAGAGAGGTGAAGGGTGGTCCTGAAAATTCTGTCGAATTTTAGATTGGTTATTTGATCTGGAAAGTTCCGTCCAATAGTGGATCTATATTTTCGGATAGCACTGACACCGTAAGAATTGTAATAATCCATTTACATATACATATGCAAGACTTATAACTAATTTGAAATATAAATAAAGGTATTGATTCCCAAAACTATAATCCGTAATGAATTTTTTTTTACACTTTTCCATGTTAATTTGAAATAGAATAACGAACAATATTACGAATTATATGAACAGCCAGAAATTTTTTGTAAAACGTCAGATACAGTCGGTGCAAAAAATTTCGGGCACCCTCCTGTTAAAAACATAATATCATTAGGCTGTAATGGCATATTACAGTTCCCCGGCGTCGTTAAAAAAAATTTTGTTTGAATAACAAAATTTTGTTGAATAGAATTAACATGTATTAATACTAATAAACTAACTACTCACTCATACTCTCATGCACTCAAATGAGACAGTGTAACATTCACTTTGGGTATTGAGATAGAAGTTCCGGTTTTTTGTCCTCAGTACAGTTGAAAAGCTTAAGATTCTGGAAATTGTGAGTTCCCCTTTTAGATTGTGTAATACGGCGCAATTTTTCAATAGCTTAACTGCTAAAAAATGTTCAGAAGGGAACAGGACGGACAGGAGTTCCAGCTGAGATATTGAAAGAAACAACTCATACGGTTTCACTCGCCGACTGGCATATCCAATGACATTAGGATCTAGGTTCTCGACTATCAGTCCCTCGAGTGGCTAGAATTCCATTTCCGCCATTAGTTGGTATTTGCGAAGGGGCAGAACTCTGAGATCTGTTTGCACTATTATTATTAACATTACTGCCTTGACCATTACCGTTTTCTCTTCTCCGGTACGCCCCGTTAAAGTTCCTCCTATTATCGTCCCTATTCGGGTTCGATTCCCCCATTGTGCGGTCATAGGGGCGATAACCCCGGCGATTGTTAAACATCGGTCGGTTACGGTACAGCCGTCGACCATTATATTGATTGCTTTCTGAGCCACTCCCACTCGGATAACGAGATCCAGCTTGGGTGTAACTCAGAAAGTCCGTTTGCCAACTAGCCGTTGCCTTGCTTTTCACGGGTTTCACAACTTTCGCTTGTCGGGCGAAATACCTCTTTGCTGGGCCTCCAGTTTCTTTCCCACACAGGGCAGCTAGGCGTGACGTAACTTCTCGCACCGTTTGGCACAAATGGGAAGCAATAGCCCGCGACTCATCTGGTGGAAGAGCGTTCACTATAATGTCTACTAGTTCGGCTTGCGATGGATTTTCAGCGATCTGGTAGTACAATTCTATGATCTTCCAAGCATAGTCCAAAAGGGACCCATACTTGGCTCGATCATACCTTAAAGATTGAAGGTTGCGTTTTTGAAGCCTTTCTATATGCTCATTGCAATATTCTTCCTTAAAAAGGATCAGAAAATCGCCAAATGTATGGATGCTGTATTTAATAGAGGCAAACCACGCGCCTGATGCTGCAATTAAAAGTTTCTCAACTATTTGCAAGCGTTCTCTATCAGTCAACCGATACATTTCCAAGCACTGCTGCAATCTACGCAGGAAAACACGAGGCTGTCCATTGGTGATATTCCCATCAAACGTGGGAAAACGTTCGATGTCCCTCAACGAAACCTTGGAACCCATACTAACATAAGCAGGGGAATAGTTAGTGGGAATTAACATATTATCTTGCACAATCGGAGTAGTCACCGGATTTACCACCGACGACGTCGTTGCGGTGTTATAATTACCCATATAATTAAAAGGGATTCTGTTGGTCGTATTGACTATGTTGGGCTCCATCCCCGGACCAACCGCACCCGTGAACAACGACTCAGGATGGTACCCATCTCCTCTTCCCGGCAACACGCTATGTGATTGTATACCCCCATGTGAGGAGGGAGCACTCACGCTAGTGACCGTAGTCGTCACAACACTCGACTGATTCGGCACACTATTACTATCAAACCACGACTTTAGTTCTGACCGATGCATGGGGTAGTGCATCGCAATATCCCGTGCATCACCTGACATCGGATTTTCTTTTCCTGCGCTACAGGTAGTTGTTATAGCAGGTAATATTTCCGGGGAATCGCTACCGGGGAAAGGATAGGCTACCTCTGATTTTTCGCGACTTGGTTTCGTTATTTCTTTTTGAATATTTACTATTTCGTCCTGAATTTTCAAATTTTTTTGGTCAGTTGCTTCCCGTTTGGTTTCCAGTGATAAATTTGATAAAGTTGACTTTAAATTATCAATTTCAGCCTGCTGTGTTTCTAGTTTATTGTTGACCTTATGTAATTTGGTATCTATTCGTTCAAATTCTGAATTTACATGATCGAATTTACCCTCAGTCTCCTGTTGAAGTTGCTTTATAGATTGCTGAGCCTCGCATCTGACCAGGTCAATTTCAGTAGACATTTGCTCCCTCAATGTGGTTATTGAGGAAGCAAAGTCCGAACATATGTTGTCTATTTTCTGGGTTAGTACCTCGAATCGAGATTCGGTTTCTCGGTTCGAGGTGTCAAATTTCTCATTTATTTCGCGTCTCATTTCCCGGCTATTTTTATCTATTTTTTCATTTATTTCGCGTCTCATCTCCCGGCTATTTTTATCTATTTTTTCATTGATTTCGCGTCTCATTTCCCGGCTATTTTCATTCATTTCATACCTCATCTGTTGATTATCCCGATCTATTTTTTGTAACATCTGTTGTAATGAAAGGAGGAGAGTGTCATTATTAGATGACACAGTCTTCCTTTGCTCTTCTTTGGTTTTATCACCATTCAGGTTTTCCGGTAAATCACCAATTGAATCCCCATTTCTTTCATCATCATCGAGGTCAGATATCTCCACTGGAGATATTTGGCGTCGGGTCTTCGGGGTACTATACCCTCGCTCCCCGTCTGAATCGGGATGTTCAATTTCTTTCTCAGAGGATAGACTCATGGGTTCACGCGACTGGTGGAGCTTCCCCTCACATTCTTTACAGTATTTAACTATCTCACCAGCCCGGACCTTTTCTGCATTTTCAGCAGTATCCTCTAAATTGGTACAACTGAAATGAATCCATTTCAGCCCACACTCGTGACACCTCACTAGCCTACGGGAGACGCGAGCTCTTTTCTCATTAATGTCTAACGTACATTGTGTACATGAGACTTCCGCGTTCTCGTGTGATACGACAACTTCTCTATTGGTTGCCATAGCTTCCGTACAAAAAGGACACAATATAAACACACATGCAATTATATACTTATAAACTAACAATACTTATTAATCAGGTACTATTCATAAATTAAGGGACTCCTATCTAATTCCCTCCTTGGGTCAACTTCCAGCATTTTCAAATTTTTAGAATTCAAACTTTGACAGATTCCTTCATTTCCCCCTTTCTATAGAGAGAGACAAAGATAGCAGAACAGCCAACGACTATAATTATTTAATCTCACTATGACCATTTTTAATTATTCACCCTTTTGTGGCCAAGTCAATATGTGCTCGATCCTAAACAGTGTTTAATAAATAATTTCAGATTCGTTACCAGGGAAAACAATTGTTTCCATGGTAACTGTCCTAAGTCAACGGTCGCCAATATTGAAAGAAAAAAAACGAAGAACAAAAAAATAATAATAACAACAACGTGCAATGTACTGGAGAGAAGTCGCTAAAATTAATTCTCTTTAACGAGGACGATTACGAAACATCACCTACTGATTGAAATCCGGATTATTTTCCAATAAAGTAAATTCCAATAAACTTTCTTGCTATTGTTGATTACTCCATATCGGACTCCCGAAGAAAACTCATCTAAACAACTTATTGACCGTGCCAATAGCGACTACTCTCAATCATGACTCCGTTTTCTTTCATTTAGAAATAGAAAAGAAAGAGAAGAAAGTAGAAGGGTAAAAGAAGGAGGTAGGAAAAGAAGAAAGAAAAGAAATAGGGTATTTTAATAAGAAAACAGATTACTGGATAATTCCGGAAATATAGTAAAAGGTCGGGAAAGTCGCTGAAAGGTGAATCATTCTAAATGTTAACGACTAATCAATTTTGGAATGCTTCGGAATAGACACATGTTCCCTCATACCACCCAGACCTAGCTCCAGGCACCACGATCGTGGGGTTGCCCAGACTTAGACCTGGAAATGAGAAAAGTGAAATTTAATTCTTTGTACTGTTATTCCAACCAGTGATTGATAACCATCCAGCATCTGAACTCTGTTCTCTAGGATCGACCACACATATGAATTAGCCAAGAGGAAAAAAAAAATCAGACTTATAAACTCAATATGAATTTATGTATCGCATCAATCAGAATTTCAACTTCCTGGAAGAAAGATGTCGTATTTAGGCTCATCCTGCTATTTTTGTTTCACTCCTAGAGCCGATTTAAACCATTAGTGACGGTCCTTCATGACCTAGGTTATTTACCTTAACATATACGTTAAAACATGACACATATATTACAGATGTTAATATGACAAAGGATATCACTAAAATTACTTATATTAAATCTATCATGCATTCACACGCTCACTCACTCAGGACGGTGTATATATGTTTAAAGGAAAATCAACTAACTACAAAGATACAAATAGTTTATTACATTCATAGTGAAAAGAAAAAAACAAAACAAGTAATTATGAAGAAAATATTAAAAGCACAAGTTCTTGGTTATATATTAATAGAGTACATAGTGTTATATCTTAGTAAATTTTTGTATATTCAATCATATTGATAAATAAAAATAATTACATATATTGTATCTTAGGCATGCTAAATCAAAATTAGGATTTGCGACATACGCAAAGGAGACACTTATTTCACTTAAAAAAAATTGACAAAGAGGAAAGAAAAAAAACTTTTAGGTGCATTAAAACTTGTATGAGTCTCTACCTCACATCGGGTAATAAAATATTAATGATTTTGAGCGTTCAAATCACAAATCACGCACTACTCATAGTGTCCAAAACATTTCGCTCCATTTGACTTAGTTTGTGGTCATTTATATATCTATATATATATATATCTAACTATCGGTTTACAAAAACCACTTATCGTCTATATTTGGGTTTGTAACTCGTAACAGTTTATGTCTGCAATCGCACATTACGACGCTTTACCCATCTAGGGATCTTAAGAAAAACAACTTTCACTAGAGGATGTCTCTCCTCTGAGACGATCCATTTCCAAACTTATTATTTGAATAGTTTCAAATTATTTATTTAATACTGGGACACGTCATGAGACCTTTCTTCAGGATCACTTTTGTATATATGTGTATATAATTCGAATTTTTAAGAACGATCTCCCGCAGGTGTACGGAGTATAAAGGTTCAAATTGGGAAAAAAAAAGACTGGTCAAGTCACAGGATACATATACAGGTGAGAAGGATTCCAGGTGCACTTTCCACAATGGCTTTAGGTTAGTTGTTCAGGGATAATATTCGTTATGATGTGGGTTACGTTTAGACCTGCCGTTACTTTTCAATACATGCCATTACATAATTACAGAAGTTGTCATTTACATTTATTCAAAATAAAAGAAAAATTACTTAAGTGCACGGCGGTATTCTTGACAAAATCTACATTCTTACATTCGTCGGAAAACTCACTGGTAAACTATAGCAACCAATACACGTTTAGGGGGACAGACACGAGCGCTCTTACATATATTCATAATACATTTAATATCATACTTTTACTTTAAAATCATATTCACATACTAATTACATATACATTTCGACGTATTCATTTCTTTATATATATATTTATTTATTATAAATGCGCACACATTTAAATTAATCACCCCAACAATAATTTTTTAAAAGGTTGCAAACATTGTCCAAGAAAACAAATGACTTCCGACATTACATATGAAAAAGAAAATCGATTTTTTTTTACTTGATACCGCGCATCTATAAATTTTCACTTTTATATAATCAGTTCGTGCTTAAATCATGAGAAAAAAAAACTTTGGAAGGCAGGCACGTAACATAGAACATTCCTAAAGATATAACTAGATAACCTAAAATACAATTTCTGGGCCCAGATCAACTACAAGGTAATCGAAAACCAAAACAGAAGGAAAGTGACCAATGGATTACGAAAAAAAAAGAAAAAAAACTTAAGAGGAACGACGGTGAAAGAACGTAATCGAAGTGTCGTCAAATATGAAGTCTTTGTTCATTTCGGCGATAGGTCAAAATGTGATGGAGGACCCAATCATTATCTACTCTATCCATGAATCGTGTCTTGCAACATCTCAGCTGGTAATTTCAGATCAGAGTTGTATGTTAAAATAAATTGTAAGCAACAAGTTCAAAATCTTGGGGGGGGGGGAAGGTTGAAAAAATTAAAAAAAAAATCTCGAAGTAAGAAGGAAGAACGAGACAAGAGAGAAAGCGGCGCCAACGAAAGGAGAAAGATTAAAGTACTACTCACTACACAGAAGAGTGATCGAATTTAAATATATAACAACTCATAGCCAAAAATATTCACATATGCCAAAAGGGGTGGTCTACTCAAATACGCAGACTCAAGGGGCGCCCTGCTGCCAAGGATGCAAGTTCTGTGTCCATCAGATCCCAATCCCACAAGAGTTTGTTTGTAAGATTGAAATCCGATCCCCGTATCCGGCCCAGACCAGCAGGTTAAAAGGAGAGGGGGGAAGGGACCGGGTAACTTCGTCCCCAATTTTGAAATCTCTAAGTAAGAAAAAAAAACATTCGACCCCTCAGAAGAACTAAGGAGGTTCGAGGACAGTAATGAAACTAAGTAGTAATAGCTAAGATATCCCTAATTAGTGATTTGCCAAAATAAAAAAAACTAAATAAACTGAATTTTGGATCGGTGATTTCTATTGCCAAACTTCACCGATAGCTACCCTGCGCAGACACGCCACAGTCTGGGATGTCGTTAATTTCCCTCGTCTAATTAAACTAAGAAAAGAAATGAAAATACTTAAAGGGACTAGGGGTCGACATCCGGGTACGCGATTAATAAATTTCAATAATTAATTGTTTTGATTCTGTAACCCTGTCAGAGCTGTCGCCTCCATGAACATTGTAAGCTAGCCTGAGTTGGTAACGTGAAGAAAAAAAAAATCTCACGGAGCAGGATATTCTATTTTAAAACTGACCAGAAAATATAATTCACTACAGCCCTGTTGTATAACTACTATTGTCTTTTCATAATTTATTATTCAATATGTCTAGTCAGCGGTTATATGATGCTACCTATTCTATCAGATGGTATTACTATGGTTGATTATTATTATAACACATAAAACTACAAAGTATTACCATAGTCCGACTATATATCGCCCTCCGGTCCGCGTGATATCATGGTGCAGGGGTCAGAACCTGAGATGTTTGTAGTTACACGTATCTATTCAATATCTATATGTCAACACACGGCGAAGTATTCACTGGGCTACTATATATTTAACTATATGGGTGTCCAATATTCTATATTCATTTACTACAATATTCATACACTTTATATTCATATTCACAGTAATATTCATATCATATTCATTTGCCACGACGCTATATTCTACAAACACCCTGTTTCCTCTATCTACGCCCAGCCTATATACGCATTTCATCCTAACACTTTAAAATCTATAATCACTACAAACATTTCCCATTCCGATCACTACAAACTACATGTTCAACTCATCCCGCTGGAAGCCGTACTCCCAATTTGGGAGTCAGATAGGAGCCCCCTGCTTAATTTACACGTACATGCTGATAGTTACTAACACTACAACAGAATTAAATGCCGCCATGTATGTTAAAAAAAGAAAAGAAATCACTCGCTACCTACATAAACAAATCTATATACGGACAGGTCTTATAACCCTCAATTAGCAGGAAAATTTGGAAGGTGAAAATATCAGGGGAAACACTAATCTTCAGAACCGGTTTTAGGAAAGAAAAACGGAAATCACACTACTTCGGAATCCTGTCCATAGCGATCGGTATATGAAATCATGGCGTTCCTAAATTGCACTTCCTATTTCTTCTTTTAGTCCGGTTTTTTACTATAAAAATCTGCAAATTATGGCTCCATAGCTTCCTTGACGGTATTTATTCGATTATTATATCAGTTTTACCTTTTTAATGCAGCTTTTCTAGTTAATTTTCGACTTCCTGAGCTAGAAGATCCAAATCTGCTGTCGTCAACGAAATTCTTGCAGGGAATGGAATAATTGCGCCCTAATATCATAGCGTGGGTTTATCAGCCAATCAAAACAAAGCATTTTGGCGGTGGGGCTTTGAAACGAATAAAATTTGGTAAAATCTGGATTAAACTAGATTTTAGAAGGACCTAGGTATCTAAAAGAGAGGTGAAGGGTGGTCCTGAAAATTCTGTCGAATTTTAGATTGGTTATTTGATCTGGAAAGTTCCGTCCAATAGTGGATCTATATTTTCGGATAGCACTGACACCGTAAGAATTGTAATAATCCATTTACATATACATATGCAAGACTTATAACTAATTTGAAATATAAATAAAGGTATTGATTCCCAAAACTATAATCCGTAATGAATTTTTTTTACAGTTTTCCATGTTAATTTGAAATAGAATAACGAACAATATTACGAATTATATGAACAGCCAGAAATTTTTTGTAAAATGTCAGATACAGTCGGTGCAAAAAATTTCGGGCACCCTCCTGTTAAAAACATAATATCATTAGGCTGTAATGGCATATTACAATAAATAATATTTTCAAAGCTTGCTTTTACTCTTGGAGAAAAACGTTAATTTCAACTAGTTTGTGTCTGCCTTTTAAAGATTTAACCTGTCAATATTTTAAAAGGAATCGTTTATTCTATCTCATGATTTTTTGGAATATTATTGAAGGATGTTTCAATCCTATATTAGGAACTTAGATGCAAACTTTTTGGAAACTAAAAGTTTGAATTATGCGTCACATTGGTTCAGCGTGAGGTCACATTTTATACAACATTTGTGACTTTGAACTAGTTTTTGGTTTACGTGGAAATTGCTTTATGCATTTTTTTAAAAATAGATTAATTGCAACACTAAACGTCACGGACCACAAACAAGTTATCTTCCCTCAATCTTATAAGCTTTAAGAGTGATGAGTTGTTAGTTGAGAGTTTCGTGTCCCCTTCAGCACCGAGACTACATGAAACAGTCACCTACAACTTAACGTGGAATCTCGGACCATATAAGCCCCTTACAGGAAATCGAACCTAGATCTCCCGTACCGAGTTCTAAATAAAACTGGGAGTATACTTCGATGTTTCCGAACTCATCGTTGTAACAGTTATTTTTAAGTTCATTATAAACGTGCCATTGTCTTTCTTAGAGTAAAGGTCATACCATAAAATGTAACTTTTCTTTTAAATATTGTACGAACTTTTCCAAATGGAATATACAGTTCCAGGATACATACTGTCTTTATATTCAGTAACAACGGTATATTATTGATTTTTTTCTTACATACTAAAAGATGTAATAACTGCAAGGAGAAATTCCCCTTACTATTTATGTACATGAAGCAAAGCAGTTTTTGATAGCATTGTTTGTATATACTGTAAAATAATGGTGACAATAATGAAACTTGATTTTCTTTCAAATGATGAATCATGACACAGTAATCGTCATTCACTGGAAATTCGAAATAGTTACTATTTATTGAACGTTGCACAATAAAAATACTGTAGTGGTTTGTCTATATAATGATTAGTAAATTGAGCGCAACTATTGGTAGACGAATATGAACAATGTGCAAAATGACTACTGAAACTAGAATAAATCTGAATTTCTAAATGTCTCTAACACAGAGTAAAATCCAATTTAATCTTCCTATTTATTAATGGTATGCATCTCCATCTTGCGAATACAAAATAACTGATTTTACTTTTTAGAATGCTTTCATTAAATTATTATTTTTTTAAAAAAAAGATTAAAGTCTTGGAACTTCAATTTCACGCACTTGCAGGAAGCACTTTTAAACTTGAACGACCAACTGAAAAAACATGCAATATGAAGATAAGTAAGAAGAAAACCAAAGTGATAAAGTGCACATGAACAGGACAAGAAGGGGCAAACGTATGGCTAGATGGAGAGAAAATCGAAGACGTTAAGACGTTCCCCTATTTAGGAAGTCTAATATCCTCGGACGGAAGAAGTTAAAAGAACGTAAGTTCCAGAATAGCGCAGGCTAAATAAGCATTCTATAGGAAAAGAGAACTACTAACATCAAGAATGTGTCGTTGGACGTTCGTAAACGATTTATTAAAACTCTGGTATGGAGCGTGGCGCTTTACGGTTCAGAGACGTGGACATTGAGAAAAGCTGAAATATCCAAGCTGGAAGCATTTGAAATGTGGTGTTGGCACAGAATGCTGCGTATATCATGTACTCAAAGGAAAAGGAATGGAGACGTACTAAAGGAAGCTAATGAAGGACGACAGATCATGAAGATAATAGGAAAAAGAAGAAACAGCACACCTGGCCATATTATTCAGCACTGCTATTGGATCACCTTGTTGATAGAGGGAAAGACAGAAGGAAAACCCAAGAAGAAGAAGATCAAGAATAGAATATCTAGATGCAATTATCTAGAGAGAAAAGATAATTTTTTCATGTTGCCCACCAACCAACGTATGGTTGAGGCAGGGCCGTGCCGTGGGGGGGGCGAAAGGGGCGACGACCCCGGGCGCCGAAGTAAGGGGGAGAAAAATTCGGTAGAAAAAAGGAAAAAATATAGGAAAAATTGCTTGGAATATATGTATGGGGGCGCCTTCGTATACTTTCGCCCCGGGCGCTGATTTTCCACGGCACGGCCCTGGGTTGAGGTGAGAAAGAAGATATTAATTAAACATGTACAGCTCTGAAAGTTTGTGCAGATGCGTAAATTCTGCAATACAATGGCAATAGAATATTTTCATATAATGGTACGTAAATAATGTTATATAATGGCACATAATACCGCATATATTAGTATATACTATCCGCGCATATGAGTGTGTGTGTGTGAGAGTGTATGTGTGGTGTGCTTCGACGACATGGTAATTATTAGCAATTCCCATGCTTGTTTTCTAACTATACCATAGCTACAGGGTAATATCGTGAAACGTAAAACTAGAAGTTTCATTTTGTATTATGAGTTAACTTGGTTACTGAATACTGTGTCACTGAAGTACATGATATCAGAATGAACTTTTTACTGAAGAATGATGACCTTTAATGAAACACTATTTTAATTTACAGCAGTTCGTAAAATTTAATATTCTTATTTATTTAGAAATAGTATAACTCATAACTATTAGGAGTATCTGTGTCATTGTTAGAAGTATGTATGCAACTATTTGAAGATCACATATAACAATTGATAGTCTCCCGATGGGAGCTCATGTAATTCGGATTCCACGTTAAGTTGTAGGTCCATGTCTCATATAGCCTCGGTGCTGAAAGGAAAAATAAACTAAATAAATAAAATCAAATTAATAGATACAGTCTGTTTAAGGAGGAATAGTTTGCGTTTAGCAGGGGTAAGGGCGCAAGAAATGCATTTGACATATTAAGAGTAATTAGTAAAAGGTTTAAAGTAAACGGAAAAGAAGTGTGTGCTGTATTTATTGATGTAGAAACTATTTTGACCACGTAAACTGAAATATTTGTTTGGAGTTCTGAAGAACGTTTGGTTGGAATGGAAAGAAATGACAGTAAAGGATGTAATTGGAAACAAGTGTTAGACAGGGATATTATCTCTCGCAGACGTTAATTAATATCTATCAAGAATATCCAGTGAAGGAGAATCTATACCGTACGGAATTTCGGTCGGAGGTGGAATACGGTTTGAAGATGATAATGGTCTTATTGCGGAATCTGAAAAGAAAATTAATAAAATATTAGAAAACTTAAGGAAGGGCTGTGAATAATATGTAATTTAGCCTTATTTTAGGGGCTATTTTTATAAATTTTAATATAATTTACTCTCATATTGAACTTGGAATCCTCTCAATATATTCATGCATACGCGCTTTTTTGCAGCGCAGTGGTTGGTGTCAGATATAGAAAAAGGAGGGGAGAAAATATAACAACAGGTAACTAGTTTCCGATACCTGTGTAGTATTATTAGTGATGATACAGAGTGGCAACATAAAATGAAAGTCAAGAAAGTAATATTTAGAGGAAGAAAAGTCTATTTTGTAGGTTCTTGAATAAGGATTTGAATAAAAGACTCATAAAATGTTTGGTGGGGAGTATTGTACTGTATAGGGCAGGAATATGACCATTATGCGCTGAGTCCAACGTAATACAGAAAAAAAGTGTTACAAATGGTGGGGTGGGTGGGGGAAGAACAATTGTTTTGTTGCCAGTATACGTAGGATCTCAGTTTTGGTATTTTCATGTAACTACTTAAATAGAAATATCTTCATTTTATATCTTATTGGCTCAGGGTTATAGTCTATCTAAAATTGAATTCATGAATACTCTGTTCATTATATATATATATATATCGCCAAATGAAATAGGCTTTAACCAAATAATTATAATTCTATTTAATAACAACCTAAAAAGTGCTATAAGACTTGCATATAGGAATTAAGTTTCCTTAAAATGACAAAATTTCGACTGTACTTAAGTTAGTTCATTTTACAGCTTAACATGAAACCCGAACCCCATGAGCTCTCACTCAGAATTCAATCCGTGTATCCTGCAACAAAGGTGTCTAAGAAGACATTAAAACATGGAGAAACTTTAACGATGTCAAAGAATTTATAAAGAAATCCTTTATCTTAAAACAAAATCTGACCAAAGGCACCTACGTAGACAATAAAACACGGAGAAGCTCTGAAGATGTAAAAGGATTTATAAAGAAGCCCTTTAGCGTAAATAAAATAAAATCTGACCGAAGCAAACGCTTTAAACAATATATTATTAATGTCATCAGACATACTATCTTTTGCTAAGTAACTTTTTTGTTTCTTTAGTTTCAGTGGGAGATTCCGAAATGCCAGTGTGGAGAAGAATGTAGAGAATTAGCTGGCTGCAGCAGAAAACGAAGGAGAACATGTTAGAAATGGTAAAGAAGAAAAGAATACTTTTAGATGTAATCGAAAGGAGGATGAGAAACTGGTTGGGACATTGACTAAGAAAGAAATGTAATGATACTGGCAGGAAAGAGAAAGACGGGACGAAGAAAACTACGATTGATAGACGGTATCAAAGGAGAGAGGAAGAAACTATGTGAAGACGAAGAGGTTAGCTGAAAATCAGGGAGCATGGAAGCTTCTAAATTGCGGCACGTGATCTGCCAATAATGGTAGAATACCTATGATGCTGACTATGATGAGGGACAGCGTTTATGGCATTTAAAGTGGCGCTCTGAGTTCTCTTTAAACGCTGTTAGAAAACTGGCATTGTTACCACAACTTTGTACATATTCAGAAGATCTTGTGAATGTGTACAAAGAAGTGGCAACATCGCCGAGCACCTGTTACCTCTTCCTGCTGTAACGCGTCTGTTTAGCCATACCTCTTTATCACACGGCAACATTGCATCACAGATTGCGTTTCATTCCACAAGGCCACAGGGCATCGACTATATTCTCACGCTTTAGTTACGAGTAACAGCATATTTTTCTTTTACATATACAATACAAAAAATGTATACTTTTCACCAGAATAAAAAGTATAAATTATTATTGGCAACGAACGACTTATCTTCTAGCGGCATAAAAGATGAGCTATTTTGGATGTTCTAAAAAATTACGCTAGGAAATTTATCTTCAACCATGTAGTCGGGAGGAAAAACCCTACTTTTGGACCAAAGCAAACATTTCAGTATGTCAAATGTTTTTCAGCGGTTTTTTTTACCTAATTTGAGGGTCCTGAATCTGAATCTGTCGGTGGTACAAATGTACACCTTGAGCATTTTGAGTAATTCAAAATGGCAGCCAATATGGCGGCTGTACAAGTGATAGGAAGATTTTTGTATATTTTATCAAGATGGGTATCAAATTATATGTTTTTTGGGTTGCAGATTCCAATAATAATGTCAAAAATGTTATGAAATTGATACAAATCGAGATATTCAAGATGGCGCCCAATATAGCGGCTGCAAAAGAAGTTTATGTTGTCATTTCTGAAACCTATTTCTGAAAAAAATATTTACTGACATGAGTAATAATAAATCGTAAATAGCTTAATTTTGTACTCACCGATGGCACTATTTTCATAGAATTTAGGAAAAATAACCCAGAAACAAAATAAGGAACATTTGAAAGAAAATGTTACGCATTTAGTTTCACCAAAATAGTAGTTATACCCCATAAATCTGGTTTTAAAAAGCAATGTAGCTTTTCTTTATAATTTAAATGTTAAAACTGTGTTTTGTTATAATTCTCTTCCTAACTTGATTCAAAATCTGAGGTCAATCACGTGACGAGCATGAAGTATGATCTGTCTTCCTCTTTGATCGGGAACATGGTGACAAGTATTATAAACCGTTGCCACACGTCACTTTAAACCGCGCTAGGAATATGTGTTCGTCAAAAGCATCTTACAGAGCTAATGCACGACTTCAAAGTATGCGCATCGTATGATGAGGTATTACGCTTCAAAGGAAGTGCTGTTAGTGCAACTGTTCAGACTGACTCAAACGGTAGATCACCTACCTCTTGCAGTGGACTAGTGCAGGTCATTGCAGATAACTTTGATGCCAATATTTCCTCACAAAATGGACTGGAATCCACCCACGCAAAGGCCTTGTTTATTGCATATCCTTATGAAAATGGAACTGAAAATACTGTAGAGTTAATCCCTTGTTTACAACGCACAGAAATGAACTACAAGGATTATGAAACACCTATTCATATCTATAAAGGACCGAAAAAACCACCAATGCCTCAATCACATTCAATGCGTGTGGTACTATCTCTGAAGATGTTGGTCACACAGACCATTTCACTGGGAAGAGTAAGAGAAGTAGATTATGAATTCATTTTGAAAATTACAACCGATCCCTCAACACCAGAGTATAACGGTTTTAACACGCAACAAGCGTGTGAAATGGGCTGGAAGTCAAAAGCACCGACAGTTTCTACGTATATGCATATTTTTGATGACACCATCTGACTCGTCTACTGTGATGACAACTATGGTTGAAGCTATGAGAAAGACACATCAAACAAGACAGAAGTACACTATTCTCATTCTGGATCAACAGCTACACCGTGTGGCAGTGAATGTCATTTGGGAATATCCTGAACTATTCAAGGACGTTATATTACGACTAGGTGGCATGCTCTTGCTAATGAGTTTCGTTGGAAGCATCGGAACATTAATGTCTGGTAGTGGACTACAACAAATAATGGACTCTGCTTTTGGAGGTACCAGCAGAATGTTGTCAGGTAAAATGTTTCTTCAGAATGTGAGAGCATTACGTCTGGTTGTTGAAGAGTTACTTCGACCACTTATCTCGAGTACACGTCTTCAGAACTATGATGATATAATGGCATTACTGGAAGAAAGAGCAAAGAGCAGCCGGACCTGCAAACTTTGGTTGGATGTTGTTATTAAACCTGTTTTCATTATGATGCTTTACGTACGTGCAGAGAGAGAAGGTGATTTTCCGTTACATTTAGTTGCTGTAAGGTTGATGTTACCATACCTTTTCTGCTGGTCACGTTAATTACGCTAGATATGGTCTTCTTTATCTGCGGTCAATGGAGCGACTTCCAAGTGAAATACTAGAAAGATTTATGAAATGCGAACATGTTCTGCGTCACAAACCAGGTATCTGGAATGCTATATGGTCAGACATATTCATTGAGAATACATTTATGCGTTATGGCCAAGGACCAGGAGGAATAATCGGACTTACACTAAATCCATCAGCAGTGAGGAGATGGGCTTGCAGCCTTCACACCTGCAGTCGTTTAGTAAATGACATTTATGTCATGAGAGATGCTGGACGAGATATGGAAATAACTAAGCATAAGGAAGAAATACCATCTCAAGTAAAAGGAGATGCTGCAGACCGAATTAAGTTAAGGGAAAAGCTGTCTTATTGTATAGATCCTCTGAAGACCGATGATCACCCAAAAACTATTGTGAATATTGTGATAGGGAAAATTTGTTCCCAGATAGTGAATGTTGATAATTCTGTTGAGATAGGTGAGAAGGCGTTGTGTTCTTACGAAGAAAAACTATCAACTGGTTTTCACGATCCAATCCCAACCACGGTTCGTAATGTTTCCTGCGATGACGTCAAAAGAACAGCTAGTTAGTATTGGTGTCATTGACACAGAACTCTTGTATACGTGTGCAATGTGTCTCACATCTACAAGAGATATTTATGCCAAAATAGTGATTTCATATGAGCTTGCCGCTGTCTCTACATCTTTGTTTGATGAATATGGGACCCCCAGATTCTGCAAAAGTAAGTCAAAACTGAAACAAAGATTACCTATGAGATTACCTATGAGAAGAAGCCTATGAGATGGTACAAGCACGAAGATGTTATCATACTTGATGGTTGTGCTGTTTTGTGGGTGATGAACTGGCCATCTAACGGAACTGTTCTTGACTTCATAGAATTGTATCGGTCATATGTGCTTGAAAAATTGAACAAATGCAACGTGTACCTGATATTTGACAAATACAAGGAGTACAGCACCAAAGGAGGAATAAGAAGCGTCAGAACAGGATCAACATGTAGCAGGTATCATAAATTGTCTTTCAACATGTCCTTGCCCCCCTCCCCAACAAGTTGTGCTAAATGTTACGAAGAATAAGGTACAACTAGTACAGCTGATCTGCAAGTATCTAATGACAGAAGGGTTGCCATCAAATTCCACCAAAAGCCTATTCATCACTGGACCAGAAGATGTTACAACAGAAATAAGTGCTGATTGTATCAAGGAACGTCCAGATATGAAAAACACTCACAAAGAGGCTGATGTCATAATTATCACACAAGTAGTGATGGTAGCCAATCAGTTGGACAGAAATTGTACAATAAATGTAATTAGTGATGACACGGATGTTCTCCTCCTGATGCACCACTACCACACACAAAAACTTACTTGTAACATTTTTATTGAGGCAACTCAAAGTCAGAGAGGAGTTATTGACATTGGATTGTCTGTGTCCAAACACCGTGATATTGTTTCAAACTTCTAGCACTTCATTCTCTTTCTGGCTGCGATACAGTTCCTACTCTTTATGGCATTGGAAAGCAGAAGGCAATGAAAGTACTACGAAGTGGGAAGGAGCTTCAAAAGCTTGGAAATAAGACATCACTATTTGAAGATGTGATTCAGGAGGCAACTGAGTTTATAGTTTCTTGCAATGGTAGTAGGATAACTGGCCCTACAATGTCTGATGTCAGAAGAGATATGTCTGGCTGAAGAAATTGTCAAAGAAAACTGCCGTACATATGCCGAAATTGAAGAGCTTGCCACCAACTACGGAGACATTCTCTGAAAATGTAAAAATACCTCATTTCCAGGCTTGTATTTGGAAACAAGCAGATAAATCAGACCCACCAGACATGGATTCGACACATTTTGGGTGGTATCGTGATGAGCTGAACAAAACATTGGAACCAGTTACTGTACCACCTGGAACTGGAACTCTGATGGCACCAAAAGACATCTTGAAGATGGTGAGTGGCGGCAGTTCTTCTGAAAACATGTGTAAAGCACGTTGTGGCTATGTGGCAAATCATAATAGCTGCACTGACTTCTGCAATTGTGTAGCCTCTAAACGATGCCAGAATATCTTCACACGTCAAAATACTAGGAATCTAGAAGACGAAAACATGGATACTTCTTCTGACGAAGAGTGACAAATGACTGATCTGTGATATTTATTATTTTGTTGCGGAGTAGCATAGAAACATCGGCATTTTGTATTGTAAATGTACATATTTCACATTAGTGTGGCCAGAAACATAATTCTTGATTAAGAAAACGTCCAGGAAAAAATATAAGAAAATCTTCAAAACCTAAGCTTGTGTTGTTTGTTTTCTTTTGCACACAGAAAGGAATGCTTTTGTAAATAAATATAGAGAAGCCCAAAATGTGGGAAAAAATGTTCTGGAGAGCAAACAAGGTGAGTTGCGGTGACGGAGAAAGCATCAACACCCAATCCAAAATTTCAGTGTATCACATATTGTTCTAAGTATGCACCTAGCTCGAGGGTCGCGAATCTGAATATTCCATATTGAATATATTGATTTCTATCAATTTCATAAGATTTTTAAAGTAACCGTTGAAATCTGCAACCCCAAAAACATATAATTCGATACCCATGTCGATACAATACTCCAAATATATTCTTGTCAATTTTACGGCCGCCATATTGGGTACCATATTGAGTATCTCGATTTGTATCAATTTCATAACATTTTTGACATTATTATTCGAATCTGCAACCCAAAAAACATATAATTTGATACCCATCTTGATAAAATATATAAAAATATTCCTATCAATTTTACAGCCGCCATCTTGAATTACTCAAAACGCTCAAGGTGTACATTTGTACACCCGGAAGATTCAGATTCAGCATCCTCAAATTAGGTAAAAGCCACCGAGAAACATTAGAAATACTGAAATTTTTAGTCTCGATGGATATCCTCATCAAGTTTGATTAATTCTATAATATTAAAATCAGTTTGTTTTAAGTTATTGATTAGATTATTGGCATCATTATTGGTGAACTTACACTTTTGCGCAAGTTTCAACAACCTTAATATTTGATTGGACTTCGAGAATTTTCCTCTACTTTGTTCAACGTAGAATTATGACAAAGAAACAAAAAGTTTCTAAAACTAATAAGATATTTTAAAATTTTAAATTCACACTGAATTCCTAGTTAAAGTTTTGAATTTGTTTGATATTACCTTTTAGTTTAAATTAAAGAATGTTCAGTTAGATTGAATAACCGCGCCATCTCATAAGAAGTAACATTACTAACACCCGTGGCCCGTGATGATTCAATTTCCAGTAACCTCCGTGTATAATTTACTTTTCATTGTACAACTGCCAGCAACTATTCAAATTAAAGTATGAAAAGGTAAAATATTTTGTTTGTATCTATATAGTCATATTTTTTTTAAAAAAAAGCATAGAATTATTTATTATTTAAGAGATGTTTAGTTGCAATTCGTAGGCACCATACTACAGTAATAATGTTCAGAATAAACGTCTAAGGTAAGTTAAGGAAATAAGTCTGTTTGATATAAATATTTCTATGAAAATGTGGAGACAAGAGTTTTTCAAGTAAAACCTTCAGTGTTAAACCTTTCTCTTGGTGTTAAACTTGGGTTGTAGAGTGGATGTTAAATTTTCACGTAGCTATAGGCTTTCACCACTGTCTTGACAACAATACCCATATGGACTGGAGCATTGACATTCAATATGGAAACAAGCACTCGCAGTGACTCAGTGCTAGAGCGTTATAATCTGGTGCTTGGTCCCTGGTTCGATCCCAGTTCGCATCAAGTGGGCTTCGTGGTAAATAAACGCCGTGTGTGGGGGGAGGGGTTATCTCGGAGTTATTCAATTTTGTCGCACATTATTCATTGCCCCATTTTATTCGTTCATATCATCACAAATTCATTTAGCCTACATGGCATAATCGTAGGACGTAAAATTTAAAGATTTAATTTCATTTCACTAGGTAAACACCACGACTCAATCCTGTAACAGTGACCGATTAAAAAGTCTGTCTCCAACGGGAAGACGTAGTTAGACAGTTGCAGCTAATATATTAGTTCTTCCATAGATGGCACTATATTCCATTAATTACTTACCACCAGGCCCGTATCCACTAAGGGGGGGGCAAGGGGGGCCGGCCCCCCTAAACTTTGGCTGGACCCCATAAAATTTCACGGTAGGCTTGCAAATAAACTGTAATATGGTGATGAAGTATAATATGATTGGGTCGGGCCCTTCCCCCTAAATTTTTGGGCTGGCTACGGGCCTGCTTAACACCACTGGCACGATATTTCAGTATCAGGTCGTAAACTTTTGCAAATACGCTTTTACCTTGGATCGAACCAACAAACTTTCGTATAAAAAATTCTAGAAAGCTAACCAAGAGAGAGAGAGCAAATCATTTAGTTGTTAAATAATATATTATTTTGCTCTTCCAATGCAAACTTGTTTTGCAACTATAGGTAGTTGTTTACTTCAATGATTCACTATACGCTAGACTGACAGAGTAGGTCTTAAAACAATGTCTTTCACAATCTCCTGATTCATCTCAATTAGAATTTATGTTTGGGACAAAATATGTGTAAAGACCTGTTCAAACAGAAGGTTTTAGTAAACAGTGAAAATGTAATATAACTATATCTATATATCTACCTATCTATCTATCTATCTATATATCTATATATATATCTATATCTATATCTATATCTATATCTATCTATCTATCTATCTATCTATATATATATATATATATATATATATATATATATATATATATATATATATATATATATATATATATATATCAGTGGGAGATTTTATGATTACAATTTTGTGTAGTCCAGCTCCTTCTCTCTCTCTCTCTCTCTCTAATTTATCACAAGTATTGTAGAGTCATGTTAAAAAGTTACTTTCCAGAAGCTCGTTTTAAAGCTATTTACATAAGATTTCAACATATTGATTATGTAGTGAATTATTCTTCTTTTGGTGGGAGGTGCTCTTTCACGTCAGCGTATATATCAAGATTTACCGTCTACAAATGCGAGTACATAATACTAGCAAAACAAACAGAATACTCAAGCTTCTTTATTATTATTATTATTATTATTATTATTATTATTATTATTATTTTATTGAGCTTCTGCTTAGTCGAATCGTTAGCGCACGCGACTTCGTTTTGGAAGTCCTTGATCCCGGGTTCTACTCCCAATTGGATCACTAATATTTTCCGGTGTTGGCCTCTTATCGTGAAAGGCAGAAGTGACTCAGTGGTAGAGCACTCACCTCTTGTGCATGGGGCCCCAGGTTCGATCCCAGGTCAAACCAAGTAAGCTTCGAGATTGACAACCACTCGTACCATTGCGTCGGTTTTCTCAAATTCTCAAGTTTCTTTCCACTTTCTTTATTCCATCATTTAGTTCATTAACATAATCGTCTCCCTTAGCCTGCAAGGCTCACTCGTGGCAAGGTTTCTTCCAGACCTGTTTTTAGGGGAGAACTGCCCACGGAGCAGAAAAAAAAATACGTCTATAATATAATAGTATATAGAAAAGTATCAACAGTGCCCCCCGGAACATTGTTTCTGAAGGAAGCACTGCGGACGTAGAACTGAAAGACTTCATTACACGTTTAATCATGAAGTAATTGGAGAACTACCTGAATTAAGAAGTAGGGAAGTGAAGTCCACGAAGTCAGAAACAATGACATCTGAAAGCTGATATGTTGCCTACGCATCACTTAGTTGAACGTTTTACATCAGGATAGATATAGCCTTTCATAGAAAAGCTGCAGTGAGTTTAGCACACATAGAGCACGAAGTACAAGGTATGGCATAAAAATATATGTCAAACCTGTCCGTAATAGGGCACACACATGTCGTAATGGTACTAAACACACTGCCAACAACACGAATAATACTGTCACTAAACACACTGCAAGAAGACGCTAGAAATATTAATTTTAGTGGAATAATGCTAGTTTAGTCACTAAACAACATTTAAAAGGTGCTAGATTTCTATTCTAACAATATAAATGAACCAATTGTTTTTGATAAAAATATCCTTAAAAATTTATAGATCAAGCGACAAAGTGCTACTACCTAGGTAACACTGATAACAAGAGACAAACGACAACCGCCTCACGTTTCCGCGCATGTGTATAAATTGTTGACAAACAATTACATCATCTCAAACATTGCCCCTGTGATCAAAACATAACATATTAATCCGTCAAAACTAATGAAAACAAGGCAGTAGATCATTTTGACATGCTATAGTTGCTCACATTTTTTATGTTCATGATGGTAATATCCGCAATGTCAAAAAATTGACATATTTCCTTATGTCCATCATTAGAAGGCAATTCATTTCTACACATTAAAGTATGTCCAAATTTGAAGACATGCATTTTTGTGTCGTTTTGAGTCCTTTTGGGCTCTGTGTGTACTTCTATCTGTAAACTAATTTCATCAGTATTTCAAACCTGTATCAGTGAAGAAAACTGAAAAGAACGACTTATTTGTTATCTGTTTCCCTTGGAATTCGGTAAATCTGTATACGTACTGAAATAAAATACTCACTGTGACGTCCCAAAGCACATGAAAGTCAAAGTCCGTCCCGTCCGTTCAGCCATGTGGCGAACATTTCAGCCGGTGACACATGGTCAGTCCATCGGTTTAAATATATATATATATATATACAGTGTTCGAAGTGGGTAGAAAGCAGACGTGTATGTTTTATTACGATTTTGACTCGACATACCGGCTATCTAAATGCTGAAATGCAGTGAGGGTATGTTGCCTCAAAGATCGCGTTTCTATTTACATAATGACTGAAAATCACTGGAGCTTTTCTGTAGTTATAGAAGCGAACATGAAGAGACTGTGATCCCCCGCCAACAACTTTCTAAAAAATATATCCCCTTATCTTGTATTATAGAGAATTATACAGTACACGAAAATGCTCAAAAACCGAATGAGAATATTAACAATTTCCTGCGGAAAAACTCCTGGAAACCCCACTCTATTGTGGGTATTCCAAATCCCTGGAAGGTTCGCCTCCCCAGCAGACAACCCATAAATCTGCCTATGCTCAAAACACGACGTTTGTATGCATTAAGGCAAGAAGACACATACACACATACATAACAAAGAAACAATTCAATATGGCATATGAAAATATAAACTAGGTGAACTTCTTTGAAGATATCTCGTTTTAAAAACAAAAGATAAAAAGAAAAAGATAACAAAAATGTGGGTTTTGTCAACTTAGAAATTATTTCTACATAAGAAATAAAATCTTTTTACATGCAAAGCTATTCGTTAATTACTGTACTTAAAAATGAATTTATTAAAGGTATTTAGCATCTACTTTCCCGTGACGGTATGTTTTAATCATTGAAAAACCAGAGATGGTATGCCTTCATCACTCATAAACCAGAAGCGGTATGGCATACCACCGCATACCGTCTCACTTCGACCACTGTGTATCTATCTATCTATATCATTATATCTATATCTATATTCGGCAGCAACACGACCACTACTGAAAAACTTCTTAAATGCATTATCGAAAAAAAATGCGGATCATATATCGAAAAAAAATGAAATCTTTAAGTTTTACGTCCCACGCTTATGCCGGTTAGGCTAAAGGAGACGGTGATGATGAGTGATGAATGAAATGGTGGAATGAAGAAAGTGGGAGGAAACGGGAGAACCCCGAGAAAACCCACGCACACGGTGTTTGTCCACCACAAAGTTCACTTGGCGGGGGCTGGGATCGAACTCGGGACCCCAAGCACCAGAGGTGAACGCTCTACCACTGAGCCACCGCGGCCCCAGGGGATCATATATCGAGTAGGAGGACTGCTGTCCCCATATAGCCCGGTTAGTGTCCCATTCTGCGCAATGATACAGTGTAAATGCATTATGAAACATTGAAAGATGACAATACGAAGCAACTATCTTCATAGTCTACAGTACAAAGCAAATTAACCCTATGAATTCACAATGTAGACCTAAGTTGATACCAAAAATTGTTCACTTGCAAAAGAAGGAATATATATTAAAGAATTTGAAATTCCTCAGTCTATTCTGAAGACCTGGATATGTGCAAACAGAGATTTACGAGAGTTTTAAAAGATCTCTCGAAGTTGGAGCGTAAAGGAAATTGCAGGGATCGATAAAAGTCATATTTCCTTAAGCAAATAAGGCAGATTCAGTTAAAGGAATAACTTATTGAATGTCACCAGGTGTGTGTCAGAAGTTTCTGTGTAAGTTACCATCGCCTGGAGGGTACTTTAATTGCTTCTGACTTGAAACTTCCAGCCGTATGTGTGATTTGTCATAGTTTATAAACGAAGGTAATTAAATTGCAAGCAGAATGTGTTAAGCTCTCTCCATGTTCTAATTTACTCATAATAAATTTAAAGGGAAAGATCTATATATACGTATATTCAAATTAATGCATTTATCGTTAGTATAATGTTATTTCCAACTCATTGATTTAAATTACTCATAACAAATTTATAGACTGAAGCTCTATGCTTGTTCAAATAATGTGGGTTTATTTCAAATTGCAGTAGGTATCTTGTTTAATCCTTTGTACTTTAGTAATGCAATGTATGCTGTTATTCGGAAATTATTTATCAAGCAGTAACGAAACGATCGTATTTGCTGGAGTACAAGCATCATTTTTTTCAGATTTAAGGCCAAAAAATAGTAGAGACACTGATAAATTCTGGTAACAAGACTATTATTTCTTCAGTGGTAAATACAATTATTCTGATATAGAACAGAGAGGATCACGCGAAGCTTACATGTAGGCCTATGTGATATGGAATATAAACAGCCACAGTTAAAATAGGATTTAGATTTCTGGGCTTTCAGCATCTATGGCCATTTAGCAAGCCATGTTGGAGTGATGACGTCCCTCGGCGATCTCACTATCCGGGGAAAGGGAAGGAAGGAAGTAGCCTGGGACCTATAAGTTAGGTACCACCTCGGCATTAGCCTGGTGTGAATGAGGAAAACCCAAGAAAACCTCATTCAGGGTGGTTGGCCTGAAAAAGTTTTTTTAAAAACTTTTTCGACCGAGTGCTCTCACCGGAAATCGAACCCGGGACCACTCACACCGAATAGTCGTAGATGTTATTTGCAGACAACAGAATTCACAAATTCACATACCGTACGTTTTTGTATAAATACCAATCTTTAAAGTCACCGTTACCCGTTAAAATGCTAACGGATTAACACAATTAACGAACTTGATCAAAATAATTGCTCTAGCTAGGAAAGAAGAGGATGCTTTTAGCCAACATCCTTCGTAGGAAGACCAATTGGATTGGACACATCTTGCGAAAAGATTGGCTTCTTCTTACCGCCATAGAAGGAAAGATGGAAGGACAGCGAGGAATAGGAAGAAGGAGAACACAACTGATGGGTGATTTGAAAGATAGGAGAAAATATTGGGAGTTCAAAGAGGAAGCTGAAAATTCATAAACGTGGAAGAAACATTTCCAGGCCCAAATTTAAAAAAAAAAAAAAAAAAAAACTCATTAGTCCCAGAACCTGCCGAAAGGTAGAATACTTAATAATAATAATAATAATAATAATAATAATAATAATAATAATAATAATAATAATAATAATAATAATAATAATAATGGTTGGCAACTAAGTTCCCGCCGTTTTTTTTAATTGGAATTATCTGTATGACATTAAATACTTTTGGCACAAAGTGGTACATCATTCGAAAGAGAATATATTGTTCTACCTAAATATATGTTTCGTTGTTACTAAGATACATTTTTTTGTTATTTACAGATCATTAACATAGAATGTCAAATTGAGAAGAATGAGCATTTTTGACACTCCCTTCTTTTTGCCTTTAATCAAGGTTCTAAGGCCACAAAAGCTACTCGCAACATTTGTGCTGTGTATGGAGTGTGTGCTATAGCTGAAAGAAACGCCCGTGATTGGTATGCAAGGTTCAAAAAAGGAAATTTTGACCTCAAAGACGCACCTCGTTCTGGCTGTCCAGTTGAGTTCGATGAAGAGCGATTGAACCACCTTTTGCATGAAAATCAGCGTCAAACAACAAGGGAGCTGGCAGAGACAATAGATTGCTCCCACACTACTGTAGAGAAGCATTTTTACTCGATGGGCCAAGTTCAGAAGTGTGGAGCATGGGTGCCTGACACTAAAAACGGCGGGAACTTAGTTGCCAACCCAATAATAATAATAATAATAATAATAATAATAATAATAATAATAATAATAATAATAATAATAATAATAATAATAATAATAATAATAATAATAACAACAACAACAATAATAATAACCCAAGAAATAAGTTCAAAAAATATCTTGTGTGTGTGGGATATGAGATATAAGTAAGACATCATTATAATCTAAACGAGTAACAGCGATTCTAACGAGTCTGTTAACGAACTCGGCCGACATAATCAATCTAGCTATCTATTGCGAAAAGCAACTCAAGGATTTTACTCTCGTTCAGATTATCGTGTGGAGTAACGGATGCGCATACAAATAGAACAATTTCACAAATTTTTATTCCATCTCCGTGATCCTATGTAAGGTGGTAGGAAAGTACTGGTTACACTCGCCTAATTGCATATGAATAAATAGACGAGGACGTTTGCTTTTGTAAGCACATATATAGGAAAAGAAGAGATTCACCGCAGTCAGTCTTGTTCGTTGTGTACGCAGAAAGACGCAGCTGAGAATTACTGGCGTGAAATTGGACAGCACTAAAACCGTATTTTCGTAGTTTGAACTGTACATGTATGGATGAAAATCGAGAAATATAAGGAATGAACTATAGTACATTCATGTATTACGATAATTTGGCAGTAAACTCATGCACTCTTGAAACTGCTCATTTAAAATATATTTCGTTTCTTAAGAGACTTCTGGGTGAGATATCATTGTTATTTATCCTGTGATTGCTATTTATTTTGTTATTGCCCTGCTATTGTTAATTCTAGGTAGATGATGTTAAGTAACAAGCAGTTAATAAAAAGCAATCAACAAAACAGTGTGTCTTTATACTGCATATGTGATGAAAATATTATCATAATTGCACCGTTATCTCACGAAGATATTTGGAAACTGAATAAATGATTTGAACAGACCAGCTCGGTAAGGAAACTTCTTCGTACAGATAGATCTTGTACAGAAGAGAGTTTATTGTAAATATGTGAACTATACATTATACGCAAAGATGTGAACTTTGTATATATGCGATTTGTAGATATATCTTGTACACTATCTCTAGAAGTCCCGAGTTGTTTCTGAAGAAGTCCCGAGTTCGATTCCCGATGGGGGCACTGGGTCAAAAAAGTGTGAAAACTTTTTCAGGCCAGCCATCTTGAATGACGTTTTCCTGGGTTTTCGTCATTCACACCAGGCACATGCCGGGGTGGTACCTAACTTATAGGTCCCAGGCCGGTTCCTTCCTTCTGCAATCCTTTCTTCCTTCCCTTTTCCCGGATAGTGTGTTCGCCGAGGGGCACCATCCCTCATACATGACGGGCTAAATGGCCATAGATGCCTAAAGCACACAAAAATAATTCCTAAATCTTAAATCCTAAAATCCTGGCGGAATTAAAACATGCTATCCATAATGTTTCCTACAAGATCATATTTGGAATTTTCTCGCCTCGAGAAGCTGGAATGAAAGCGATGTCTCATCTCGAAAGTATGTATGTTTCTATTGGAAAGTAACTATTTCGTAACGAAAATTCAGTCACGTTTCGTCATTTTATGTGTATCATTTTTGATTTGTAATAATTATCTATATCAGTTTTTATTTTTATTTGACTTCTACATCAGGGGCGGATATAAAGGTAAAAACTGGGGACAGCTAGATCTCTAGACATCATGATTTCCTTTTTAAACTTTCAAAAATATATAAATAATATCTTCAATTATCCTTGTCACTCAAAAAACTGGGAACCTAGGCTCCCCCGGCAACAGGCTGGGTCCGCCACTGATATACATTAAAAATGCCAGTTTACGAACACATTTATGGGTCACTCTGTACGTTTGAGCTCCCAATATCGGTGAAGATATTAATTTTGACATCTATGCTTTTCAGCTTTGGAAACTTATCATATTTTCAGCACTCTTAAAATTGCTTTTATTAAACGACCTGTAGGAAGCTTTATATTTCAGAATAGCAAACCTGGATTGGTAGGAAAAGAGAAAAATATTAGATTGAAATACGAGAAGTGAGAAAAAAGCGATTCGTAACGTGTATAAGTGTTTATCCTAAGACACACTACTTGCACGCATTTAATTTGACATCATAGATTGCGCAATGATTTTTAAGTGTTGAGCGTGCGAAGATGAACTAAAAATTATGAAGTCATTTGAAAATAATATTATTTCAGAAATTCAAACACAAAGTTTTGTTTTACGAATTAATTAATGATTGCATTTTTTCTGACGTGTAGAGTTAAAATTTTGAGCTTGTTCTCATTTCCGCAGACGAACTAAGTTTTTCAACATTACAAATTTTTATTATGTGTATTAGATAATACATGGAAGTACAGTAACTTGAAAATTTATTATAAGTAGTAATTTGTAATTTATACAAATATGGGTGTAAATGTTGGGAGCAATAGAGCCGTAACTAGAGATTTCGGCGCCCGGGGCGAAGTAAAATTCGGCGGCCTCTACACTCACCACACCAAGCTTTTCCTACTTTGCTTTTCTCTTTTTCTTTTTGCCTACGAGAAGCAGCTTTTGTTATTATGCTAGAGACAATCCCTTAGACCAACTAAAATTGTTATAGCCTCCAATACAAATGCAACACTTCCCCGAAGAAATGGCGCAATCCTTTAAACGGGTAGAGCGTAAAAAATGTTATGTCATGTTGATTTTTTTAACCATGCTGTTTGGACAGACCATTGCAAGAGTCAAAAGTGATCATTTTGTATTCTTTTACAAATAAAAACTGTTTTCAAGAGGCGTATTTTGAAGTTTCTACTAAACTTGACAAAACTAAATTTGGTTGGTACGTCAATTATTTATTGATTTTAGAAAGGCTTACGATTCTATTAGGAGATAAATATTACACAACCTTCTTGCAGAATTTCGAATACCGAAAAAGCTAGTAGGAAAATCAAGGATAACAACCAGGGCCTAGAGCTGAATGGCATTTACCAGGTTATGGCGTATGGTGATTATGTAAATCTGATAAATGATAGGAGAACAATAGAGAAAAATGCAAACATTACTAAATGCTTGCAGGTTTAGGAATAAATGCAGAAAAAACTAAATACATGGAAGTTCATATGAATCGCAATATTGCAAATTATGGATGCGTCAAAGAATTAAATATTTTCGATAAAGTGGATACTTTCAAGTATCTAGGATCAATATTAACAGACCAAAATCATATCAACGAAGAAATTAAATGTCGACTGAAAGCAGGAAATTCGTGTTATTATTCAGTTCAAAATCTTTTGTTGTCGCGAATTTTGTCGAGGAATTTGAAATTCAAAATATATAGAACGATAATTGTGTCCGTTGTTCTGTATTGTTGCGAAACATAGCCGCTTACTTTAAGGGAAGAACGCAGATTGAAAGTATTAGAGAATAAAATCCCGAGACAAATGTTCGGACCCAGGAGGAACGGCAATCGGGAATAGCGAAAACTTCATAACAGGAACTGCATACAATACACTCTTTAACAAACATTGTTAGAGTCATCAAGTTTAGGAGGCTTAGGTGTACAGGTCATATAGCGAGAACGAAAGACTGTACGAACGCTTTCAAAGTTTTGACTGGAAATCCTATAGGAAAACCTAGACGCAGATGGAAGGACAATATTAAGATGAATCTCGTAGAAATAGGAACACAAAGTAGAAACTGGATTCTGTTGGGTAAGGACAGAAGTCATTGGAGAAGTTTTATGCATGCGGTATTGAATCTCGGGAATGAAGCATAGAGTGACTTTATTTATTTATTTATTTTTTTTACGGTAAAAATATTTTCTGAAATATAACAGAAATTGAGAAGGTTTATGTTTTGTCTGTATGTAGACAGATAAAACAGAGCACTACTGATACGTATGCACTTCTCTATCTTGGCGATACAACTAGTTGATAGAGAAGTGATCCCACTAAATTCCTTCAAATTGGAAGCATTTCATATGTCAATGGAATTTAAAAAGTCACTGGTAGTGATTAGTCTTTGAAAAAGACGAAATTCATTGGTTCTGTCTGACCCTTTTAACCCTACTCTACGATTTTGAATATGTTAGTTATTATTCTCCTTGTTTACTTTCATTTTAAATATTTCCGCACAAACAGCAGCTTGAGTGTATCTCTTCACTCCTCTCACTTTCATACCTTAATTCTCACCATTGTCTTAATTGGATTGGGTAGAAATGTCTGATAACTGAGCAAACTCATCACCATCACAACGCTGAACACGTATTTCAGACTTTGACCGTTTCCGATTTTGAAATCGCTTCTGCGTACACTATAAGTCATTACTCGCTACCTTGTATGTCACATCGTTATTAAAAAATCGCATATAGTAACTTTCTCTAAGTAATAAGTAAAAATTTGTTGTGACTCTTAATGAAAATTTTGGGTTGCGAGCGGAGCAAGAAAAGTTTTAACAAATGTATTTCTTTGCAAACTGACAACAATATTGATTTATTAGGGCTCAAATTCATTTACGGGGCGCAGCGTCGTTTACTCTTTTCCGACATTTTTCTTTCTTCTTGGTCGCTCGGTGCCCCTTGCTATCGGCGCCCGGGACAACCGTCCCGCTGGCCCACCCTTCGCTACGCCTCTGGGGAGCAAGGTTGCCAAAGTCTTAATGTAATATACGATAATACCCTTCCGATAATAGGTGAATGTACGATAATTTTATAACGCTGTTTTTCAATGTGCAAATAAATTGTAGACATGCATTAAATAATTATAAGAAAACACACTTAGGCTTTTAGTAGTCATTCCGTCTCAAATAAATAACTAGCATTTTGGGAATTGGAAATTGGCAACACTGCAACCATTCTTTACATTCAATTACATTTACAAGAAGGACTAGCCCAGGGGAGCAATGCTCCCGGAAGTAGGAACGAAAAACACAGTTCTGATTGGTTGGAGTTATCCATTTCTTGCAACGTTGCGTTCAAATAGAACAAATAAATCGATTGTTGTTGTTGGTCTTCGTTGCCGAGTGGGTGAGTGCTATATGCTAGTAGGCCTAACGAAAATCTGTTTTGAGAACTCTCTCGTGAGTTCAAACCCGGCCCGAGGAAAGTTTTTTTACCTTTTTATTTTTTACATTTTTATAACACTTTTTAAATTAAAATAATATGAAAATAATACTCAAAAAAGTGATTTACTTACTTTTGTGCAGATAAATAGTAAGTTAGTAGTAGTAGGAACGGGTTAGAAGCCCCACAGGACTCGTTTTGTTCCCCTTGTACTCCATGATATAGTTCTAGTTTTTTCCCCTTGTACTCCATGATATAAATTTTGTGACCAACTTAAAACAACTGGCTAGGATAGCGCGTAAAACAGCTGGCTAGAGTACCGCGCGAAAAAACGTACTTCCGGGAGTACCGTATTACTCTCCCGAGTGGGTCGTTTACAAGAGACTGATACAGTTGTTGTTCAGAGTAGTGTTGCTAAGTTTTCAAAAAATGGTGAGGACAGTGTCGCTAATTTGAAGTTCGAAACTGAAGATTACTAGATAAATTTATTATATTATTATTATTATTATTATTATTATTATTATTATTATATATTATTATTAGTAGTAGTAATAGTATACTTGTTTCTACAATTATCACGTGCATAATAAATATACGATAAGTTTTTTTTTGTAATATACTTCTTTTATAGACGAAAATCAATAATTTTGAAATGGTTAGAAGTGAATCACCGTTAGAAGAAATCAAGCAATACAAAGTAGATACAATTTACTATTTAACAATATACCAGGTATATTTTTATTACGTAAATACGTAAATCTATTGTAAAATACGAAACTATCAACTCCATAAGATTGGCAACAAACAACATAATTTACAATACTTTAAAATTAATTTTAATCGATTTTCAAGCATGAGATTTTACTGTTAAGTATGACATTCTGTTCAGCTTGATGTGAACTATCGATTGATAAATGCTTTACAACCTCTTTATCCACAAAGTTTAATGAATGTGTCAATAGTTCGAACGGATTATTGTCTTACCTGGAACAACAGTTATTATCATTCGAAGTAATCCCCGCTAATGGTAATGCACTTCTAGAAACGGCGTATAAGTCCTGGAAACTCATAGCATACCGTACTCATCTTTGCAGACGTCCTTCATCTAGGTTGTAACATTACGTTGAGTGTCCGCAACTCCCTGGCTCTTTAGGACTAATTTCAATGTGGGAAACAGAAAAAACCCGGGGAGTACGGTGGATGATTAAGTGACAAGTCCCCTGTTGCCTAGGAACTGCTGCACCAGAAAGGCAGTGTGTGACCGCGTATTGTCATGGAGCAGGGTTCAGTCGCCTAGGTTGGTGTACTGGGGACCGCTCGATCGTCTGCAGCAGACGTTCAGTATTTCCAAGTTCTTAGCGGCAATTAAAATAATGCCCTCAGAGAGGAATTATTTATAGACGAGTCACTCAGAGTCAAAGAACACCACGAGCATTGTCTTGATGCGGTATCTCTCACTTCGCATCTTCTTGTTTTTCGGGGACCCTAAACCCCGCCATTTCACACTTTGACTCTTGCCTCAGGTACCAAGTCTTGTCTCCCGTAACGATGGTTTTTAGTAAATTTGTGTCTCGATCAGCCATGTCGATAATCTTTCCCAGGCGTCAAGCCGAAGTTGTATTTATCCCGGCGTCAAAGTATAGGACACGAGTCGGGACCAAAGCTTGCGTTTGCCCTAATCCTGCGTTACTATGCGTGGGCACTTCCTCCGCTATCATTCACACTTCACACGACGATCCTGAGTCAAAAGTTTCTTGACTTGCTGTACGTTCCCCAGGGTACGTGCAGTTGCAGGCCGGACAATTAGTCTTCCACGGTTTCTCGCCCTTCTCGGGAACGTTAAAACCACTCATAAATACTTTTTTTTTCGTAAACTGTTGTGAGCATTTCACGAGTCTCTTTCGCTGATCTTCCAAGTTTGAAACAGAACGGTATATCCGTTCGCTACTCCATATTGGTATTCATTTTTGGTTTCGAACCGTGCGCACTATACCTTCACTCTACAATGTGCTGTTTGCACACGATAAGTACACTCGCAGCGCCGTCACTCGGAACCTGTTCAGACATATCTTGACCCGTCGTGGGCGGGATGCGGCGGTGGCGCACTCTTACGACCATGAGCAGTATGACGTCATTCACTGAACTTCCTGGATAGAGGTTCTATATTTCGATAATTATACTTAAAAACAAAAATAAAGTTTAAGAAATAATCATAATTTTGTTTAGTATCTCATTAAACAATACTGTATACTGTCGTTGTTGGAATATAAGAGTACGTAAGTACAAGTGTTTTAAAATGTGACACGAGCCGTTTTTAAGGAAGATAGTTATGAGTATGTGCAAATATAGATATTAATCTATTGAGATTATGGAGATTAGATTCGTGGAAGATTTTAAGGAAGATATTAGGAAGACATAGATAAGAGGCATTTAAGATAATTGTGGTAAAAGTTTAAACGGATGATAAATATGAGTAAAAGAATGTATGATGCTAATAAGATGTAAAGAAGATAATCAGAAAGGTACTGATTGATGATAGAGCAACTGGAGAAGATTTGCGAACTAGTGATTTTGGAGTAGCTTATAGTAGAAGCACGATATAGATTACAAGGGTCATTTTAAGAAAGATTACGAGTAAGAGTAAAGAATGATATTTGATTGGTGAAATCAGAAAATAATAAAGAAACGAAACTACACACACGTAAAAAATAACTCAACAGTATTCTTGCTAGATCGTGTCAGTTTTATCTTAACAGGTGGCAAGGTAACAGTCTACCATCAATTGTAAGTTTACAAAAACTAGTTCTCGATTTTCTCAAAAGCTAGGAGTGATAATTTATTGTCAGTTTGTTTGCCTCATTGAAATCTATCGATTTGTATTGGTTTGGGTATTTTTGTTTCGTTAATCGCTATTAATATTGTAGAAAGTTACAGTTTTAAATGAAGTAGGATATAATGATACCTAAATTACGTTAAAAATTGTTAAAATATCTATAACTCTCATGTCTATAAAAAAAATCAAAAATTACATAAATATAGACAATGTGTAATGTTTCTTGTTTAAGTAGTTGAATCTTCACATAATAATTGTATTAAATGCTTGCACGGTACATATGAAAACCTATGTACAAGCTATTAACATTAGCCTATTGCAATGCAAATTAGTCTACCTAATTCTACATATCATAAGCCATTAACGGACAAACTGTTCAAAGATGAAATATATACCACTGGATCATACGCAGGAACGTATCCAAGGGGGTCTAAGGGAGGCCAGGCCCCTAAATTTTTATCGTCCCTCTTAAATTTTCACGGTAGGCTTGCAAATGAATTATAATATGATGATGAACTATAGTATGGTTGGATCGGGCCACCCCTAACTTCTATAGGGCCCCCCTAAATTTTGGGGCTAGTTACCGGCCTGATCATACGTCATCAGATTCCAGCTCATTCCGCGGCGATTGATGAGTCAATTTACCCAGGCAATTTGCGCCACAACTAGGCAGGCCCGTATCCACGGGGGGCTAGAGTGGGCCGGGCCCCCACTAAATTTTCACTGGCCCCCTAAAATTTTCCCGGTAGGCTTCCAAATGAACTATAATATGGTGATGAACTATAATATGTTTGGGTCAGGGCCCCCCTAACTTCTACCGGGCCCTCCCTACATTTTTGGGCTGGCTACGGGCCTGCAACTAGGCGTGAGTAGGCAAGCATTGGACGGCCAGTTTTGCCAATTCGATAACTTGTGACATCATATCGAGTAGTTTGAACAGTGTGAAATGCTTTAGCGAACGTTTCGAACGATAGTTAATTCGATGTGGAAGCGTAAAATAACAGTAACACTAAAATAGTGAAAAGGGAAAAGATAACATTCTGACACAATTACTGAAACTTAAATTATCAAATCGAACATTCTTTTGAATATTATAAATTAGTTATTCCTATTTTATTTTTAATTTAATAATAATAGTAATAATAATAATAATAATAATAATAATAATAATAATAATAATAATAGTAAAAATGAAATCTTTAAGTTTTAAGTCCCACATTTATGCCGACGAGGCTCAAAGAAACGGTGATAATGAAAATTGAATGAAATTGTGGAATAAAGAAAGTGACAGAAAACGAGAGAACCAAGAGAAAATCTACGAACACGGTGTTTGTCCACCAAAATCTCACTTGGTGCGAGCTGAGATCAAACCAAGGACCCCATGCACAAGAGGTGAACGCTCCATCACTGAGCCACCACGGCACACGGTGGTCGGAAACTGGGAAAAAGCGGTCAAAAATGGATTTTGCCAACTTCGCAGCCTATAAAATCGGTATTGATATTTGATTATAAGTATCTTTCCTGCTTCCAAACCCAGAGTTTCAGGATATAGCAATATTTTCGCTGTCCATAAAGTGCATTTAAACATGAACAAATAAAAATGCTGAAAAGTCAGTAAATAATGAAACCAAACAATATATGTTTTAGCTATTTATATCGTTTCTGAGGTCGATGAAAGCGGTTGAATAGTACATATATATACGTCTCAATAGTCCCCTGACATAGGGTAACTGTCATTATCAGAGCTACAACAAAATGTAAGAGGGGAAACCGTTTCCAAATATTATGTTTTCAATCTAAAGTGAAGGATTTTTTTTTTTTTTAATCGGACGAGTCGTTTGGGATGCACACTCTTTATGTGCCCAATGTTAAATGAAAATGCAACATTGCCATATACCTGCACCCACAACATAAATGAATGAAAAACTGTCTTTTACGCTAACGTCTCGAAGGCCAGCCCCCATTTCAAACAGTAATTTTGTTCACTTATGTTGTAGGTCAAGGTAAATGGAAACGTTGCATTTCCATTCAAATTGGGCGCATAAAGAGTGTAGAACGCAAAAGGCTCGTCCGATTTAAAAAAAAAATCTTTGACTTTAGATTGAAAACATTATATTTGGAGACGGTTTCCCCTCTTATGTTTAGTTGTAGCTCTGATAATAACAGAGTTACTTTATGTCACGGGACTTTTGAGAAACCCTGTATATATATATGAAATTAAAGAAAAAAGTCCTTATACTTGAAGTCTGTCGAATAGTAACCTTTCAAATATCAGGCATTCTTTCCAACTGCTCTGACGGCTGGAATTGAACCACGTACACCAAAGGCCAGCAGATAAGCGGGGAGAGAGCAATTTGAATTTGACAACCTAGAAGTAATAATAATTACAAGAGCAAAGCACTCTATGTTCATAGGCATTTTCTGACATTTGAAAATATCCGTATTCAAAGCTTTATATAAATACATTAGAGTGTGAATGAATTTTCTTTACTTGCACATAAGCTATGTCTTTCTTATAATGAACACAATGAATTTGAGGTTTCCGTGTCTGATTTTGCTTTCGGCTCCGGATAACATATTACAGAAATTTTCTCGCAAACAATGGGGGTCTTTATATCGCCTGTATAAGCAAAGACTAATACGACTCAATCAACCTCTGAATATATAAAGCGATATCCTTGTTGTTTGAGTTTACAGTGCTGAGACCATGCTTGATTGTTTGCGAATGAACGCAATGCTTAATTACAATCGCCAAAACCTTTTCAGCTGTCTTGTGTAAATGAAGAACAAGATCCAATATTCTTGCCTATTCACATATACATTGTCTAAAAGCTGTGTATGTGTATTCCGCAATGTATTTGATGGACAACGGGTTATTCAAACAATGATCGTCAGAGAAGATTTGTTCGACGTTAAACAGAGGAAAAACCGCAGACGAGACACCGCCACTATCTAACTGGAGATTCTTTACCTTCAGTAAAGGACAAATAGACGTTGGAAGTTTTATTTTAAGTAAACAGTCTCAAACACACACGCACACAAAAACGCAGAACCAAAGTACATCTCACAGTAGCAAACATGAATGGAATTCCACCCATTTGCTGATTGAAACCAACTAAACAAATGCCAAGGATTGTTAATATATATAGGGTGGCTCATAAACCCTTTTAACGTGTAGCTTTTTATAAAGGAAATTTAGACTTTCGGTTACGTAGCTACATTTTTTAGCACTATTTGACGAGCAACACGATTCGTACGACGTCATTTTCTCTACAATAAAATAAAACTATAAACTGGTACCACGCGCATGTGTGAGTGATGCACTTAGAAAGGAAAAGTGGGGATAATTAAAAAAAAAAATCCTTCCAAACATTCCCTTTTGGGAAATGTTGTGTCTTCAGAACATTGACGACGCTAAATTTAATTTCTTGGGAAGCCAAGCAAAAGGACAGAGAACAATAGTTTTATATTACTTAACCTACATTACAATACATGTGTGGGAAATACCCATACGAAGCACACAGGGCCCGGGCCCCCCAAAATTTAGTTGTGCTTTCCAAGTGAAAGACCAACACAAATTGCTTGATATGTTTTACATCAGGTTTATTAATTTAGAAATATCGTTCATGGATCGATGCTAGTTTTCATCATTTTGGAGCTCAAGTAAGACAAAGGTTGAACTGACAGGGCAGTGGAGGGGGGCACAAAAGAGCCAAAACCTAAATATGAAGAACTTTTAACATAATCTCAACATAAATTCTAAAGTGTATTACATCAGAACAGTATATATTCTGAATTAAGTCATTATATAGTTTGTCTAGCTGTCCGTTTGAATCTCATTACGTTACACTGAACACGCAAAACATATTTTTGGTGAGAACGATAATACTAATAAACAAACTACTGTTTCACAAGCGCTCTTAAAACCGTATTTTTATTCACGTTTAGAAACTAGTGATACTTTTTCTTTCATTTTTAAATCAATATTCCACATTTGTTCCTGCATGAAGGTAATGTGGTTAATATATTATAAATAGCTCATGTTAAATAGTTTCATTGGAGAATTTTAGATGGGGCAACCAATTTAAACTTTGGATTCAAATGTATAAACATTATAAAAATTAAATAGTTCATATTTTTGAATCAGAAAATATTACTAACAATAGATTAGTGAATTATTATACAATATTCTTAATTTGGAACAAACTAGTGTTTTCCAGAGAGTAATTATATCAAATCCTCAGAGTATGTTATAGTATATCGCTGTTTATATTGCTCATCTCAAGTATAAGTGTAATTACATCATCTACTATCTATTTTTAGTTACGCTAGTAAGGAAGTAAGCAAAAGTGTTTTGTTTATGTTAGATGGCAACATTGTGTCATTGCTTTTAGTGAGTATTCTGTGTGTAACGAGAAAACTAGAAGGTAGAAGAAACGTGTACGTATCTTAAAAAATACATTAAAATATAATTAATAGCTCATTTACGTATGATTACATGTACTTCACATCCTACAAACCCGATCAGCGATAACAGTTTATCATCTCCCAATGGAAATGAAGGGACTTCCAGCCGTAGGCTGCTTTGTCCAATGTAGGTTTGTAATTTGTTTGGAGAAAAATAGTGCAATGAGCTAGCATGTCTTGTATGCAAGACAGTACGCAGAGAAGGAGCCAGATCTCCAGGCAGGGATGCAAGGTCTATTTGTCTCGTCTCGTCTGTGGTGAGTTTTGTCTGGTGTCCAGCTGCTGGAGTGCTGTGCCTCTCGAGGAAGGATGGAGGTTATTTATAATTCGAAAACGAAGAATTGAAGTTTTTAGGCTGTGGTGTTAAGTTGTTGTCCGTCTATGTTGTTGGCGATACTGCCGCTGGGTTTGTCGCTGAACCTTCGGACCTCGTTCCAGAAAAGCCGTGGTGTCCTCCGTCTGGTTTCGTTTAGTTTTGTGCAGAATCTTATGAAGTTTTCTTCATGGAATTCAATAATGTCTTTTTATTTCCCTGTCCAGCCTATTTATCTCCGTTTTGGTGTCGGGGTCGCGGTGTTTATTATATAGTCTGCGGAGCCATCGTTTGTGATGAATCTTTACAATTATGCGCCTAGGGAAACGTTTTTTCGCAGGTTTATGGTTTTCGTTGGGAGGTGCAGTTTGTCAGCTTTTTCTATGGTGGCTGTTATTCTATTCTTGCAGTATTCTATGCTGTCAGGGTTGTGTTCTACCGAAAGGTTGGTAATGTTTTCCTCGATATATTATCTCTACCCTTTCCAGTTAGCTTCATGGAAGCATTTTATTCTTTTCAGTGCTGGAGTCTCTGTCGTAAGAGTAATAGGTAGTTGAATGTGTATCGTGAGATAGTCGGACTGGAGGTCTTGAGTGGTCTCCGTTGTTATGTGCATACGTGAGAGAGCCCCGGTGACCAGTATTTTATCAAGTTTTGTGTCCTGTTCACCCGGATGTTGTGCTATTCGTGTGGGCCCGTCTACCTTGAGCTTGTGGCTTTTAGCTGGAGACTCCCGATTCAGCTTTTCTGCTATATTTTTTCCCAGGATACTTTGCAGTCGGTGATGCCACGTGGAGGTATAACCAAGGACTTATAAAATAGAAGATCTGTCCATACCACAAAATCGTGAAGCCATACGTATCCTTGATTGGTGATTTTCTTACCTGTGAAAGGTTATTCCGGGTAATTTCTTCTCACTCTCATTTGTACACCCATTGGTGCAGCATATAACCATTGTTTAATATAAAAATGAAGCAACGATTTAAATAAAAATAAACGACAGACACACTACATTTCTACATATGAAGATCGGAATGTTTTGAGCCCACATATATGACGGTCATTCAGTTACTTAACAGGATGAAGATACACATGGGCAGATCCTCCATTTTATAACATTCTTGGGTATCGCGAGGTATCATTCAGAGAACAAGTGAAATACTGCATACATAATTACGTTAGTTGGTATACTGTTTCAAGATGGGTAAAAGTTTCTCCACATGACGTCACGGACAGGGAGCCAATCAGAACGCTAAACGTGAACTGGGGCTACATGTTATTTTATATACGTTGCCATTTTAGAGTTTTTCTAGGAAAATTAGGTCATATGGATGCTGATTTATCTGTTTAAGTTACGAGTCTTTTAAGCAAGTTGGACATCAGAATTCTGTTTCATTACCACACTTAATGTTACAAATCCTATCAAACATTTGAGCTAGCTAACAGTGTATTACAAGACAGGCAAATGCATCTCAGAGAAACGGTCAAATTTTGATGTCTTGTCTGTCAGTTTTTGAGAAGAAAAGGTAGTCTCCGTTAGACAACATACTTACTACAGTGAAAGACAAATTGCAGAAGATTTGGACTAAATTGTCAGATCCTTCCCTAGTGGCAGAGACAACTTGCTAACCGCTTGTTATAAGCTTGAATTGCAAGTCGGCCAAGCTTGCATCCAGCTTCATTGGGAAACGTGCAAGCATGCCGAGAGCTGGATTCCAGTAACGAAGTTACATTGGGACAACCTTGCATTCAGTGTTCCATTCAAGCTTGATGCAAGCGTTTTCCAAGTCAAGTTAATAGCCAATGAACGGCAAGCGATGCTCTGCGAAGGCTCTAAAGCATCGCTTGCAAGTACATCAAAATGCAGATTGTATGAAAGCATGCGTTTCAAGGCAAGCGTAGAAAGTCAATCGCCAAGCAACTGGCCGAAAACTTTCTTGCTACTAGGGTTAGTTTCCTCCGTTAATGCGAATTCGGAAGATTTTCTCTCATCTTTAAAATATTTTATTGTTGAAGAATCTTTAAATATGACTCAAGATGAAACAATGCACCTAAAGCAAGTTTAGTTCTTTTTTCTAAAAATTGCTTAAAATTTTCCTTTTCTTTCTGAAAAATTTGGCAACTCTAGATAACGCTGTATACATAACTCAACCATACCTGCTGAAGTTTGGACATACCTTAGTGTATCACCCTGTCGACTGCCACGGGGGTAAAGTGGTTTCCTTAGCTTGGGGCCACGCCGCAAAATTTTAAAATTACCATTATTTCTGTGATTTTTGTTTACTTCTATATTGGCAACACATACTATAAAAAAATCCATGGGCTACGATCACTTGGCAACTTTCTGAGGTCAAACGAATATTTCAATCCATGTTATCAAGTACGAGGTGAGGTATTGATAAAGATCTCAAGGTCTGAAGCAGTTGTTGTAGTGAAACCTGAAAACAGGTCTCGTGGCCTACAGAAGACATGTATGTGAGACCAGATTTCGTGTCTCATGGCAGTCAACCTGTTAAAATTGAATCCTTGCGACACCACTGACATATCTTTTTCTTATTCACCTCAACCATAGGTTGGTGGGCAACATGGAAATTTTAAAACTTTTGCCCCCTTGGGAGAGTTGTTTTATACTTTGATAAGGCTTCTTTTTTGTAGCTGCATCTAGATATTATATCCTTGGTCTTCTCCCTAGTTTTCCTTCTGCCTTTCTCTCTAGCAGCACGGTGATCCAATCGGAGTGTTGAATACTATGGCCAAGCCTGCTGCTTCTTCTTTTTATTATTATCTTCCATTCACATATAGCTCAATTAATTTAAGAGAAAATGGGCTTGGTAACAATTAATGGTTCTGATTTCCAATCTGAAGTTGATTTACCATAAGCTCCTTTTATTATCGTGCTACAGTCGAAGAATTTCTCCTTGCCCAAAAGAGACTGAGTACTCATTAACGCCACTGACATATATGTAGCACTGAAAACGACAAGATCAAGTTCAGAATTTCGAATATAAAATATGTTTGTTGATAGTTCATTTCATTTTCGAAATGTAGAGCGTTAGAGACGGAACATTCAGCAGAAAAAGTAGAGCATTTGATACGCCATATTGAGCAGAAAAAGTAGCATAAAAACGGTTATTTCCCTCACGAAATCGTTAAAAAGCCTACAGCAAAAATACAGACTTTTATTTTCTACAAACTTAACAATGAATAATAGAGAAATATTTGAAGCCGAAAAACGAATATGTATATAAGTTATATCTACTAGAACTGAGATAAACAAATTCAATATTCATATCATGTAATGCATGTCAATCAGAGATGTGAAATCATTTCTCCTAAATGGCAAGCCTAGCTGATTGCCTTGTTGTTTCAGAAAGACAGAAACGTTCTTTTTTTTCCTTCTCCCTAGCCCCCACCATCTTGCTTATCATCAGTCTGCTAATGCTTTGAGTTCGATATTCATTTCCTACGGAAATTAAATTTTCAGCGTTTCCTTTACAGGAGGAAAAGAAAGCTTGTAAAATGAAACAGTATGGAAGAATGATACACAGAGAAATATAGCCTACATACATATATAAAAAAAAAATACTCTGCTTCTTGTATTTGAAAAAGCCACATTAAATTTAGATAGAATGCATTTGTACAAGATGATGGTATCTTTACTTTGTCCTTCTTTAAAATATTTGATTGACAAAAATCGAATTTAGATTGTCAAATATAAAAAAGTACGAGGAATGATTCTAAAATAAAATCTACTGCCATAAACTTTTCAGAAATCCAATAAAGAAGTGTGGCTGCGCATAGCCAGTATCTTGGAACAAGTCTATATACAGGGTGTGGCAATAGTAACTAGTCATCTTATAAGGATAATTTCTTACATTCAGTGCTATTTTCCTATAGAAAAAATTACCGAAACTCAACATAAATTTATTAAGGAGTTCGGTTTATCAGAACCTCATTATACATCGGTATGCAAAACTCAATGATAAAAGTAAGTCTCGCATGCTGTGTCACTCCCAAGTATCATAGATTGGCGGAACTAGGACCATACGTAGTGCAAAACTTAAGAATAAAAGTAAGTCTCGCATATTGTGTCACTCCCAAGCATCATAGATTGGTGGAACTGAGACCATACATAGAAAGTAGAGCTATAGTTTGATACAGCAAACAACAGAATAAACACGTGATTAGAAGAACAAAAATGACACTTTTATACAGAGGCAATAACTCACTTTGAAACACCGTGACTCAAGATGCCCCCTTGTCATTACAGAAAAGTGATATGGTCTTTAAAAGAGCGTGGAATCAGCATGAACGTGCTCTCATGCTGCTCACAAAGTTGCTAATGAAATATTTTGAGTTTTTGAGTTTTACGTCCCAATGAAATATTTTGGTATGGAGTTCCATTACTCCATCAGAGCTGCTAACAACTGCTGGATGGTCCTTAGTGCATCTGGAGGTTCTGTAAGTCGTCTCCCTATAACATTCCAAATGTGCTAGATAGGGATAAAGTTGGGAGAATAGGCAAACTAGTCCTTCTAAGAGCTCCGTCATCTGCACTATTTGATGTGATCGCGCATAAACATCCATAAATAAGAAGTTGGACCGACTGCACCTCAGAACGTGATCGGTGAGTGTATTGTGTTCAAAAATTAAGACATATGTATGCCGATGCATTATCATCCATCCCTACACAAGAAAACCGGACCACCAAAATTATCATGTTCGACAATGTTCCTAGATTTATTTCGTATTCTAACCTCTCGCCAGATGAGTATACGTTCAGAATCACTCCTTAGACTGAATATTCTCTCATTGCAGAAGAGAATGCGGCCCCATTCCTCTTCGATCCACTCCTTATGTTCTTGGCACCACTGCGAACGGTGCCATCATATGCCGGTGTCAATGGAATACAACGTAGTGGGCACTCTCATGCAATCGGCATGCCACTGTTAAGCAGGAGATTGAGCGACCTGCAGTCTTGTCTTGTTAATATGTTTACAATAGAACCCGCTGTTTGGCGTCGGTATCTTCTTGCCTGTTTTACAATGTAGCGATCGTTCGCTGCTGTAGTTGACCGTGGTCAACCATAATCTCTCCTTCGCGCAGCATGCCCGTAGTTGGAAATGCTCCTCATGCACGTGAAACAATGATGTGGACAATACCAAACTCTAGGGCCACACTTATTACATTTCGTCTTTCTTCCAGCTTCGGAACGATTATTCTCCTGTAGAGTCACCCAAATGTTGTCCGTGGGCCATGTTGTTGTAACACCACCACATGCACCTCAACAGAGTATCTGACTGACATACATTATCTCGTCCCTTTCATCTAGTTGCTTTGTGTTTGGAAAGCACGTCACGCTAGCGATGCCCCACTCGCTGCGCACATGTGGGAGACATGTGGTAACATGCTGCCGGGCTTTCATTAAATTGCAACGACTACACAATATTTTACGTTAATTTATTTATATGGTTCTTAAATTTTGCACACCAGTGTATATTTACTCTGTTCGTGTGTCCGTCCGTCCGTACGAGAGTCAAAATCACCTCTAGAACTTACTGATGGATTACGCAATTTGGAACAAGAGCAAGAAAGTCAAAAAGGTTAAGAATGGAATTCGTTCATGGAGATGATCCACCCATCCGAACTAGTAGAAATTAAGCAGTACCAGTTCTTATGTAGCTCACTATAGAGCAAAAGTGGTAAGAGATAGTGAGAAACGTTTTCTTGGAAATCAGTTCAGCGTCTCAAATAAAGATCTCCACTCGGATTACTCTACTAAAACCGGAAGTGATAGAAATCCAGCACAACTTCCGGTTTCAATGATGATTTACAAAGAGCAGAAACGATAAAATATAGGGAGAAGCATTTTTGGGATCCGATTTAGCGTTTCTGAGAATAGGTACCATACATTGTCTTAACTTTCTATTCAAACCGGAAGTGGCAGTGATCAATCACTTCTGGTTTTAATGTTGATCGCCGTAGAGTAAAAACAGTAATAGGTAGCGAAAAGTGGTTTTGCGCAATCATTTAAGCGTCGCACTCCACTATGTTCTATCTCCACTCTAATATCTCTACTCATACCGGAATCATTAATTTAGGTAATATCACCCCAAACAAACCAAACTTCTTCAAGTTGTTCACACATGACACTGATACATGTTAATTACGGCAAATTTAATGTGTCCTCCAATATGCGCTCTTTGCCTTTAGATAGCTTCTTGCTTTTGCAATGATAATCTTGGATAATTTTAGCTTTCAATCGTTTCTTTGTTATAGAAATTTTGGAAGTCTCCCGGCTGATGTGAACGAAATTTTGTGTTGTTATATCATTCGGATTTTGTAGCAAACACAATTCTGCCTCTTCTCTGCTAGTCTAGTGCATTCCTGGTCGAACCATGATCTGTTCTTAGGTATTTCCGCGTGCCTCGATTTTGCTTCTGTTGAAATTTTAATGTTATCTCTAATTTCAACTCAAATATCCTCAACATTAATGCAATCCGAGCCCTTTGAAATCAAAAATCTATTCAATACATTAATATGCTATTTCCCTCTCGTTTGACGCTTCTCTAATGTCTTTGAATTAAACCTCTACATTTTCAGATGTTAAATATTTCCTTTTTTTTTTCAACGATAATCTCTCTTATCGCTACTGCCAGGTAGTGATCAGTGTCACAATCAACTCCTCTGATAGACCGAACATCAATTATGCTAGATTGTCTTCTTCTTTCTACTAAACTGTGATCACTTTGATTGTGTTTTTCAATCTGGTGGGGTTCAAGTGTGGTTATGAACGTCGCGATGTTTGAATTTTGTACTCTTCACAGTTAGATTTTGGATATTGCAAAGTTCACGAGTCTAATACAGTTGTCATTACTTTCCATATAAAGACTTTCATTTCCTGTAATCGGTTTGAAAATATCCTCTCGTCCTACCTTCGCATTGAAATTCCCTAGTAGAATTTTCATATGGTATCGCGTGAATTGGTCAAATACCCTTTATACTTCTTCATAAATACTATCATTTATGTTGTCAACCTTATATTAAGTTGGAGCATGTACATTCAGAACAATAGTATGATATTACCGACCCTTAAGAGTAATAAAAGTAAACTCTCAACGCAATGTGCAGATCGACTTTAAATTGCTGTTATGCGCATGACGTCACGATAGGAGCACATGAAAGAACTAAAAGGATGCTTTTTCACGAGAAAATAGTTGAACCGATTGAAATGAATTTTTGAACATTTTTTGCACCTGGCTTGAGCAGTGTTTATGTCATGTCATTGTTATTCAAATATATATTTTATTTCAAGGCGGGACAAAAAGTTCAAATTGTATCGCAAAAAAAAAAAAAAAAAAAAAAAAGTACGTCACCACCACTCCAAGTTAGGAAGTTGAAAATCGATACACAAACTCTTTATTAGAAGTAAATGAACACATCTCAATGTTTGCAAAAAATACTACTTCCTAAGGAGAAAGGAAGGAATTTCAGTATAATTTTAATTTCAGACTTTTAGTTTATCCAATGTGAGATAATGGCTGAACCGCTCGAAAAGAAATTTTGAAAAAGCTGTGGTCAGCTCTTGGGTTGACTTGTGTATTTATCATTTATAATTTCTCTTTGATTAAAGTACTTATCCAAAGGGACAGAAAGGGATTCCAAATACTCTTCCCAACCGAAGAACTAATGTATTGATGACAGACATTTTCAGCACGAGTGGGAAACTTCTGACTTTTCGCAATACGCGTTTGCTTTGAAGTGCTCTGTACTTTTAAAATATATATATATATATAAAAGCTTATTTTGGAGATTTAGTAGTACTGATTATATTAGTTCTCTGATTGATGTAGAAGTTATGTGTTTGTGTTGTATCGTACTGTTTTGTAAGTTTACACTATTTACAAAAGTCAACATAGAAAGAATGTCTTGCTGCGCAGTTTCCAATTATACTAAGTAGAGTAGAAAAACTGAAAGTGCAAACGTTGTTGTTGTTATATGAAAATTAGCGTTTCCTTCAGTAGTCAGGCCATATGAGACGTGGACGTATTGCTTAACGTAAAATCCAAACCTTATAGACTCCCACCTGGAATCGAACCCCAATCTTCCGTGTCGAAGATAGGTGCGCTAACTATTTAGCCATGGGGGAGCTAGTCTCAGAAGCGCCCTGACATAGGACAACTCTGTTGTTATCAGAGTTATAATAAAATGTAAGAGGAGAAATCGTCTCCAAATATGATGTTTTCAATCTAAAGTGAAGGAATTTTATAATCGGACGAGCCGTTTGGGCTTTACACTGTTTATGCGCTCAATGTTAAATGAGAATGAAACGCTACCATTTACCTAGACCCACAACATAAGTGAATGAAGTTTCTGTCTTTCATGCTAACGTGTCGATGGCAGCCCCCATTTCACAAAGTAACTTCATTTATTTATGCTTGGGTCCAGGTAAATGGCAACGTTGCATTTTCATTTAACATTAGCTCATAAAGAGTGTACAGCCCAAACGGCTCGTCCGATTTGAAAAATGTCTTTACTTTAGATTGGAAATATCACTTGGAGACGGTTTCCCCTCTTACATTTTGTTGTAACTTTGATTAAAACAGTTACCCTATTTGAGGGGACTTTTGAGACACCCTATATATATATATATACAGAGTGTTCATTTATTATATAGCCAAAATCCACTGGTGAAATCCTCACACCTAAACAATTTAAAAGGTCCATATGAACATACGGCGAAAATCGCGTTGTATCAGAGTTACGATATGTCGAAATCGAGAAAATTGTAACTTTGAGGCTGTCTAGTTCGAAAACTATGAGAGATATCAAAGGCGGTTAAAGAAATATTAGAGGAACTAGTACACTGTCTATCTAAATAATCCTGTTTCAGTGTTGGGACATATCGGCGAAATGGATTTTATAGAGCGAGCTGCGATATAGGTTCCGCTCTTCCACCTCCCTATCTAAAATCATGTGCGTCGGTACAACCCAACTCTGAAACATGGTTATCTAGATAGACAGTGTATTAGGTCCTCTTATATTTCTTTAATTGCCTTTGATGTCTCTCATAGTTTCCGAGCTAGACAGTCTCAAAGTTACATTTTTTCCCCTATTTCGGCATCTCGTAACTTTGAAACAATGAGGTTTGAGAGAGAGAGAGAGAGAGAGAGAGAGAGAGAGAGAGAGAGAGGCCTATACAGGGTCGGATTTAGGGGTGCAAAGGTGCACGTGCACCCCCTTCGTCTACCACAAGCTTATATGATCTAGAATCGAACGACGGATCCGCCGCTATTTACAAAACGTGAATACTCGAAGGAAAAACCACTTCAATAATTTAACTTCCACTATGTGTTTCCAACCTAACAAAGTACTGAAAAGGTTTCTACAGGGTGTTTCAAAACAACACCGACAACATTTAGGAGGTGATTCATGACCTTAAGATAAGACAAAAAGTATAGACCAACAAGGGTGCACAAATGCTTCCTTTTGTAGGCTGCCAAAAACAGGAAAAATCAACTTTGGAGACCCATAGCTCCAAAACTATGGGAGCTTTCGTACTCGGGTCAAGACTTCAGCAAATATCCGAGTTTCAGAATCCTGTGGTACTTCCACAACAGTTTTTATAGAGGTAGTTGGATAGTACTTCAAATTACACCCTATATATGTTCCTGGATACATCGCTCGTATGTCACGTTAATAGGTACCATCTAGAGATGTATTTTCTTCTAATTTGGTAAATCATCTTAGAGTTTCTGTGCCATGTCATGGTTTCCATGGGCGCCGATCCTGGGGTCTATGGGACTCCGCCCCGCCATAGTTGATTGAACACTCAGAATATTAAGATGATGCTTAAATGTCACGTTTGCATGAGATTTATAAAATTAAAATTTTATTATGGGTGTTAAGTTCATGTATAACTTGCAGGATGCGTGTTATGACATAAGAAAAGGGTTACGTCATGTATGATATATTGAAGTATGCCCAAATATATTTAGCCAACACCATTCTAAATTTACATAAATTATATAGTACAAACAATATTGTAGTGCTCAATTTATATCGCGGCTGTGGTTAACCGTTTTACTGTAAATGAAAAATAAATTGCAAATCGAAAATGCTAGTATTTAATTGGTTAGAACTCTATAAATAGCATTGTATTGTCGTAGCAGGTTTGTTGTGCGTCGACGCATAAAGATGTTATCAGGTACTCATCAATCCTCTGCAATACAACAACAAATAACAGTTCAAAGTAATTATAACTAAGTAAAATTTTGTCGTAGGCTCAGCTATACCATGAAAACGCACTTACCACGTATTTCCAGGAACTAAGCCAAGACTTTGGCCCGGCACATCGGAATCGCCACCCAAACATGTAATGGTTCGGGAAAATCAACCAGAATGAAAACCAAGGTTCAATAGGTAATGTGAGGGGCAACATCAGAACAAGTTTTATGCGATCAGAATTTCTACGTAACTAAATAGAACATTGACATAACATTATACCGTATATCTGGACATTAATTTCTAAGAATAATCTTAATAACCTCAAAATTTAAATAATTTCATTTAGAGACTTTATTTTATTATGATTATATGTATAAATTATGTAATGAAGGCTTTATGTTTTAACCATAATAATATGGAAGCGGTATGTCATATCACAAATCCACATCTAGCATTGTATTTTAGTTTTGACTGTAAGTACATTTACATCGCGTCCTGCCGAAGTAAATATCATATGCAGTTAAGTGGCGAATACCATCATTAATACATATATTTAACATATTCTCCATTATTTTAAAATAATTCTTTATAATTAACTCTCTTCTTTTTAATCATATATATATATATATATATATATATATATATATATATATATATATATATATATATATATTATAACATCAACTTTAAATACTTATTCTTCTCATTTCTTTATATGTTACTAATTCTTTCTTCCTTAGTTTAAATAAACTTCTGCCACATTGCTTTATATTCCTGACAAGGACGGCGTATGTACTATAATGTATTTGTGGATTATTCTCAATAAAATTATACCTTCTAAGCAACATAAATAAAACAACATCATTAAAATCCAAATTGAAGTTTATAAATTTAGGCCATTTAGCAGTACGGCATTATATGTCTGAATTTTCGTTGAGGTTGTTTAGAATACCAAAATATAACATGTTGACTAAATTTGATTAAAACGTAAGATTTTGAAAGCTGTATGTTACATTTTATTATTGCATGATTTTGAATTTGGCAGACAGATATGGGAGGAGAAAAGTCTCCCCGAAACAAATTCCTTTTTAGCACTTCATGTTTGTTTTATTTCCTTTACTTAACAAAATTCACTCCTAAATGTATATATATATATATATATATATATATATATATATATATATATATATATATATATATATATATATATATATATATATATATATATATATATATATATATATATATATTACCTGATATCGCTTTTAATGGTTCAAAATCACATTTAACGATGAGGGATTTCCTTTATTTTATATATTCACTCAGTAATCTTCAAAACTTTTAATCTCTACTTTCACACTTTGTTTATATTTTATCGATTCGAAAATATTATTTTTTATATGTATATTTGTGGTGCAGAACAGAATACATGTCACTACTTTTCTCAAAAATGTAACGCGCTAGGTACAGGTCGATAAAAGCGACCCATTACAAAATTATGCAGAATTACAACAGGATGTGTATAGTAAGTATAGTGGTACGGAGTTCGTATCAACAAGGAAACAGTCCTTGAGTTCTCTCGAGCGTTCATTTGATTAAGTGCTCCTTTTTGCACAGCATTAGGTCATGCAATTAACACAAAGCATACTCATATTAAGCGAAGTCCCTCTATGTCTGTCAGCTTAGGATTCGCCACTGTGCTAGGTGACCCGATGATCCAGAGGGGAACGGTGCTTCCAAAGATATGAAACATCGTTGAAATATCCATCTCTGAATGAAGAATGATGCTGACTGTTGAAAAACTGCCAGTTTTTATACTATTCTGAAAGTTATTTTGAAGTACACTTATTATTGATCAAAAGGAAAAATATGTTTTTTCTTTTTTGTTAAAATAGTCACTTTGAGAGTGTTTATGTAATGTATTTTGATTTTAACGGAAATTCCATTTACACACTCGTTCCTGGTAACAAGATCATAGGACTTGTTTTTCGTCTTATTTTGTTCTTGGATCGTGTCTTATTTTTGATCTTGGATCACTTTTTAAATTACATTCATTGCAGAAGCATCACAAAATTCACGTTAGTATAGCAATTTTTAACTTTTTCATCATTCATGTCCATTGGAACATGATAATCCCCCTTTTAATAAAATTCAAAACGTCAACTGTTCTAAAGAACCAGTGACATGAGATTCCTAGTGTTTTTCATCATTCACGTGCATTGGAACATGATAATATGAACCAGTGACATGAGATTCCTTGTGTTTTTCATCATTCACGTGCATTGGAACATGATAATATGAACCAGTGACATGAGATTTCTTGTGTTTTTTATCATTCACGTGCATTGGAACATGATAATATGAACCAGTGACATGAGATTCCATGTATTTGTCATCATTCATGCCCATTGGAACATAATAATACTACTGTATTTGCTTGAATCTTCGCTTCGTTACATGACAATGATACACATATACTTGAATTTCCCCATTCCAAGTTATATAGAAATTGGCACCGTTGGTCGTCTCCACGATCGATCAGAGAAATAAAGCAAAAGTCTTGGAGCTGACTTTAAATTATGTAGATGGTAGCAACATAATGTTTAGTAAAAATGTAAAAATAAAATGATTGGAAAAATTAGTGAAAAAAATCCTAATGTGCATGAATCATTAAACTGTTGTGAGAACTGGAGTGCATATAGGGTATCCAAGGGGAGACTAGGGGGCCGGGCCCCCCTAAATTTTTACTGCCCCCCTAAAATTTTCACAGTAGGCTTGCAAATGAACTATAATATGGTGATGAAATATAATATGGTTGGATCAGTCCCTCCTAACTTCTACCGGCCCCCCTACATTTTTGGGGAGGCTACCGGCCTGGGTGCATATTCAAATAAATTAATGAATAGCAACAATAACATCCAAAAATCAACTTCAGCTTAAAGAAGAAAATCTCCTTAACTAAAATGAAGCCCAAAAACAAACAGTTTACCAGGGAAAAAAAAGAACGCAATGAATAATATCAAACGCCAGGCATCAATGTGGCTGTGGGCTTTTCGTGCTCTGCACCTATAGTGACGCAATATCACCAGACAATCCGCGTCTATTTTCCGATATGGCCAAACCTTACTACTCTATGAATCTTGAGTAAATCCATCATTAGCGAATTCAACCTGTTTAATTACTTTTACTATTCGTTTACAAATAATTTGGGTTGAATCCCAATAAATATGTAGGCTAAACAAGTTTCGGAAAATGTTACTTGTTTCAAAAGTGGAAATTATAACGAAAAAATATTTTTCACTGAACATGTCATCAAAATAGAACATATTTTTCAGGCGGCTTGATACACGAAAATTGGAATGTTATTCGGAAAAATATCTTGCAAAAAGAATGTGTTTCCTTAAATTATATTGCAATATAAATTAAACCGTATTTCAGCAACATCTTAGGTTAATCACTACAAATAATTTAAATGTGAAAATAAGCAATACTCAAGAAACGTGAAAAGAACCATGTAGCATTGTTGTAAATAAGCGTTATATTGATCGTTCATTCCATTGCATTTTTGGATCAAAAGATCCTATATACACTGGAAAGAAATTCTGTAATTTAAATTACTGTACCAAATATCAATGTAAAATCACTTACCTTTCATTTTGTAAGTTTATATACAATTCCTTAGATTAAATTACAGAAATTGCAGTTTTTCTAAGAAATTTACAGTAAATGAATAAGAAAATATGTTACTTTTATTAATAAAAATGTAATTTTACACCATTTCATAATAGTAATTTTACTTTACAGGTTTAAATTGATTTACATAGAGGCTTGGCAAAGAGATTGCCACCGTTCTTTTCTTTTCTTTTTTTGTTAAATTTACCTATGAAATTTTTTACAGTGGATTTCAATCAAAACTTTTCTTGTAGGACTTATATCTGGACAACTACATACAGTGTAGCCAAACCCAAACTTTTAACTAACTCAGCATCATGTGCTTATTCCGTAAAAAATACGAAAACTCGATTAATTGGAAGTTCAAAAATGTTGTGGCCCCTCTTCAGAAAACGAATTATTGGCTAAGATCGCAATCTTTTAAGCCATTTTTTTTGTATCATTCCTAAAATTCTTATGACCATCTTGCTAGAAAACAATACATTTAGAAGTAACGTATATTTTTAAATAATACATTATTGTATTTTTTTTTAATAATGTAGATTGAAAATAGTCCATATATTATGGTGTTGCTCCTTTCTTGCCAAAATTCGTCTTTTTATGTTTTATACTTATTCTGTTGATTTCTATTTTGCTACGTATGCTATAATCAGATTTGTGTCCTATCTAGAGTTTGAGAGAGAGAGAAAAAGGAAAATTCTATGATTTTTAGGGAATATATATATATATATATATATATATATATATATATATATATATATATATATATATATATATATAACGAACCTATGTATGGATTCAAGTAGTAACGGAAAATAATTTTAATTGAAAACTGGGGCAATTTCATCAAAAATAATTTGGGCGCATAAAACAGAAAAAATGTATATTACACTAATGTTCGTTGTCTCTTTAATTCCATTTGAATTAAGACTCCATTTCTGAAGGTAGGCCCTACTTTTCTCCTCCTCTTCTTTTCTCATAAATATATTTCGGGGAGAAAAAGGAAACTTATGAAAATTTGGCAATGGACGAAAATGTCGCTGTTCCTGGTAACTTCTTCTTCCCTTTTTTTTCGACAATGGTATTTACAAGAGCGGATGTGGGTCATAGGTGCCGTCCGGTCGCCTCTTCCAATTAATAAATAACCAGAGTAAACAATATTGCATATTTGGTGATCCGTTTAAACAGTAGACTATTAAGGAATTAAAACTCGATTTATCTCAATAAGTTCATTTTATGATATTTCTTGTATTCTCCCGACATCTTTTATATTTGTCATACTTGTGTTACTTTAGTGGTTTTACAGTGAGTTCTAATTCAACCATTAAGCAGGAAATCCGCCATGATTTTTAGTTTGGTAGTGTAAAGTCAAAATTCGGAGGGTGTAAATGGTTTGGATGATTTGTATCGAATTTTGACTGTAAAAAAATTAAAGTTGGGAGTTCTTTTAAGAATGTGGTCATCCCTCCCTCATCCACAGAGGAAGGCGAGCTGGTCACAAATAGGGTGAAACGGGAGGAGATAAAATTTTAGTACTTTTCCCGCCACCTGAATACGTTAGTACGAAATATTTTTGCTGGGTGGTCACACTAGTGGGGTAAGGAATGCACTATAGATGTTTACAGTAGACTTATTGCAAAATGTCTAGGTTGAATTTGATTACCATGTGGAAGTGTGACATGTGATTAAGGGTGCACACATTATTAGATTGTAATTAATTCATGAAAAAATTGGACAGCTTTGCTTATGGTAAAAATTTCGCTCGTGTAAAGTAAGAAATAAACTTACTGTGAATTCTTGAAACTGCGCCATTTTGTTTAGTGTAAACATGCTATTCGATTTGGTGATAAGAATCACAAAGAATAGATCAAATGCTCGAATACTCATCCCATCTGGGCATGTCTATAATCTTCTCCGAATATGGATTGACATAAAAATCCATTTTTTTTTTTACATATAGACGTTACACAATATACTTGCATTTGTTATTTTTAAATTTTACTTACACAATTAATTGAAATTAAGATATTGAAAGTTTTAAGTGCTTGTTTAAAACATGAGAAAACAATATTTGAGTGCCATCTTTTGTTCTTTGATATAAGTTTATGATGTAATTTACATGTATATTATTGTTAAGACTCAGGGAGAAGATATTGTAAAGTTCTAGAAATTAAAATACGTAGAACGTACGTTTTCTCCTTAATCACGTAAAGCAGTTAATACTTCTATACTTCTTCTTCACTGAATACAAACCTTATTTTATTCTTTGTACTAAAGTTCCATTAAATGTTACTTCTTGTTTAAAACTTCCTTCTGTATCTGTTATCTCCATTTTCGTCTCATGAAGATAGAAACTTGTTTTCTTCTATTGAGACAAGCAGGATGCTTAGAATTTCAAACTACTAGTCTGTTGGCGACTTTCCTGTTATACAAATTTGCATATTAAACGTTTCTATTAAAGCCAGAGACTTATCTGAATTTTGTCATGTTTTTCAAGGTTGCTTCTTGAGGTCTACACTGTAGACTACGTTCATATACCGGGTGTATCATAAGTCCGGGGCCGTATGCGAGCTTTGTTATGAGTTAAGATGTGAAAAGAAATTGGAAAGTTGTTGGAAATAAGTAATTTTTAATCTCAAATGATAGATTTTCTTCAAGTATAAGTATCGTTTGGGGTTTACATTGGTATGATAAATGAAAATCAACCTTTTTTAGTTCATCAGGCTATTCGAACCGAAGGAAAGGGTACGAAAAAATGACGGGGAGTGTGCACATAATTATGTTGTAAAACATCTAGAACACTACGAATCCTCTTCCTGTAGACGTTTCCCAATAGAATTGTGTTGGTGGTATGGCAAGGGCCCGAGGGAACAGCTTGCTGAACAGGCAATGTTGTTTTTTCATTTAATATAGGGTACCTTACTTGTATGGAGACCTAACCCTTGTTGCAATTGGAAAAAATCCACTATTTTAGATTCAAATCCACAAATTCCCAACGAACTTTCCTCTCTATCCATTTTATTTCATACCTTTTACTCATAATCGAATTGGCCTATCGCCCACAAACTTTTGACAAACCCTGTCTGAAAAAAAAAGTGGGTTTCGTTTCAGATAGTCAAGCTGCGCCAGACTTCCGAACTGCGGTCGACCTGGACCTGACCTTGGGATTCTGAATCCATGTAAAAAAATAAATAAATAAATAAATAAATAAATAAATAAAAATCTCGCTCTCTTATAGTTTTTTTCTATAGTTATGGATATTGAACCCGGAAGTTAACCTAGTTTCTACTAATTCCGGTTTTTCTTTCTTTCTTTTATTGTCTTTTCCTTTTCTTTCAGTAATACTTTTTAGCGACTAGAAGAATAAGAGCTCAAATAAAATGTGTAGCCCTGAGTAGTATAGTCGCTAACGATCTCGTCTTTGGTGCGAGCGGTCCCGGGTTCGATTCCCGGTGAGGACAATCGGTTGAAAAAGTTTAGAAAACGCTTTATCAGGCCAGCCGTTCTGACTCAGGCTTTCCTCATTCACATCAGGCAAATGCCGGGATAGTATCTCACGTAATGGCTCAAGGCTGCTTACTTCCTTTCCCATTCCTTTCTTCTTCCCCAATTTCCCAGGCATTGCGATTCATCCTTCATACGTGACGGATTAACATAGTCGTAGATGCCGAAAGCCCAGAAATCTATTTGCTAACCCTGATCCTGAAATGGAATATATTCTTGGAATCCTTCCCTCTCTTTCCATTATTTGGGTTGTGCACCTAGACCGACGATTCTGCTGTCACCTATTGAGGAAACGTATCATATCTTTTTCCAGAAATTTAATTTTGTAAGTTGGAAAATAAATTTTCTATGATAGCTCAAAGTTTATATATATATGTACATAATGTAATTTTAGACTTCTATAGCTGTGTTATTTCTTAGTAAATCCTAATAATATGAAAAAAAAAAGTGTCACGCTAATCCCAATAAACACTTACGTTAACAGACGTCACTCCGTAGGCTATTACTTGTCTTTATAATGAAATTCCTCAATAATTACATAAATCTGGATGGTGAATAAACAAAAAATAATATAATCATTATGATCATCATCATAGGTATTCTGCCATTATTGGCAGATCACTTTACTTAACTGTAAACATTCCATGCTCCACGATCTTCAGCTAACCTCTTCGCCTTCACGTGCGATTTCTCTGTTTTGATATCGTCCATTAATTGCAGCCTCCTTCGCCCCCTCCCTCTTTTTCATACTGTCATACTCTCTAGCAGATCTCTAGTGATACAGTTTGTTTTTAACCAATGTCCCAACTTGTTTTCCTTCCTCTACTTTATAATATTTAAAATTGTTCTTGTCTCCCGTACTATTTCTAACCTTCTCCTTTCTCTTTCACTCGACGCAACTAATTCTCTTCATTCTTTTCCACACCCACATTTCGAAGGCTTCCAGTAGTTTTTTTTATCGTTTTTGCGTAATGTTCATCTTTCCACTCCATACAGTACAACACTCCACACGAAGTATTTTATCAGTCTTTTCCTCAATTCTTTCTTAAAGGTCCAATAAAACAGACCTTTCTTCATCTTAAAGGCACCTTTCGCCATTCCTATCCTTGCTTTTCTTTCACGTTTACACTTCATATCACAAACAATACTACCCAGGTATCGAAAACTAAATACCTGTTCTATTTTCTCCCTTCTACTTCTACATCTGACACCGACCGCTTCGTTCTAATCACCATGGGTTTTATCTTTCTAACACTTATTTTCATCCCAAATTCTTCACCGACTTTCCTCAAGTTTTTAAATATCTTATTGATTTTCTTTTCCGATTATGCAACAAGCGCCATATCATCTGCAAACCGTATACGTCTAATCAATCTACCTTCTATCGAAATACTCTCTCCAATATGTAGGGACTATCTCTTCTAAACAGATATCAAATAAGGTTGGAGACATACAGCATCCCTGTAGAACTCCAACTCCAATTCTACTCTTCTCTGTTGTCTGCTCCCCTATTCTAACACTTATTTGTTGATTCAAGTTTCTTATAATTCTTCGATCTTTCCATTCCAATCCAACCTTCTTAGAAACTCGCAACAACAATTCACAATTGATGCAATCAAAGGCCTTTTATAGATCAATAAATACATCATACACCTCTTTCCCTTTTTCTATAAACCTTACACAGATCATTCTGAATAATCCAATTTCATCTCTTGTAACCTTACCTCTCCTGAACCGGAACTGTTCTTCCTTAACTTTTAAAATTTAAACCTTTTAATTAAGCATTATTTGAATTTTAAAAGGAAAATAGTTCAAAAGCTCTTACAAGAGCGTGTATTTCGTATGTGTGTTTTAATGCACGTTTCCCCTGTGCTTTGTAGCTCAGTTCATTGTCGGAACCTGGAGTGAAAACATCTTCTGTTATTTTTGCTGCTTATTTCATATCTTTGTACCTGTTTGTATGTATGTGTGTGTGTGTATTTTAATAATAATAACAACTTTGTGTTCGCCATGGGTCCTAGAAAATTCATTTTTATTCAAGTACTATTATTATTACTATTTTACTTTAAAATTCAAACTGTTATATCATCCAGAATAATCTAGTTTCTTTTTTAAAGGGAAAACTTACTTTTGGAAGTCGAACGATTTCAAACTCAAAACATTGTTTCCTAAGGGACTAAGTTCATATCCCTATAGGGATAACCGCATTTGATAAATGAAAGTGACGTCAGGGCATTTTCAGATTCTAAAATAAAGGGCTATTCAAAAATGGACGCCATGAACTTTATATTTTCAAAACACACTAACATAATTCATAACCATGTTCATCACACGTTCCGATTTCAGGTATTGTGAATGACGTCCGGCATATGACCTCTTGTAATGCGCTGGAATGCAATAACTCTGTTCGTGAAATTTGCTATGACTGCCTGACTAACAGCCACATTGTCACGAACTACCGCAATGTTTTGCTCAGAACGACCACTACAATGACGCCCAGGACTTTTAATGTTCACTGTTGAACCCGTTTCAATGAACGTTTTCATAAGTCTGCGAACTGTTGATTCATTCAGTGCCTCATTTCGCCCTAGAACCGCGTGAAGTCATTTGATAATTGCTGCAAAACTTTCTCCGTTCTGATAAAAAGTTTTCACAATTAGCATACGTTACGCAATAGTAAACTGCTCCATGGTTAGACACAGACTGAATAAATGCGAAAAATTCAGACTAAGGCGACAATCGGAATGTTTATGGGTAGAGCAACAATACAAAACAATGTTGGCAACCGAGAAACGAAAATTTGCCAGATGATCCAAAACCAGATACAATACATGTTACACAAAAGCAATGTGTGACTGTGGAGGCACAATTGAAATGAACGATGAAGAAGTGTCGGTCTTCCCCAACTCTATGGGAAAGACCGACAGGTTGTTGGGGTAATAGCGACATCAACATTAAAACCTTACGTACTATGATAGTGTCACTAACAGTTCCACAACGCACATTACTGTTCGTAAAGTAGTTCATGGACTTTAAACAACCACGGGAATCTGTAAGTTTAGGAATGTAGAATACCTTTATTTACAGCTCCGGAAAATATTAAAAAATGTCCCTGAGTTACAAATGAGGAAAAGAATAATCATAAAATTTGTTGTTTCAAGAAATATATGAAACAAGAACTTCTTTTTTTTTAAAAAAAATAATGTACTAAATGTAAGCCTGTGCAGAGAACATTAATTTATGTCAATCATATGCTACCAAAAGTGTGGTTATAAATTAAAATATTAGTGTTAGCTTCATATACAGGAAAGAGCAAACATTGTACTCATATTTGTCCGAAATTTTACATTGTTGACACACAGAGAAAGGATCGTCTGGATGAAGAACACAGTCCTCGTTAAACCGATGAAAATATTTTGTACATGGAACTCAATCAGCGGCCGTAAACTAACCTCGGCAGATAATACAATAATTTTCTTTTTGAGTTTTCTCATTTTTGTTACTGTGTTTTGTAACATTTTTATGTCTGTACATTCTTTTATGTGTCACTATCTTACTATTTTGATTTTTCTATCTTACTATTCTTCTGTGCAGATGTTAAAAGTTTGGCTTTACAGTACCACATCTTATTTTCTTGGATGAATCCATACCCGTCAAATATAATTAACTTTTCTTCTAGTGCATGTTCATCTTCTTCAGTAAATGTTGTATGTTGACCAAAATGTTTCTTGCAGTTAACTTTCAATAACCTGTCACATAATCCGAGGGACTTGAAAAACTCTTGAAGCAGTAGCAAGTAGCATTGCATTCTTTACGGCCTCTATGGCTACTTACATTTTGTTCGAATTCCAGAAACATCTCATGCAATGGAAAAAGCATGTAGATATTTTATTTTCTATATGTTAATACTAATGTAGTATTTTTTATATATAATTATTAAAATCATAACGAAATGGAAAAAAAAACATCTGTCGAAAGTGCCCCAAATGTGAGTGTCGAAAATACCCCGAATGTATATGTTGCACTTAACTATATTTTGTGCAAGTTAGAAACACTGCACACTGATGAACCAACTACCTGTCATTGCACAACTTTAAAATCTATGTTGTCCATCATGAGTACTGAAAAATACAACTTTTACTTCTAAACAAGAGCTTAACAAAACACTCAAATTTTACAGTGACACTTCGCTTCTCATATATCTCACACCTTACCTTATAAACTTGGACCTTTCTCGTCAAATTATTCTACTCATTTTTAAACTTTTACAGATATACATTCCATAAACATCACAGTTTCACTTACATTAGTACTGATTACGCCAATTCCTTCACTTCCAGGTAGAATTGACAGCGTCTTAAGCTTAGAAGTGTTGGTATTCCACAACTGTCGGTCATCTCCTGAATGACTATATTGTGTAAAGATGGCACAGCTGTTAGATTTTAAACACAACCGACAAAATGACAACTTAGTGGCATTGCTTAACATTAATCTAGGCTTTTAAACGTAATCAATAAAGAGGCTGAAGCATGATTATAAAAACATATGTTATTGCATTTTGATGAATATTTATTGTTAAATGCAACCAATTTTTCAGTTTCAGTCTCATTATAGAATCTTTTAAATTAATATTCTTTTTGTCGTGTGTTGTGTGCCTCACTCGAATTCTATAAATCTTTGTTTTGACGATATGAGCAACCGTCTGAAGACTCCCCAATTTAAGAGTGAGAAATGAAACGATATAATGTCTACGTATTTAGTTGTGTAAGGGACAATCCAGTTCTATTCAATGTTATCACCATACAAGGGGCCACGATTATTCAGTGGTAGAGAACTCATCTTAGATGCGTGAGGTTCTGGTTTGATTCCAACTCCCGCCAAGCAAGGGCACCGATTTCTCTGTAAATTTGGGGGGTTCATTCAGAGGCAGAAGGCTAGTATGAGGATTTTAAGACAAATTGCATTTAAATTCTGCCAAATATTGTATATTCATAAATATAATGTTTATTCATAATGAGGCGGGCCACATGAGCTTTAGGGGGGCCCGGGCCCCCGGCTCCCCCAGAATCATCGCCATTGCCGTCAAATTGCCCTTACACTGAACAAACACAGTGGGTTCTCCTATTTTCTTGAGACTCGTGTCATCCTATTTTCGTCTTTCAGCATCATCACCTCTCTTAGTCTCGGTGCGTAATTGTGGGATCTTGAAATAATAATAATAATAATAATAATAATAATAATAATAATAATAATAATAATAATAATAATAATAATAATAATAATAATAATAATAATAATAATAATAATAAATATGCAGGTAAAATTCGCACAAATTATAAATGTTATATGTAGTTTCGAAATTTAACTGGAATCCTTACTTTTGCAGTTCTAGAAGCCAAGTAACCAACAAAAATAATATTTTCCAACGTTTGGTGAAAACTACCTAGCACCTCAAAAACGTTTGCAGTTACTTTCTTTGATGCTATCTGAGAAAATAGCCATAGAAAATTAGTCTATACAAACAAGTATCGACTTTACTGATAGTAGATTTGAAACTTCAGGAAGTCATGCCTTAACGTACATTCACTTAAAGCTTTCAACACCCTAGTTCAACTCATTTGTTATACTTGAGATATTGTGAGTACATTATACCGACAAAAGGTGGTTCTGAATACATTGTTATTCGCAATCGCTATGCATGTGGAAATACTCAGGGTTACTAAGCATCATTATACATATTTTTCCAACATCTTATTCCAATTTAGGATTTTATGCATAGCAGGCACCCTGACCATCATATCATTCAGACTATTCATCTGCGCATTCCAATAAACGGTTAAACAATTCTTCCCTTGAATTTTTAATATGGCACACTATAACATACAGTATCAGTTATGAAGTACAATTCTCTGTTAGTATAGTGATTCGATATTTTAAGTTTTTAAGGATTTTATTTATTGGCCAAATTCCTTGATATTTACCCTGTCCGCTCGTTTGCGTTACAAAAAATATCAAGAATTACTTGATGGATCATCATCAATTTTCGTTCCACGTAATGTTTCGTCCCAATTCCACCACGTGTCGCATTGTTTCGTTCCAAGCAGGATTTCGTCTCAGTAGCGTTTCGTCCCAATTCCACGAACACAAAACTTAAGTTTCGGTCTGCCACCTGATCGAGCAGCGTTTCGTCCAATAGTTACATACACACACACACACACACACACACATTGATTATATTTACAGTCCGATAAAATCCATTGTTAACACCAGCCAGGACCTATCACCGCATAGTCATCAGCTAGTAAAAAAAAAGTATTGCCATCTGTCATGACTAAACTTTCTGGATTCAAATCACTTCGTCACGACTACTGAGCTCTGTCTGTAACCCCTGAGCTTCACGCGCCACTGTCTGTGTAATGTAGTTTTAAAAGCCTCAAATTGAGGTATCTTGGTCACCTGTTCAAATCCTGCTTAATGGAGGTATTTGAATTCATCGTCAGCTTTTAATACTTTTAGTTAGTTCTTTGGTTTCTAATTCACGCATTATAATTGATTCTTGTTCTTAAGCTGTTGATTCGATTATTCCCTTGTTGCTCCTAGTTCTTGTAACGCTTAAGAATAATTTTTCTAGATCATAACACAGCAATAATATCAAGAACTTTTGTTGTTCGTCTTCAAGTACTTTTATGTTAAGTGGGAACTACGAAATTATTGGGTTAATTTGTATTTGCTTACAATGTCATTAAATTTTATGTTCAATTACGTATGAAAAGGATTGTAAAACTAAATTTAACTGAATAGGCCGAATGTATCACAAAATAATGAACTACTAAACACTTTTTCTTTAATTAATGAAAAGCTATTTTACATAATGGAATTTTTGGTAAAATTGATTAATAAATCAAGCATAATCGTATTCAAAAACAATGATTTATTCTCCATCTTTCATCACCATCTATTACTTCAATCAATTTTTACATTGAGTACTATGATACAAAATAATCACTGTTACTGGTACATTACTCAATAATATTAGTGACTGGCACCTAGATCTGCATCTGAAGACAGAAAACCTCAAAATAGGATGTGAAAGAAAGGAAGAAAGAAGCAGCATTGGGATAAGAGATGAGTTGAGTTGAGTTGAGTTGACTTTGAGTTTTACGTCCCGTGCAGCAGCGAGGCTATATGAGACGTGGACCTACTGATTAACGTGGAATCCGAATTACATGAGCTCCCGCCGGGAATCGAACCCGGGTCTCCCACGCCAAAGGCGTGTACGCCAACCGCTTAGCCACGAAGGAGCTCTGGGGAGAGATAACGCTATAAACACTAAGTATTGGGGAGCTTTGCTCTATTTTTTATTCAATTTTTACTATTTACAAATCATTGCTTTGGACAATTTTATTATTTGTTACAATTTTCATATGTTCATGCGCCGCTTATCCTTCTTTATTACATTAATAGTGTGATAAACAATTATATTTAAAACAGGCAAATTCGGCCATCTTGGCACGTATCATTTTAGTATATATTCTTATTTCAAACAATTTATAATTAAAACAAATATAGTGACGTAGTCCACAGGGCTCTAAGGCCGGGACTTCCTGGTAAATCTCCCGTAAGGGAGGTAACAGAAACAGAAAAAGCAGCAGCAGTTTCGTGTTTTATTTAACACGATGGCCTTGTGCCGCAGAGTGAGTTTAGTATTTTCAGGATTACAAACGTTAAAATTTTGTCATTCATCAGGAAATTCACTATCACTACCTTAGGAAGTATTTCTTTTTAAAAATTCCTCGGTGCATATTCACTTTAGGAAGACTTCACCATTTTCGCGTAAATACTGCGTCCGGAAATACGCCATAAAAACCACAAACCAACCAATGCTAGTTGACCACTGAAAAGCACGATTGTTATCTAACCGATTCAGCGCAGGAGCGCAGCAAGGTGGCCTGGGTGAAAGCGAGGGGGTGCGTTCTTGCAGAGCAGGCGCGTCAGCGATGGTAGGTACGCGCATAAACGTATATGTCGCTAAAAACACTAATTATGTCAGGTTAGTTGCTCTTGAAGACATTCACTGCGATTAGACCCCTACTTACCTTTACGTTGGGGTAGAGGGCTCTGAATAAGTACTCTGATAAATAACCTTCCACGCGCTCACTTCTTTCTTCACACCATCAACACAATGTTCACATTTGAATACGTGACTGTTCCTCCATTTCTTTATTTTCAATACCTTCCTACATTTGCCACATTATCTGCTTGATCTCAATCATCCATGCCGCTCCACAAAATGTAATAACTCTTTTTATTCACCAACATATGTTCTTATAAAACTCGAAATAAAAGTATCACATCTGTCACATGCAACTGCCATTTTTGAATACGGGGAAACTAATTTCCTCATTACATCCTAATGTCTGACGTCAGCATGGATCCACTCAAAATAGTAGCAGCAACACTAGAAAATACCACATTAAACTTGTTTAGTTAGCGTGAATTTCATGAAAAATAATCAATTCACCATTTCTTTCCTGTAAATTTTACGCGCTTTTTATATTTCTGAACCTGCTCTCCGGGACCTAACACCAAACAATTTTATATTGCGGTTTCTGTTTTGGTGTCGCTTACAAGAAGTATAAGTGTTAAGTAGTAAATAAATCACTGCTCGGGAGAAGACGAAGGATGAACTAAGTTAAATCTACTTGTCAAGATTGCTGCTATAGAAAATATAAACAGTGACACTTCCGTAATGTATAGATGTCAGGCGGAAGCAGGCTCTGTTCCGTACCTACTTTACAAGATAGTGGTTTCCAATTATTTCAGAGTCCCTGGCTCTTTTCTTTAATTTTAAGGGATGCTACGGACCCCACACTTTTAAGTTTCGATATTTGCGTAGAAGTAGTGTTTGAGAGGTAAGAAGGAATATTAACAACAATTAATTTAGGAAGCTTTGTCTATGTTACAAGCATAACAAACGACTTAATCTTCGGAAGCACATCAGCATAGGTTTGCATAGGTTTCCAGTTGCCAGTTTGTCTTGACAGATTCAGTCGGTTTAAGTACCGAGCTCAAGCTCACTTGAGTGAGCTGTTGCCTCATATTAAATGTTGGTGGTGATGAATGACGTTCTTGAGACGTATTTGATATAACTCAGATGCAACTGTCGCAATCCTACAGTATATGAAGTTTTGGTGATGAAAGATGAGGATGATATAACGATGAGGGACGATGAAACCGATACAACTTGGCTAATGTTTTGCGGTTTAAAGGCACATAGAAGCTGAAGAGAGAATTTAGGTAGAAGGATGCCATTGGTAGTTTTGAAGGAGGGATCTGATTTGTGAGTGGTGCTCTAAGTAGCCAATCAGAAGTATGGAAACTGGCCCTGATAATGGTTTTGGTCCTGTATGTAATTCATCGTCTTTTAATCTTGAGTTGAGCTGATGTCTTCTATAATGTCACACACAATGGAGAGCTTGGTTAGGATGTCTGAAGCTGCTCTAAGTGCAAGAGTCTTTTTCAGACTTCTGATAGTATTTTTGAAAGATGAAGGTCACGAAATATGTTGGGAACTTCTCTTAAGGTATCACTGGTGTTGGCTTCACTATCTGCTGGAAGAGGGCCAGGAATCACTGTAGAGGTGTGAGAACCGGTCTTCTTGGCATAGGTTTCTTGAGTATTCACAGAGATAGTAAGCAAATCTATCTTGATGTTGTCTAGTGAAGCATCAACCGGCAATTGACGGATGACCACTTTAAATACTGACTCTTTTCTAACCTTTTCCAGGGAGTATTGAAATTTGAATTCTTTGAAATATTGAATAAGAGCGTCGTAGTCGGCTAAAGAATGACATTTAAATTTTATCCGGTCTGAATAAACAGCACAGTAAGTAATAAGCACAGCCTTGCAAATCAGCGAGGCTCCATGTGTTAGTTTATATCCTTTACTAGTAGGTTATTCGTAAATTGAGAGATTTGATAAGTCTCTTTGTATCAGAATTGTTGGTAGCAACTGGAGGAGTTCTCTCCAAATCTTCATTTTCAGGAGAGATTGTATCACCCATCTTCCCATTTGGATTTGAGAAATTTTCTTCCATAGCAATAGGTGAGAAATTGTTCTGTATAGGAACCGGGATCGTAGTTTCAGGTTTAGGCCCAAACGTATGTTTGGCAACCTAAAACGGGTGTTCTAAAGGACGTTTTCGAGAATCAGTCTTGGCCGAAGTCTGTGTAGCACGAGCTCCATAAAAGAGGTTATGATATAATTGAGAATGTGGTCCTGTACATATGGAACATATATCGTTAGCCTTCAGTGAAGTATTCATATCCAACAAAACTGGCAGATCGCCGAATGGTAAAGACTGCTACAAGAGAACACTCTTCAACCCACTAATACAGTATCGTCAGTTTCCTCTGCTCCATCAGGCTCGGGAGAAGCCCAGAAAGCGGACGGTATTGAATGTACACTAGCAAGTCGCATCCTCTCGTTTCTCACTGGAACCAATCAGAATCATTCTTTAACAGACGATCGTAGTGTGCGGAGTTCAAATGTGGTGATTATTTTAACTTACTCCTGCAAGTAAACGTAAAGTATTAGGATTCGTTTTCTTAATAATCGAGGGCGATACTATTAAATATTAAATGGTATATTCCTGGCTCATAATATTATCTACAGAATGTGTAATCATTTTTAAAACGAGGTCAAGTAGAAAACTGCCAATCTCCAGCATACCGATTTCCATACCTCAGGCATGTAAAGTAACTTTACGAATGATGCAGGGGAAAATATAGGAGAGAGAGTCCCCATCAACCCCCTAGGCTCTGCTCAAACGCAAACATAAAAATACGGTAGGAAAACAACGAATTACGAACACACGATATAAATTTGAAGGAGATATCATTTTTAATTTGTGTTTTATTTTCAAGTCATAATAGAAAACTGCATAAATGCTATACCATATTTTTTTCTTTAGTTGGCTATGGGACTTACACCTCATTAGCTTCCATAGCTAATGTTTCAGTGCTTAAGGCATTTCAAAACAAATGTAGTGAAGCAACATCATGTAATGAAGTTTATACATATAAAGAAACAGCAGTTCCATTACGTAAATGTATATATTACATAGGTACAGTACATAATGAATAGATCAAACAGGGGTAAAAGTGGATCTGAAAAGGTAGGGGGACGCATGACATCACGCCGTCCCTTGTGCCTATCTTTGCCCATTGTAATTTGTTTTTAGGAAGCGGGGGGACACCATAGATATTTTTGGAAGTGAAGGTACGATGTTTCCCCGCGTCCCTTTCACTTTTACCCTGGATCAGCGCACAACAATGTGCTTGAACTGTTCATTATAGACAACATTCTGTCATTTTTTTAAACTCCCGTTTTCTGATTCAACAGTTGAAACCTTAATAATGATTGCATAACTTTGGCGAAAGCCAATGACAGGCAAGAGCGACGTTGCCGGATCAGTGATGCCAACCTAAACAATATGAAATCCCATGTCGAGAGGCAAAAAGTCCCATTTTACGTGTGAATTTCCCATGTTATGCTAATTACAAGTTAGTCACTTTTTACAGTATCTAAATGAATAAGCCCTAAATTTCGATCTTCTTGAAAAATCCCATATATGCTGCTTATTATCTCTTTCCGAGAAAATAAGGTCAAAAACTCCCACGATACGGAATTTTTCCCACAGGTTGGCATCACTGTGTCGGATTTTATTTTTTTTCGTATACAAGTATTAGATGAAACGTTTATTTTTTTGTGGAGCAGATGGGAGAACAAATTAAACGCTTCAAACCAAGAAGGTGAAAGAATAAACACTGGTTTAGATTGACTTGTGTATGAAGAAGGAATCTTACAATAAAATAATGAACCACTGTTCGTAGAATCGTGTTTTCCTTCCCTAACTATTTAGAAACGATTTTCTCTTTAACTAAACATACACTAACATTCTATTAACAAAGATGTTTTTGAGTGCAAATGATATTTCTTCCAAGCATCGAGTAGTGAGTACAGACGTTAACATAATTTTCATTGGGTATTACAAAAACAGTGGGCACACTTTAAATGCTAGGAGATGCTAGGAGTTATAAGGTTTGAGGCAGACAGTAGCTTTGATGTAGGCACGATGTAGCGTCTGTATGATACGTGATAACGACTGAAATAAAACATATTCACGGTAGAAGAGCAGAAAGAAATCATTTCACAATTATTCACTTTCATTAATCATCTGTCTCTTTTAGCCTAAGGGACATAAAGGTGAGGCGTTACACTAAAATTTCATTTAAAAAAGAGAAAGCACAAGATGTTAAACTTAGAAAGGAGGCAGACTAGTGATGATAAGCGCAAGAGTCTTGGTTTTGTAGTTTTTGCAAGAGTCTTGCATGCAAGACCAAGACCAAGGAGTGCAAGATCAAGACCAAGACCAAGAGTCTTGGACAGGTACCGGCACTACTTCATTATATATATATATATATATATATATATATATATATATATATATATATATATATATAGACCTAATGTAAAAAAGAAGGAGATAGATTTCTTCGCTTCAGTGAAAATGCTGCTGGAGTGAATGTGTTCCCAGCAGTTTATGCAATCCGTGTGAGTTGATCTGCCCTTGTAGTTTATAGCAAGAGTATGTCGTTTTCTGAATTGGTTGTTCGCGTTTTCTATAGATATTACTCGTTTTCAAGCCACACATTTGTCATCTCGCACCATGTGAGCTTTTTTGGTGGACAAACACCGTGTGCATCTGTTTTTCGGTATTTTTTTGTTTCCTCCTACTTTCTTTATTCCATCATTTCAGTCATTTCTCATCATTGTCTCCCTTAGCCTTGGTTCACAATTGTGGGACGTTAAACTAGATACTTCATTTCATTTCAAAGCCTATTAGTGGTGTTCTTCTTCCAAAACTAAAGAGAAATGTAGTATTGAACATCGGTAATACCGTACACCATAAGTGTTGACTACATGGGTATGGTCTTGGCTCCGAGACTCAAGCATCCGTTGGAAATTTTCAATGTGTGCTCTTAAAACTAATATCGAAATAACATTTTCATGACATTGACTAAAACTTAGTGCATGTGACCGCAAGTTTGATTTCATGGGCGGATGTTTATATATTGAATAATTGTTTATTAATATAACTCTTAGCCTCCTTAGGTATACGGTACATCGAGGATTGAACGATAGAACATCATTTTATATTATAAAATTGAAAGTGACTATTTTTGTGACTCCTAATTTCTTGAACCAGCCGACCGATCTCGATCAAATTTTCAACATAGATGAGGTTTGGGTCTGGAAGCGTTTCCATCATTTCACTTTGACGGTAAAACTTCGGGGAGGGGGAGGGGGAGTTATAAAATAATAAATAAAATTAGTAACTCTTGAACCAAACGAGTAATCTCGATAAAATTTTTAACATAGATCAGGTTTAACACTTGACGGAGCAATGTAGGGGAGGAGCAAGAGGGGGAGATGTACAAAAATCAATAAAAATAAAAATAAAAATGATTAAGTTTGTAACTTAATAACTCTTGAACCGATCTCATTCAAATTTTTAACATCTATGAGGTTCAGTCCTGGAAAGTTTTTTAGAGTTTGTTTCAATTTTATGGTAGAACCTAGGGGAGGAGGAAGGGATATACATATATATATATATATATATATATATATATATATATATATATATATATATATAATAAATGAAACTTAATAACTTTTAAAACATCCGGCCGATCTTCATCAAATTTTAAACATAGATGAAGTTCAGGCCTGGAGCGATTTTTATCATTTTAACTTTGACGGTGCAACGTAGGGGAGAGGAAGGAGGGATATATATATATATATATATATATATATATATATATATATGTGTGTGTGTGTGTGTGTGTGTGTGTTTGTGTTTGTGTAAAAAAAATAAAAATATAAGTGCTCTCTTTGTGGCTTGATCACTCTTGAACCAGCCAATCGATCTCAATCAAATTTTCAACATAGATGAGGTTCTGACTTGAGGTTTTTTTTTTTTTTTTTTTTTTATCAAATCACTTTGACGGTAGAAGTTAGGGCAGGAGGTGGGGATGGAAAATGTACAAACATAAATAAAATTTAATAACTCTTGAACCATCCGACCGAACTCGATCTCATTTTCAACATAGATGAGGGTCGGGCCTGAGGTGGTTTCTGATATATCTCTTTGATGGTGCAGTTTAGAGGAGGGGGAATGAAAGATATTTAAATGATCGAAAATGACCGATATTAAAATGGAGTCTATAGTTTAAGGGGTCGCTGAGATAAACAGTGACATTTCCGATGCTATTTAAATTCAAGTTCAACCTCATAGCTTGGGGGAGGGAAGAGGAGATATATGAAGACGATCGAAAATGACAAATATTATTGTCGAATCCATAGCTTTCCAGTTCGCTGAGTTGAATACTGATACTTCTGATACCAAATTCAGCCTCGTAACTTGGGGAAAGGGTGATACATAATGATGATCAAAAATGACCAAATATTAGTGTCAAATCCACAGTTTTCGGCGTCGCTAAGGTGAACAGTGATACTTCTGATCCCGTTTAAATGCAAATTCAGCACCGCAACTTGAGGGAGGAACAAGATATATAAAATTATCAAAAATGACCATTATAATGTCGAACTCATGGTTTTCGAGGTTACTGAGATGAACAATGACACTTCTGATGCCGTTTAAATTGAAATTCAGCCCCGCAACTTAGAGAGGAGGAGGAGAGAGAAATATAAAAATAATCGAAAATACCGATATCAGAGAGCGCTTTACTAATAGCAAAAATGACTGACTAACGAACTATATTATTATTATTTTTTAAAGTTTAACCCAACAAAGTGGGTAATTGATGCTAGTAATCCATATTCACAAGTGAGACTTCAAATAACTTGGAGTTTGATGCCGTTATTTTGTATTTCCAACACAGAAGACATAGACAGTTGAATCGTTTTCAGTTTTCACTCAAATTATTCTAAAATATTAAGAGGTTTGATTATAATGATTATTATTTTAATTTTCTCTCTCTCTTTTTTAGTCAATATTGTTAAATATATCATCATCTTCATAATAGCTATTCTGCCGTTATTGGCAGGTTACCTGCTGCAAGTCTTTTCGTCTTGACGTAGCAATTTTCTGTTTTAATACCTTAATTCAACCAGTCTCCTTTGCTCCCTTCCTCTATTTCCTTCCACAATACCCTCCAGCACGTCCCTCATAATACAGTTCCTCCTCAGCCAATATCCTAACCAGTTCCTCTTCGTCCTCTTAACAATATCTAAAATTCTTCTCTCTTTCCCTACTGCTAATTGTTTTTAACACCTTCTCATTCGTTGTCCGTTCAATACAGCTAATTCTCTCCTTTTTTCTCCATACCCATGTATCGAAAGCCTGCAATTTTTCGTCACTTTTGCGTAATGTCAATGTTTCTGCCCCATAGAGTACATATTGGAATCTGTAAAACAAAATCTCAATATTTAATTGGAAGTTTGACTAATACAAGGATTGATTAATCGTTGTTGAAAAGAAAAGTCTGACGCCTTTAGAGTATAAAAATAATTTTGCAATGCATGGTATTTCAATAATCTGTGCCGTCTTGATTTTCTTTCATGCGTCTCAGGGGTAGCCTCCCCAGTTTCAGAACCAGTGGAGTGTTAGATCTGTTAAAATTATAAACAGATTACGAAACGTTGTGATTTAGGCATATCTTACAAGTAGTGAAGCGTGGGCACCCATTAAAAAAGGACAGGTCATCACCTATGTTGCACACTATCATGATACTTACACAAAGTTATACTATATTACGTTTAGAAAAATTCGTTGTATTTCCGTTACTATTGGCGCATTGTACAGTTTATTATCACTTATATCCATAGTAAAATTTACTTATGAAAAGCTTGAGATTTCTTAAATGCAAGACTTGCAAGACTCTTGCATGCAAGACCAAGACCAAGACCAAGACCAAGGGTTCCAGTGCAAGATCAAAAGCAAGACTGGATGTGCAAGAGCAAGATGAAGACCAAGACCACCCCGGTCTTGGTCTTGGTCTTGCATTTGCTCATCACTAAGGCAGACATTACTTGCGATTTGTTTTTTGTTATTTCTTTTCGTAAATCAGGACTGACTTCTTCACTACTGAGTCACTCTTATGACAACATTGAGTAAGTTGTCTCCAGCACACTGCGCACTGCCAGCAAGCGATCCGCCATGCCATCCGAACTGCTCCCAAGTCTAGTGCGTAATAAGCTCTGACATTGACAATATCTTTTTTTTTTTTTTTTAACAAGCCCGTTTTCACGGATTATTTCGATAAGTGACGATATAGCTTTAACAAAAAGTACAATATAAGGCAAACTGTCGCTTCATAAATGTACCATGTTATCAAATATATAGATGTTTGCTAGATCAGACAAGATAATAATTTGTGTCGTCAACATCATCTCTAGAGATTCCCCTTGTAAAACAATTACAATGCACCCTCCATTCTGGTATGTATTACCACACTAATGCATTTTGGTTTCTTGACTTTATCTAGTGTAATTATAGAACGCAAGGTAAACGAGAATATAATTCTAAAAATTAGTATCAATAAAAATGAAACAAATCTGTTTGTATCATTATTTACTAAACCTTCTAGTTTCTTTCTTTCTTTCTGGGGCTGCGGTGGCTCAATGGTAGAGCGTTCACTTCTGGTGCTTGGGGTCCCGGGTTCGATCCCACCCCCCGCCAAGTGAACTTTGTTGTGGACAAACACTGTGTGTGTGGGTTTTCTCGGGGTTCTCCCGTTTCCTCCCACTTTCTTCATTCCACCATTTCATTCATTACTCATCATCACCGTCTCCTTTAGCATACTCGTGGGACGTAAAACTCAAAAATTTCATTTCATTTTTTTTCTTTCTTTCTTTTTCTTTTTTTTAAGCGGTGCTCCGATTGTGGAGTTAGTTACTACAGTGCCGTCCCGGAATGTTAATAGTGTATATTGCTACATATATAGCAATAATAATTTATTCCAGCAAAATAGAATTGTTTATTATTGCTGGCAACGAACGATGTACGTTTTTACGTCCCAAAATTTCGTTGTATTTTCTCGGAAACTACACGTTTTGTTCATCTTGATGCAATCTATCGATTAATAAATACCTAAGTTTCGACAATATATCAATTACCATATATTATCATAAGTGATAACTACCTTCGGTAATCTTATTAACCGTACTATATACTTTCGTCTTGGAAGTACTATAATGAAGAGCTTAATGAACTTATATTTGAGTATCTGTTTTACCTCAATAAATGGCATGGTTCTCACACAGCATCGATATCTAAGTTTACGAAGAATTAATTTTTCTCAATAACTACAGATAAAGCTTTACACTCACGTATATTTTATTCTACTGAATTACACCTTTCATGTGGCATCTTTGAACACTATTTTTCATTAAATGCTGATAAAGCAGGATTTATTTTAAAACTGACTGAATATGCCCATTCTTCGCATGGGTAAGGGCGCCGATCCTGGGGGTCTGGGGGCCCCCGTGCCCCCCAAAGCTCATATAGCCCCCTATTGAATTTATAAATATACAATAGTTGGCATAATTTGAATGCAATTTCTCTTAAATTCCTCATATATATATATACCTTCCGCATCTGAATGAGTCCCCTCAAATTTACAGAGAAATCGGCGCCCTTGCGCATAGGGGCTGTATTTGGAAGTCAACGTCTGTGGAAGTATCACCATTCTTTTTAGTGACCGCGAAAACTATGGATTTGACACTAATATCGGTCATTTTGGGCTATTTTTACGTGTCTCGGTATCCTTCCCCCCACCCCCACCCGCTGACTTCCGGTCTGCATACAATGGTAGCTGAATTTGCAAGTCATTGCTAATGGAAGTGTCAGCATTGATCTCAGCGACTGCGAAAACAATGGATTTAACACTAATATCGGTTCATTTTGGATTACTTTTACATCTCTCGGTATCCCCCCTCCTCCGGTGATCCCCGGCCCGCAGTCGAATAGGGTGAATTTGGAAGTTAATGCGATCGGAGTTTCACCATTAATCTCAGCGACTGTGAAAACTATGAATTTGATTCTAATATCAGTCAGTTTCAACTACTTTTATATTTTCCAGTAAACTCCCCCCCCCCCTGGTACGATCTTTTTAAAAAAATGCTTCGTCTTGATCTGGGACCTGGACAAGGGTACCCGTGACCAAATTTTGGTAACTGTCGATCCACTCGTCTGGTTCCCAGGCCGCACACAGACAGACAGACAAACATACAAACAAACATTATTTTATTTATATTAGATACTATTATGACAGTCTATATATTGTAGACCCCCATTGATTTAAAAGATTAACGTCGAAACCCTATTGACTTGAACTTAAACAGAATTGCCACGATAATTGTAAACTAAGTTACGTATTAAGTTCTTAATTAACTTTGTTCTGATTTAAGTGTTGTGTTTGTTGTTGACCTGGTTTTATAAGAATTAGAAAGGAATATCCTATTTATGTCTCACTGAAGGTTAATTCTTATGGCGTTATATATCTTTACTGGAATCACTTAACCCTATTTAGAAATCTAGCATTGCTAGTTATATAGACGACTGCAAAAGTAATCATAGTGTTCTAAATCCTTTTGTTACGATTATGTATATAATTTTTGAATGTTAGGAGCCACAATGACTCAACGAAATAACGCTCACATCTACTGCGTAGGACACTTGGTTCGATCCAGTTGTGGCATTGTGGTGAGTACACGGACCACTTTCTTCATCCCCCATTTCATTCATTTACGTCATCATAGTTTCCTTTGGCCTACACAGCCAAGATTTAAAATCGTTCAAGATTTACAATCGTTGAATGTTGAAACGTGTATGTACTTGTATGTCATACGTATTTACAACACTCAATGTTCATAGTTCGAGGGAAATTTCCCTAATCTAGGGAAATTTTGTAGGTAAATTTAAAAGAAAGGGAAAAGGGGAATTTTTCCGATACAATGTGTAAATCAAAGGAAATTTTCACGCTGACTGATTGACCAATATAAATGCTTAAATGCTTAAATCTTCGAAAATAAACCAATAAAATAGCAATTGTTGTTACCTTAGTGTATTTGTATTTTTAAAAAAAAAAAAGTATAGGAAAGAGTAAAAGCAATAGAGGCAAATAGCAAACGAATGAATCAAATGTGGTTGGTGCTTCCTTTAATATAGTTATATAATCTTAAAACAACTTCTGTCGTAGGAATTGGATACTCAACAAACTAGGGAAAATTTTACAAGAAATGGGAAATTTTTGTGTCTGCCGAGGGAAATTTTCCGAAGGAGACCTACGAACACTGACAACACTTTGCTGCAAGTTCTATTTACATAATAGATGAAGTGAAATACATATTTTCTTTAGTTGGTTTGTATGAGAGGGTGGCCTGGGGAGAAAATTCCCTTGAGGTACGAAATTTTCCTCCTGTGAGATTTCTCCGATTGAGTTTATCCTGGATTAGCAATATTTTTGCAGTATTACTTTCACCTTCTATGTTTATTTAAATTCCCTCCGGAGGAAATCCATCAATGGTCTGTGTTTTTTCCATGCTTATTAACTTCACTGCATTAGGGTGTAGCGTCCTTTTCAGCAGTGAGACTAGATGAGGCGTGGAAATACAGCTTAACGTGGGGGTCGAACTATATAAGCTCACGCCAGGAATCAAACCAGATTCACCTACTTATTAGGTTGTATTTTTTATTAAGCCTACTTTGTATATGACATCCATAAATTGCACAAGTGGAAAAGAGTAAACTCAATAACCTAATGTGAAACTAAGAAAGGTTAGGTAACATTTTACTTCTGAATAGCACGTACTACGTATGAAATCTTTGAGTTTTAGTCTCGCGGTTATGAAGGTGAGGCTAAAGCAGACGATGATGTTGAGTAATGAATGAAAATGGTGGAATGAAGAAAGTGAGAAGAAACGGAAAAACCCCGAGGAAACCCACGCACACGTGTTTGTCCACCACAAAGTTCACTTGGCGGGGGCTGGGATCAAACCCAGGACCCCAAGCACCAGAGATGAACGCTCTACCACTGAGCCACCGCTGGCTCTACTACGTATCTCGTGAGTTAATACATTTGCATTCTAGAGTGCCAGCTACTATGTTTACGTAGTGTTGGGAGGGGATATATATATATATATATATATATATATATATATATATATATATATATATATATATATATATATATATATATATATATTTTAACAAATTTACAGCGTTGTCCTGAATATAACAGTAGTAATTGTAAGTATGGAGAGATCATTTCTCGTTTTGTTTGGTGACCGCAAACAATTATTCTGATTACAACAGAAAAATTAAAACGCCAGAAAAGTAATTCGGTCTGATACTTGAAGAGCTATATATAAATTATTTAAATTCTGTAGAAAAAGAAACCTACACTGTACACATGTAACGTTATTTTCATGCTTTAATGTTCAGTTTTTTTTTTCTTCATATAAGACAATTACCACACGGAGAAAAATGCATAATCCAGTCTCCATGTAAATGCTGTTTTTACCAGGTTACGCACGTCACCCCATTAAGTAACGTTGTTTCATCAGTAGTACGATCTACATCACCGTCCAGCGAAAATTTTGTATTGTGGGACCACCATTTCAAATCTAGAATTAACGCCACACCCATTCCGACGGTGGTAACTTAGGTATTTAATGTTGTTACTACCTTCCTACTACTGTCCCCTCTTGGTTCTTTCTAAATCTGTGACTTCCTACCTTACGAGAGTAATAGTTTTTAAAACGAAACCAATCATGTGAATAAAATTATCCAATCACAGCGAGTCTAGTTCGACGCCGAACTCCCGACTTGGCATGGTGTTCCCACCTGCTGTACTTTTATACATAAAATTACATTACTTAAGGAGCACACCCGCGTAAATACGATGTATCCACACATAAATGTTAGTCCTTTTTTTCTCAGTGCAAGTTAGCAGATATCTTTGATTTTTTGGAGTTAAAACGTCCCATGATTATGCACCAAGGCTACGGTAAACGGTGATGATAATTGTGTAACTGACGAAACATGTAGGGAACGGGAGAAACCTAAGAAAACTCATGTATATGGTGTTTGTTTACCATAAAGCCCACTTGTCGGGAGTTGCGATCGAACCAGAGTTCCACGCGCAAAGTTTGTTTAATGTTTGATCCCATATTAATATTTCATATTCAACGCGAAGCAGTCTAAATGTGTGCACAACTCACGGGCAACATTTGGGGAAAACAGGAGGCAATTGCATTCCTGAGTATATATTTAATCACCTGTAACGTACCAATAAAAAAATGAAACTCTTTAATGGGTGAAGAACACTCCGTCCTTGCCAATAGGCCAAATTTAAAATTAAATCTTTTAGTTTTACGTCCCACGGTTATACCGGTTAAGCTAAAGGAGACGGTGATGATGAGAGATGAGTGAAATGGTGGAATGAAGAAAGTGGGAGGAAACGGGAGGACCCCGAGAAAACCCACGAGCACGGTGTTTGTCCACCACAAAGTCCACACGGCACAAACTGGGATCGAACCAGGGTCCCCAAGCAGTGGAGGTGAACGCTCTCCCACTGAACCACCGCGCCTCCTAGGCCAAATTTGAAATGATGCTGCTCATACAACTACTTTCGAACAAGTTTGACTAGGCTGAACTTTTATCCTTTTAGCTTTTCTGCAAAACATACGTGTACAATAAATTGCACGTGAAAGCAATACTTCTGATCGGTGTTTGTAGGTTTCCTTAAGAAAATTTCCCACGACTGACAGAAAATTTTTCCTTTTCTTACTAAATTTTCCCTAATTTGTAGAATGTCCAATTCCTATGATAGAAGTTACGTGATAAGATTAATTTTGCTATATTAAAGGAAGTGCCAACATTCGTTTTATTCAACCACATTTGTTTTATTCATTTGCTTTTTGCTTGTAGGTTTTCTTACTTTTTCATTTTTTTAAACGAAAAATACAAACAAATACATCCACTTAACAATGGGTGCAAATAATGCTACTTTGAACAGACCATACACTATTGCTATGGTATTGGTTTATTTCTGAAGAACAAAGAATTATTTTAACGTTTATATTGGTCAATCACTCAACGCGAGAATTTCCCTGAATTTTCACTTTTATCGAAAAAATTCTCTTTCTTCCTTTTGCTAAATTTACATACGAGATTCCTCTAGATTAGGAAACAAATCCCTTAAACTACGAACACTGCTTCTGATAACATTGATATAGTTATGTGTTATCAAAAGATTCCGTCTGCACAAATACATCAGACGTGTAATAAATAGACCCCGTTGTTGATTTAAAATGCTCCATTTATTGTAATTTATTTATGTGGCAGTTACGTATTCAAATCACTTGTATTCGCAGTAGTAAATTGTCATGACAGATCCAAACATCCTCATTAAATACCCAATAATCAACCAATCAATCAATCAATTGGAGAAATAATTATTAACATTGAACCCTGTTTACCCCAGACTGTCAATTGTTCATTTTCATTTATATTAACAAACTAGTTGAATATATATCCATGCTTCGCACGGGGACTGTATTTGGAAGTCAACGTCTGTGGAAGTATCACCATTGATCTCAGCGACCACGAAAACTATGGATTTGACACTAATATAAGTAATTTTAGATTACTTTTATATGTCTCGGTATCTCACTTCCATCCGATGACAACCGACCCAGAGCCAAATAGCGTGAATTTGGAAGTTAATGCAATCGGAGTTTCGCCATTGATTTCAGCGACCACGAAAACTATGAATTCGACACTAATATCAGTCATTTTCTACTACTTTTACATGTCCCGGTAAACACTCCCCTGAGACCCCCCCTGGTTCGAATTTTGACAAAAGCGTTTAACTTTGGTCTGGAGCCTGAACCAAGGTATTCGTGACTAAAATTTGGTAACTCTCGGTCAATTTGTCTGGTTCCCAAGCCGGTTCCGGTAAATGCCCCCCTGAGGCCCCCCTAGTTCGAAATTTGAAAAAGGGCTTCGTCTTGATCTGGGACCTGGGCCAAGGTACCCCTTATCAAAATTTGGTAACTCTCGGTCCACTTGTCTGGTCCCCAGGCCGCACACAGACAGACAGAAAAAAACACAAACATTTTATTTTATTTATATTAGATTAGATTTGATAGAAGATATGTCTATATAAAGAATATTGACATCTAGTGATCGAAATTAAAGTATAACAAGAAAGCTGATAGTTACTAGCCACTGTTGCATACATAGCACACGTGAAGTATGAATAAATTAGCGTGGGATAATATTCGAATTAACCTTTGCGTCCAAATTCATCATTTACTCGTAAAGGTTAAACACTACATGCTGAAGAATGAGCATTTAACGACTTCTACTTTGTATTAAAAACTGCGTTCAGATGTATAGTGGAGTCACTCAGGTAAGAATTATAATATTGTGTTGTTAATGGTTCCGTCCGTCCGATCATCTGCCCGTTACTCCACACGATAAGCTCTCGTTAATGGAGACAATCTGTTAACATCTTAACGGGTACATGTGAATTTAACACATATGTTACTTCACGCGATCTCTCTTCAGCGAAAGCGGATTCTTGAATTATGTAGTATGCAATAGATAGCTAGAGTGTTTATCTCAGCCAAATTCGTTAATGGAGTGATTCCATTAATATTTAACGTTTAACGGCGACTTTAACGTCAGCTAGGCTTATTCCATTTTCTACTATTAAAACAAAAGTTGTAAAAGTTACATATCTCGCCGTTAGATGGCAAGAAACATCCTCCAGCAGTTGATATCTACCGGACGAAATTGAAACTTCTAGTGCGTTATGACTTTTACGTCAACCAGAGTTTATTCCTCTTTTGTAAGGTTCAGTGTTCAGGTATTAAGGATATTCAGATGTAGATAACTGCTATAAAAAGAAAATCTTTGAGTTTTACGTCCCGCGGTTATGCCGGTTAGGCTAAAGGAGACGGTGATGATGAGTAATGAATGAAATGGTGGAATGAAGAAAGTGGGAGGAAACGGGAGAACCCCGTGAAAACCCACGCACACGGTGTTTGTCCACCACAAAGTTCACTTGGCGGAGGCTGGGATCGAACCCGGAACCCCAAGCACCAAAGGTGAACGCTCTACCACTGAGCCACCGCGGCCCTGCTATAAATAGAGCCCCAACTATTGTAGTTTCTACGTAACTCTGTAAACCACCTTTGATTTGTCATGATTTGCAAAATAAAGAAGCTCAATATTGATTTTTTGTTAATAGTTTAGAGTTGAGTTGATTTTGAGTTTAACGTCCCTTTCAGCAGCGAGGCTATATGAGACGAGAGCTACTGATTAACGTGGAATCCGAACAACATGAGCTCCCGCCAGAAATCGAACCCCGGTCTCCCACGGCAAAGGCGCGTACTCTAACCTCTAAGCCACGAAGGAGCTCTTAATAGTTTAAGAGTATACGGATGATAAATCTTAAGAATAAAATCAAAGATTGGAATATAATTTCTTGACATAAGATTAAGATAATTCGTTAATCTATATGACGTAGGTCTGTTAGCAGTTATCGGTTTTATATTATTATTATTATTATTATTAATAATAATAATAATAATAATAATAATAATAATAATAATAATAATAATAATAATAATAATAATAACAATATTACAGTGCTATCAGGGAATATGAGGCGAAACCTAGTCCAAAGATGAGATATATTAATCTCAATAAATCTTATTGAGTTGAACAGAGTGCAGTCACGAAAGTCACGAATGTCACGAAAAAGTCACGAAATCAGAAAACGATCATTAAAATCAAGAAATAGTCACGAAATTTAGCTTTTGGGTGACGATTTTTTTTAAATCTGTACAAATATAAGTAGTTACTGGAAAATTTTGTTCTATAAAACATCAAAGTTCACCACCAAAAATATGTATGGTCGGCTTTTGATGCTACCAAATCGCAAGCAAAGCACTGTTCAATCGCTTGCATGAAAATTCGGCCTAAATCGCACCCAAATTCGCTCTCGAAAATTATACGAAATTTTATGCTTTGGTAAAGAAAAGGTCACGAAAAAGTCACGAAATTTCATTTTTAGAATTTTAATAGACACCCTGATAAGAATCAATCCTCATGCGTGGTTTTGGAGAAAATCGACAAAAACTAATTTTTCTGGAGCTAAAAGTATGTTGTTCAAGGCCTTAAATAACATACCACCTTTCTAATATGAAACTGATACTAAAACTACTCCATCCCAGGCCTGTCATAACGCTAGAAAGGGAATAATAAGCATTATTGTTAATAAGAAATACCTAAAATTATCTTTAACTCTTTACTTTTAAATATCCTTAATGTTTTCAGAGTTGTAGTATATTTCTAGTAATAATAGACAGAAATATCTTAACATATTATTCATTATACAGACGTAAAACACTGTACATTAGGTCCCTCACAGAGTGGCAATGGAGTGTTCCTGTTCTCACAACCAGCTTGCTTGTTGAAATTAACATAGTAATTCTCTTATGTCTTTCACGCTCATTTACCCTCTCGGTCAGACATTTACATATACACATTGAAACACACATGCATACTTAGGACAACATGGACGACGGGTTAGACTAAAGCTAGTTACATGGACAACACTTTGCTGCATGTAATTATCGTCTCGATAGGATGCTAAACCAACCTTAAACGCAAATTATAGCTTCTGTACTTAGTTTCTCCAGAGAATACAGGGACATTACATACATTATTCAAACAGCAGATGCTGTTTAGCAGTAGTGTGTTAATGCTGAAATGAAATCAGCCTGTATTATGTTACTTTTTGTAAGGACATAAAACCGTGCTATGTTTTCAAATATACGTATATAGACCAGGTGTAGGACATTACAATATAAAAATATCACAAAAATCATTTGTGCTGGGAAAAAAATCTACGTGGGGTAGTTTTTTTTTCCTGGTGATGTCTCTTTGGACGATTTTCTCAAAAATGAAACAGAGGATTTTCTTCGTATTTCATAAATGAATATTTTATTAATAACTTGACAATATAAGATAACTTATTTGTTCTGAAAAAAATGTACGACGGATAGATATTTTTGGACGTAAGCCTTAAATGAACAATAGATGGCCTGAAAAATCCCCTTACGTGATATTTATTTTTTTTTTTTATACTGAACATTTTTCTTTAGTTCCAAAGTTTTGTGATATCATTCATTACATCTTTAGTGATTATACGGGTGAGTCAAAATGATGTTCCCGATTTAGTTAATTCTTACAGTAAAATCAGTAATGAGCTTTTCTAGCCAATTGGAATTTAATCTCAGAAAGTTTTTCTCTTAATATTGCACTGGTTTAGTTACGTAGTCGTCCACCAAGAGGCAGTTTAGTCGAAGTGAGGAATATGGCTTCTACAGACCAGCAGAAAGCGTTCTGTGGGCTTGATTTTCATGCAACTAAGTCCGTTGTGCAAGTTCAACGGCATTTCTGTGGAAAATTTAGGGTATTTATGCCGCCACTTACTACAACTATGGTTGATTTAGAATTTAGCAGCGTTATGCAGAGTCGTTTTGAAGTATGATTAGCGTCGTACTAAAAACCTGACTACTGCAGGAAGCATGTTAGTCGAACTCTTTAGTATGGCACTAATCACGTGTCAGAACGGCTCTGCATAAGACCCTAGATGTCTAGGTTTTCGGCATGTATGACCATGTTAGCCCGTCAAGTACGAGGGATGACGTCACTCGGTGATCACACTATCTGAGGAAAGGTAAGGAAGAAAGCATTGGGAAAGGAAAGAAGTTGCCTGGGACCTGTACAGTAGGTACCATACCGGCATTTGCCTGGTTGAAAGAGGAAAAACTAGGAAAACTCACTCAGGATGGCTGGCTTGAAAAAGCTTTCACGTTTTTTCAACCGGATGTTCCCACCGGGAATCGAACCCTGGACCACTCGCACCAAAGACGAAAGCGTAGCCACTAAAACTATGGTTGAATTGCTTGACTGCAGCACTGCAGCTGTGGTCGATATCGTCCCTGACATGCCAAGAAGACTTTGGCAGGAACTTGATTACTGACTAGATGCGTGTAGTGTAACTCGTGGATCGCATATTAAACATTTATAATGTTAGATTTTTTAAAAAAATTGATTAATCAGTGTGTGATCTGTTTATATAAGTGTTATTAACAGCAAATAATAATAATAATAATAATAATAATAATAATAATAATAATAATAATAATAATAATAATAATAATAATGGAAGTCGGGAACATCACTTTGACTCATCCTGTGCAACGTGCAACGTTGATAATAACTGGTAACGTGTGATATGATCGGATGAACCATCGCACATTTTATTTCAAACTACGAGCCGTGCTTATGCGTGGTGGACTTCCATAAGAACCGTGTGATCCGCAGTATCCCCGCTCAAATGTGAAACGTGATGGCGGGCTCTGTGATGGTCATAATGATGTGGGCTGTAATATTCTGGTTTTCTGTGTTTAAGCTTACCGGTTGTGTCATTGCCGTAATTATATCGCAATTGTTTGGAACCGTGGCATCCTATGGTCTAGATGTCATTTCCGAACAGTCACACATTTTTTAAGATGCTGGAGCTGTTGTGGCGTAGTGTGAGAAACATGGAGATGAACGTCTACTTTGGCCCGGTCAACCCGTACACCTGAACGCAATTGAACATCTGTGGTCCGTTTAGGAGACACAGATCCAGCCTAAATTTCAACCTCCATTCACGAAACTAAGTGATGTACTGGACGCAGAATGGTGTAATATTTCACTTGCCATCATTCATGACTCTCCACGTCACATCAAAGGTTTGCTGAAGAAGGAAGATGGTTCTGTGCCAAATTAATCTGATAAGTTACACTTTTGTCAGAAGAATCTATTATATCTAAAAAAAAAATGAAATAAATCAAAAATTGTAGACACAAACTACATACCACGTGAACATATTTTATCAGTACATTGCAATTAAGCATTCATGAATGAGATTTTTCTGAACTTGTTACCAATTGCTCATATGAATGTTATACTTGATTATTTCAATACAAACAGTACGGTAATATAGTATTCATTATGCAGAAGAATAAATATCTGTGTGGTTAAATTTAAGTGAATGTGTTAACATTCTCTTTACTAAGTATTTTTGTGTCATCTACTGAGCACATTCTTGTATTACTCACATGTTAAATACCCAGGAGCGTCAGGAGTTTAAATATGATCAATAATTGAATGCTCATTTGTTGGGATTAACACAAGGTATGTTTCCCTGGAGAGCTTTTGATATACGTTGGTTTCTAAACATATACTGTAATATAGTTTGGATATCTAAAAGAGTATTTTTCATTTTTAGGATTTCTGTATCATTTCCATATGCTCTCGAAACCAGAAAATTGTATTACCAAAAAGAAAACCGAAATAATTTTTCGTTACAATTAAATTCAAAGATGGATCAATATTCAGTTTGAAAATAGAAGTCAGTAACACACTGGTTTATACCTCTATATACGAAAATCTCTCGTATATAAATTTTACATCATACAATAGCGATACGCATTCTGTACAATTAATATCTTAATTCGCAAGAAAAAAGGTAATAATACTCTATACGTACCAAAATATTTTTAGAAAATGTAACGTATTCCAAAAGATTGCTTGGAACTCGTGCAAACAAATAATAATAATAATAATAATAATAATAATAATTTCTTTCTCAAGTGCTTTTAATTTCTTTGAGTTGTAGAATAAAATGGCATAAGAAAATCATATATCACCATCCAGTGGCGTATTAACGATTTTGTTTGGAGGGGCTTTGCTAACTTTATTCCTGAAAATGTGAAAATTCTGCAAGATATTTCATTTACTATAAAATGGTAAATAAAATTTTGGAGAGCTTAAGCCTGGAATCTCCCCTTAAATACGTCACTGCCACCATGTAATAAAAAATTATTTCCGTTACCTTGTGTGTCAAACGAATGATTCCTAATGTGGTTACCCTTCTAGAAAGTTCGTTAAGGAGGTGTAGGCTACTTAAACATTCCATCACACAGGATAAAATAATTGAAAAATAAAATGCTTCTTTTAGAAATAGAATCTACAAGGCACAAACAAAATGAAAGGAACATGCAATATATATAATGCCAATATGACAGCAACAAAATGGAAGACATAAAATTGTGCGCTGGGATATATACAAAATGAAACACTTCGAATCTCTCTTACCAGTTAGTGAAATTGAGGAGTTTGCTGTAATAAGGGCGTAAGAGAGGTTACGCCCTTTTTGCATCAAACGCATAAGTGGCTTTTACCATGCTTGTTTAGCCCCCTGTCAAAATATCAACTCAATATCTAGATTCTCGAGATGAGGGCAACACTTTGAATCAAGAACAATATTAGACAGCGTAACGTAGAAGCATCGTTTATCAACTGATAACACTGTTTTACTACCCCGTCAAAAGCTGTTCATTTTCCTCCAAATACCACAATGTAGTCGTGTACCGTCCAACAATTGGAATAAAACGCTGCATATTATATTGTTTTATATAAGATAAACACTACTTAAATTTTCAACATCGTTTCTCAAAATGCATATTTCAGACTTACAACCTTATTGCATCAAACTCCTGAATTGTAGACGATATGACATAAACGCCTCTCTCGCCTTGAATGTTTCGAGAAACAGTGTATTTTTGGATAAAAAAGATCCAATATATTTCAATCAAAAATTTTCTTGTAGGCCATATATCTGGAGAACTACATAGCCGAAGCCAAACTATCAGTTACTCAGTATGATGTGCTTATCCCGTAAAAAATACGAAAACTCTATTTACGGGCTGTTCAAAAATTTTGTGACCCAAAAGATCCAAAACATTTCAATCAAAATTGTAGGCCTTGTATCTGAAAAACTACATATAGTATAGCCAAACCAAAACTATGACTTAACTCAGTATGATGTGCTTATTCAGCAGAAAATACGAAACTTTGATTTAGGAGCCGTTCAAAAAATTTGTGGCCCAAAAGATCCAATATGTTTCATTCAAAAATTTTCTTCTAGGCCTTGTATCTAGAGAACTACATGTAGTATACTGTAGAAAAAAAAACAAACTATCAGTTAATGCAGTATGATGTGCTTATTCTGTAGAAAATATTAAACTTCGATTTAGGGGCCATTCAAAAATTTTGTGGCCCTCGATCCAAAAACTAATTATTGCCCAATCTTTTGGTCCATTTTGTTTGTTTTCCTAAAAAGAAGAAATGAAATTTTTGAGTCTTACATCCCACAGTTATGCCGGCTAGGCTAAAGAAGACGGTGATGATGAGAAATGAATGAAATGGTGGAATGAATAAAGTGGAAGGAAACGGGAGAGCCCCCAGAAAACCCACGTACACAGTGTTTGTCTACCACAAATTTCACTTGGCGCGAGCTGGGATCGAACCAGAGACCCCATGCACCAGAGGTGAACTCTCTTCCACTGAGCCATCTTGGCTCTTTGTTTTCCTTAAATTACTGTCTAAATTAATTTCGAAAGAAGCATTCACTCAAAAAGAGCTATTTGCCTTGGCGACCTACGAATCAGACTCGACACAACACACCTGTGCAAATATAATTTAATTGAGTGTTTTTGATAAATCGAAATAAGTACCGGTACATTTTTACGGCAATGAGAAATAGTGAATCAACCAATTACATGTACGAAGTAGCAGATTTTCCTATATTATTATTATTCTTATTATTATCTTAGCAAAGTTGTCATTATTATGGTGATTCGTAGCGTCTTGTATTTACAACCCAATTAAACATAGTAGTGTTGAACTTACTGCGTAGAAGATTTTAAAGGTCATTCTGCTACTTAAAACTGATTAAAATTCTTTAGACTCAGTTTTTGGAGATATTTTGAGATTGCAGACAAATATACGGTATATACTTGTATAATTGAGTGTTTGAGTCTTATGTTAAATTAAGTCCGCGATAGAAGAATAATGAACTTTACTATTTTTAAAGAGTTTGGTGTTTGTCAAAACTTCTTTATATATTTATCCTGGCATGTTCAATTATCACCAAATATGGTCAGAATGCATAGTTTCAAAAATTAAAAATCGACTTTGTTTTGAAGCATATATTCGAACCAGAAGTGGAAGAAACTAATCAAATCTGGTTTAAACGTTTATCGCTAAATAGTAAAAAAAATATAATAGGTAGAGAGAATTTGTTTCCCGCAATCGATTAAACGTTCCAAACCTATATTTTATTTTCATCCTTAACTCTCTCTCTACTAAAACCGGAAGTGTTCGAAATCTACTACAAATTTCGGTTTTAATATTAATCTACATATAGAGCTAAAACGGTAACAGATAACGAGGAACGGTTTTCTGGAATCGATTTAGCATTCCAACAATAGGTACCATCTACTCTCTTAATCTTCAATTCAAACCGGAAGTAACAGAAATTAACCACTTCCGGCTCTTCCGTTTATCACCATACAATAAAAGCCGTAATGAAATGAAATCTTTCAGCCCACTATTATGCCTCTTGGGCTAAGGGAGACGGATGATTCAGGCAAATTAATGATCATGGAATAATTGGTAGAATGAGAATGTAGGAAGAAAGTACCCGTAGAAAACCTACAGAAACAATGTTGTCCACCTACAGACAAACTTACTTTAGCGGGGATCGAGTCAGAAACTCGACGCACCAGAAGTAAACTGAGGAACTACTGCACCACCGCGCTCCCAAAAGTGTGAGAGAGCGTGTTAGTACAGAGCAGAAATGTTAAGAAAGACATATACCGTCTTATGCAGAGTTGTTTTGACATATGATTAGCATCATACTAAAGGCCCGATTACTGCAGGAAACATATGTTAGTCTATAACTCTTTAGTATTACACTAATCACGCGTCAAAACGACTCTGCATAAGGCCCATAATATCTCGTCGCCGCATTAGATAGCATTACCAGCATTTGACGGCGTTCAAAAGATACTGCGTCGTGGGGTTGCAAAAAATCGACTGGGTATTTTGTGCAATTGTCCGACACATGAGTCAATTCGATGTCACTGTGGCCCGATCTTGGGACCGGTGGATACGTGAAAGCACCAATGTATGGTATGAAATTTCCGGTTGATCACAACAGATGACAATGATCGCACAAGGATTATCGAATTGTGCGTGCAGCATTGCGTAAGACTCCTAGTCATATAACAACTGATAATGAATGCTATATGAAGTACTTCACTTCAAAGTACTTAATTATAATAAGTATATTATAATTAAGTACTTTGAAGTGTAACTTTCTAGAACTTGTTAATAATTTTTTAAACCAGTCACATATTTGAAAATTTCTGTTAATATGGTAACCATATTGATACTGTTTATTCAGAAAAAGAAACACTTATGTGATTAAATTTAGGTTTACCTGTTAAAGTTCAATTTAATAAGCATTTTGTAATTCATGCCATCTACTGAGTGTATGTTTGTATCACTCACATGTTAAATACCCACAGCATCAATCCTTTATTTGTGGTGAAATCAATTGAGACAGAAAAATTCTGCGGAAATAACAAAAAGAAGCAGTGTGTTTAGAAAAGTGGATAATCAAACGCAGATTGATTCGCATTAGCATAGGGTATGATCCCAGGGCGGGCTTTTGAAGCACTTGATTTTCTTAAGCCAGGGTAAAATATATTGGGCCTTATACAGAGTCGTTCTGACGCGTGATTAGTACCATACTAAAGAGTTCGACTAACATATGTTTCCTACAGTAGTAAGGGCTTAGTATGACGCTAATCATACTTCAAAACAACTCAACATAAGGCGGATTATTTCCGGAGTCAAAGTTAATTTTTACAAGTAGTGTAAGTGTAACTGTTAGGATTATCTGTATCATTGTAAGTAGTACCCGTATCTGTGGCATTGTAAGTATTACGCGTATTTGTGTCATTGTAAGTAGTAGGCGTGTCTGTGTCATTGTAATCATAAGGTTATCTGTATCATTATAGGTAGTAATCGTATCTGCATCTAATTGGCGTATCTGTGTCATTGTAGGTAGTAGGCGTATCTGTGTTATTATAAGTAGTAGGCGTATCTATGTCATTGTAACCAGTAGGCGTATTTGTATCATTGTAAGTAGTTTGCGTATCTGTATCATTGAAAGTAGTAGCCGTATCTGTGTCATTGTAAGTAATAGGCCTATCTGTGTCATTGTAAGTAGTAGGCGTATCTGTATCATTGTAAGTAGTAGGCTTATCTATACTATTGTAAGTAGTAGCCGTATCTGTGTCATTGTAAGTAGTAGGCGTATGTGTGTTATTGTAAGTAGTAGCCGTATTTGTGTCATTGTAGGTACTAGGTGTATCTGTTTCATTCTAAGTAGTAGGCGTATCTGTATCATTGTAAGTAGTAGGCGTATCTGTATCATTGTAAGTAGTAGGCTTATCTATACTATTGTAAGTAGTAGCCGTATCTGTGTCATTGTAAGTAGTAGGCGTATGTGTGTTATTGTAAGTAGTAGCCGTATTTGTGTCATTGTAGGTACTAGGTGTATCTGTTTCATTCTAAGTAGTAGGCTTATCTATACTATTGCAAGTAGTAGCCGTATCTGTGCCATTGTAAGTAGTAGGCGTATCTATGTCATTGTAAGTATAAGGGACGATCAACTGAAACCAGTTCGTTCCATGTATTACTGGTATAGTGTGTAGGAAGATATTGTTTGTTTAATAGTATGTAATTGCTAATGTCCCTGTGTGTTGGGTATAGGAATGTTGTTGATACGTGTTTCCGTTTTGCAGGTATAACGAGTTAAAGATGGCGTTCAAGATTCCCGCTCCGTGACCAGCGTGCTGTTATCCAGTTTCTGAGTGCCGAAGGTTGTCAACCAGCTGAAGTGTTGCAGCGTATGAAAGACATGTATGGTGATCCATGCGTCTCCAAAACAACAGTTGTGGGCTGGGCCAGAATGTTCGTAAGGGGCGTGAAGAAACCACTGATTATCCCCGTCCTGGTCAAGCCCATCTTGTTGCCACAGATGACACACGTGAAAAGGTGAATTCGGCTATAGCTGCGGATAGACGCATTAGTATTCAATCCACAGCGAACGGGTTAAACATGAGTTATGGTACTGCTCAGAAAATTGTGAAAGATCTGGGTTATCATAAAGTGCACGCGCAATGGATCCCCTAGGGTGTTGACGGAAGACCAAAAGTTTTAGCGTATGGGTTGCGCCATTGAACATTTGTCACGTTACCATTTGGAAGGTAGCGACTTCTTGCTGCGCATAGTTGCTGAGGATGAAACTTGCTGCCATCATTTTGAACCGAGTTCGAAGTCTTCCAGTATGCAGTGGAAACACTCCTCATCTCCACGTCCCAGAAAGTTCATGACGCAACCGCCTGCGGGGAAAGTTATGGAATCTGTGTTCTTTGATTAACATGGACCATTATTGCTCGATTTCAAAGAACTAGGACAGTCCATCAACGCCACAAGCTACTGTCAGACCTTGACACAGTTACGGAGAGCCTTTAAAAACAAAAGGCCTAGTTTATTGACCACTGGAGTCATTGTGTTGCATGACAACGCGTGTTAATACGTTGCAAACCAAGTGCAGAATTTGTTTCAACGATTTAAGTGGGAAATGTTGCGACACCCGGCCTACAGCCCTGACCTTTCACCTTGTAACTTTCACATCTTTGATCCTCTAAAGAAGACATTGAAATGTCAGAGATTTCAGTCTGACGCTGTGCGTGATTGGTTTGATAGTCAGCCGTCCAAATTTCACATGGACAGCATTTGTAAGTTAGTGACACAGTGGGACAAGTGTCTCAATGCTCATGATGACTTTCTCTGAACAATATTTTTACTGCACGCTAACCATAGACGCCTCTAGATAGTGTACAAGTTTCCGCTCGAAATAAAATTTCTTTCATGAATTATATGACCACTGAACGGGTTTCAGTTGATCGCCCCTTATAGTAGACATATCTATGCCATTGTAAGTAGTATGGGCGTCATCCTTAGAAGACAAACAATAACAGATACGATATGTTAGCAGTTTATATAATTTTTTGCTTGCACAGTACATAAACAAATAAACAACATTTTCTTCCAGATTTAAAAACAAACTCGCGTACATAAATAAATAAACAATATTTTCTTCCAGAGTTAAAAACAAACTCGCGTACATAAATAAATAAACAATATTTTCTTCCAGAGTTAAAAACAAACTCGCGTACATAAATAAATAAACAACATTTTCTTCCAGAGTTAAAAACAAACTCGCGTACATAAATAAATAAACAATATTTTCTTCCAGAATTAAAAACAAACTCGCAACTAATATTGGAACAAACTTCATATTTTTAGCGGCATTAAAATGTTTCTCTTGATTTTTCCGAAAACTATGCATGGAAATTTAATTTCAAACAGATTATTTTGTTTATTTTGGTGTCATCTAATCGACTGATACATCTATCAACTTTGGACATTATTTTAGTAGAGATTAAATTTAAGAGTTAATGATAATTGATGTCTACATAACCCATTACCCGTACTACGTACTGTCATCTTCTTGGCGTCATAATGAAGTATAATAGTATACTACAGAATCAGTTGCACCTAAATTGGTAGCGTGGTTCTCGAACAGCATCGATTTCTACGTTTACAAACAAATTAGTTTTATCTTGATTTTACAAAATGCTATTAAGTAAGGAAGTGAGTCAGATAGTAACTACGAAATACTATTAAATAAGAAAATGAGTCAGGTAGTAACTACAAAATACTAGTAAATAAGAAAGTGAACCAGGTAGTATCTACAAAATGCTAGTAAACAAGACAGTGAGCCAGGTAGCATCTACAAAATTCTAGTAAATAAGAAAGTAAGCCAAGTAGTATCTACAAAATGCTAGTAAATAAGAAAGTGAGTCAGGTAGTATCTACAAAACGCTATAAAGTAATTTTGCATAACCTTAATTAACGTTTACTCGAATCCAAATGAAATGAAATCTTTGAGTTTTACGTCCCACGGTTATGCCGGTTAGGCTAAAGGAGACGGTGATTATGAGAAATGAATGAAAAATGGTGGAATGAAGAAAGTAGGAGGAAACGGGAGAACCGCGAGAAAAGCCACGCACACGGTGTTTGTCCACCACAAAGTTCACTTGGCGGGGGCTGGGATCGAACCCGGGACCCCAAGCACCAGAGGTGAACGCTCTACCACTGAGCCACCGCGGCCCCCTACTCGAATCCAGTAAACGTGATATAACTAGAAATAATTGAAATAATAGAAATGTTATGATTCGTTGAAATTGTCACGATTTACTTAACCCAACACATAAGCTAAGATTATTGATACTACAGGTACACGTTATTTCCTTCAGTTACGCACATGAAAGCAAATCAATTTGTAATTTCCAATACCTATTTATCGTAGTAAATTTCTGATCCCTTTTAGGTCAATTACAAAAAATATTACAACGGTAGTATATAGTACCAAAGATCCTGGGTTCGATGATCGTGCTGTCCAAAACGTGAAATCATTCTATCCTTAATTGACAGCATTAACATGAAATATTACACACAGCAATTAAGAGTGAATTCAAAGAGCTATTTGCCATAAAGACGAATTACGACAGAAAGCAATATTAAGCTCCCAGTCTACTCTAGAATACACTGGGCCAACGTCATAATGAGACCTAGTTAACTCTTTCTCGAGTTATCTTGATTAATCAATTATGCATACTGGTAATATGAGATTTATAATACTTACATAAGTACAGCCATCCTACACTTTTAAGCAAAATATAACGACGAGTAAAAATCGCGTATACTCAGTGACTTGGGCACAAGTACACTTTGGCCGTTAGTTTAATACAGCTAAATGAGATAAATTTCGGAGCTATAATTTACTGCCCTATAGGCCACGGATGGGTCTTCACGGGTTATGAACCACGAAAGACTGTGCGTAGAGATCCAGCACACGCATAGGTCTGAATTGTACTGATGACTGACTGAATTGATTCCCAACTCGACTGAGACAAGTCATTATGTATCATCTTAATTCTCTTCCACATCACAAACGTAACTTTGACTCAACTACGTCATAGCCCTGTATCCTTTTCCACTTTGGTCAAAATATTATTTTTGCTATTTCTAAAGTTGGTCTCTGCTTTCCTTCTGTCTTTTAATGAGGACGCTTAGATTTATTTCCAGCGAAGATCCTATTTCTTCCGTTTCTTTCGTGTGTGACGTCACTCAAACACTGTTAGATTTTTGTACAGTGAGCGTTAATAGTTTTGTGAAGAATATTCCTCCGTGTTAAAGACAGTTATTGTTTTTGCTTTCGTAAAATTATGCTTTTCTTTTTTTCACTGATGTTTTTTATGCCTCTTTTGGAAGTTTTTTGAATAAAAGAAAAAATCTGGATATCGTCCTTTTCTCCACTAGAACGTGGTAATAAGAAAGGGAGCCAAGTAGTATCTACAAAACGATATTAAAATAAGCTAATAAGGTCATTGCGCCCCGGGGAAAAATGCGCACTTCGTAAGAAAACGTACAGCATGTGGCAGAAGCTGCTGCGTTGAGTTATTGTTCTTAACAGACAGGAGGACGTTCAGACCTCTGCTACGTGTTGCTGCACAAAAAGGACAATTTCGCTCACAACTACAGGTACGTTGTTGACAATTTATTGTATGAATGTGTATGTGTGGCATCAAAAACGTACCTGATGTAATATTGAGTGTTTGTGTATTGTGCTTTAGGAGAAAAATAAAAGCAAAGAGGATTGCGATTCTGGTAGCCGTCGTGAAAGCAATTCATGGCTTACACAGGGAGTTGGCAATTTTCGGAGCAGCATGCTAGTCTAACTGCAGGGCAGCATATATGTGTGTGTACTGAGAATGGGAAATACGCGCCCTGCTAGTTTGAGGGAAAACGCGCACCCTGTACGTTTTCTCCGCAATCTGTAGAGAGATGCAGAACAATAAGAAGAGTATATTTTCTTTACGTGGCTGCAAGACGACAACATTTGAAAGCAGTACGGGAGGTGCAATTAATCTTTAAAAATTCAGTAATGTCTTTTTAGGTAGATTTCAAAAGAAATCCATGTTACCATGTTACGATTTCCAGAATTTCCAAACTTTCTACATAATTTTTCGTTTCGTGGTACCTAGACATCCCTAGACGATTATATCGTTACCATGTTACGATTTCCAGAATTTCCAAACTTTCTACATAATTTTTCGTTTCGTGGTACCTAGACATCCCTAGACGATTATATCGTTACCATGTTTCGATTTCCGGAATTTGCAAACATTCTACGTAATTTTTCGTTTCGTGGTACCTAGACATCCCTAGACCTCAAAACGGGTTGCATAACGTAAGTGGCATTCAAATCTATAATATAATTTTTCAGTCCACAAATGTCGGAATGTACCTTAGGCTGTAGGCTTGGCAGAAAGAGATTTGTTTACTTTCTTGTGGTATAGTTACAGGGGTAAATCTTCAACTGTTGGTACAACACACAGCGCTTATCGTGCGACTGGTATTTTCCCGTTAAACGCAGATGCTGTTCCTGCATATGCTTACAGTCCATCTGCGGGTTTATGATCTCCAACAGAAGATAATCGCCAATGCCATCAGGAGAGCCAGTTTGTACAGAATATGAATAATGAGGATGCATCATTGCCTCAAACTGAACTCCATGTGTTATCAGCAATGAATCATGGGTGTCCAATGACAACAGCTCCACATATTAATGAACATTGTCAACCACGTCATTTGCGTCATTGTAGCCATTGCCACACAGTGACACATCATCTCCTGCTACTACGTTAAGAATCTGATCACTATATGACTGATTACGCATCTGATCACTACGACTGATAAAAGCTTCTACTAAGGCTACTGCTTCCGAAAAGCGGAAACATAAAAGGGTAAATAGGAAAATCACAAACACGCAAAAACACTGCAGAACAGGACCATTCATTATCGGCAATTCGTAAGAAAAGCAATTATTATGGTGTCTGTAATGGATACTTTTACGGAGAAGGAAACCGACAAGAATGAATATAGTATATCAGATGCGCACTGTGGTATCATGTTTCATGCTTATCTGCCTAAAACATCATCATCTTCGTCTGTGATCAGTGCCACAAATAAGATAGTGTTACTTCTTATGATAATGTTTTGTTTGTAACTGTTCAATTCATGTTATACCAAAACAAGAGTTTGTAGACAGTTCAGATGCTCCTTCCTATGTTAAAAGTTATAATACTTGAAACAAGGATTTTGAACTATATTTATGATTTATTTATACAGGGAAAATACTTCAGTGGAAAGTTTCTTCATAATTTCTTGGTATTTTCATAATGTAAGTTTTTAGTATTGCTTCATTGCATGATTTCATAATGTGGTTCTATATTAAGGTATCAGATATTTGATGTATTGCTTAACAGTAGTTTTACATTTTGGTTTGAAAACGTAATTACACAGCATCGGGGGAATATGCGTCCTTACCACCCTTTGACATATTTTGGTCTATGATGCCTTTCTGTAAACATTTTCCTTCATACTTGCTAATGGTATTATTTACGGAGGTATTAAACTTTGCAAATGCATACTGATTTTTGGGTTCCTCTTTTCCACCTGTGACTGGGAGTTCATTTAATCCTTAGGGGGCACATATTCGACGCAACGATCTTAATCGTTTCCAGACATTTTCTTACAGACCAGAAATTTGGTTGCGCATTTTATGACGTCATAATTATTTGATTCCCAAATTTATACACTAAACGGAGGGTTGGTTCATATAATATTATTTTGTAGATACTATATAGCTCACTTTTTACATTTTTCATAATGCTTATTATTGTCTCTAACTTATTCGCTAAAATTTAGAAAGAAATAATAACAAAAAAAAAAGAAATGGGAGTGAACTTAGGGACGAGCTTTTAAGAGATGTATCGATTCCTTTTATGTTTTTCTAGTTAAATACTAATATGATATTACAGAATTTATTTTTAGAAGTTCTGCAAGTTCCCGGAATTCTAGAAAAGTCATGTTGTACATTTTCCATACGTGATCTGGAAAACAGGAAATTGTGTTAGCAAGAGATGGAAATTGAGTGAAAAGAAAGAACCGTTCTCAGTGATGAAGTCTCATGAAATTCAAAGATAGGTGAGGTCAAATTTTCAGACTGAAAATAGAAGTCAATGACACACTGGTTTAAACATTTCTTTCTACGTAGATCCAATATGTTATATACAGGAAGCATTTGAATCTCATTATTTAAAGTGAGCCAACTAGTCATCAGTGTAGAGTAGACATCTCAAACTCAAAATCTCAAGTGGGCTAAATAGTTAGTAGTATACAGTAGGCATGTCAAATTTAGTATTTCAAGTGGCCCAAGTAGTCATCAGTGTACAGTAGGTATGTCAAACTCAGTGTCTGAAGTGGGCCAAATAATTACCAATGTACAGCAGCAGTGGCAAACTCAGTATCTCAAGTGGACCAAGTAGTCCTCAGTGCACAATCACCATGTTAAACTTAGTGTCTCAAGTGCGCCAAATAGTTATCAATGTACAGTAGGCATGTCAAACTCAGTAATTCAAGTAAAACACAGTTCAGACCAGAGCAGAATGAAATATATTAAAAACTATACTTACAATGTGTTACAGTTTCAAGGACCTAACGTCCTCTTCATCAGACACCAATACAAGAGTGTTGGTGTCTGATGAAGAGGACATTAGGTCCTTGAAACTGTAACACATTGTAAGTATAGTTTTTCTGCTCTGGTCAGAACTGTGTTTTATTTGTTAAGCTACTTATCCAGAGCCATGGAGTTTGTTCAGTAATTCAATTGGAACAAATAATTATCAGAGTACAGCACATGTGTTACACTCCGTATCTCAATCAGACCACATAGTAATCAGTGTGCATTAGGTATGTCAAACTCAGTTTTCCAAGTGGGTCAAATAATTAGATATAAAGGACCCGCACAATCCTTATGGAAATTGGATTTGGGTGTAACTGCTTGAAACCGTGATATGTTGTAGATATTGTAATCCTGAGAGAAATGTCTCAATGGGCACAACCACCCATCACTTATCGCTTGGCCACTACAAGACCTCTTTTTTGAAAACAGCAGAAGGTTACGGTATTCTGGATTTCGGTGAAAATGACTGAAACCGTGATATGTTGTAGATATTGTGATCCTGCGGAAAACTATTAATGGACACAACCCTCATCACTGACCGTTTGGCCACTACAGGGCCACTTGTTTTAAAACAGAAGGAATAATATCCCGATGTTCATCTTGCGGGACTAAGGAAAGCCCTGGAAAGTCCTAGACAGGATGATCGGTCCGGATCGAAACTCCCTAGTGCGAACAAATACTCTACCAACTGACCTATCGTTCCTCTGTAACTACAAATTAACAATTTTTCTCAGGGTCACGACATCTACAACATATAACTGTTTCATTCATTTTCACCGAAATTCAAAATATCATTATACCCGCCTGTTTTCAAAAATCTAGATCTGTAGTGGCCAAACGGTCAATAAGTGATGGCTGTGCCCGTTAAGACTTTTTCTTACGATGAAAAGATCTACAACATATCACAATTTCATTCATTTTCACCAGAATCCAGAACATCGTTATACTTGGTGTTTTCAAAGAATTGGTCCTGTAGTGACCAAACAATTAGTGATTTGTGGTTGTACCCACTAAGACTTTTTTTTAAGGATCAAACTATCTACAACATATCAAAGTTTCAGTCAGCGCCGTGCCGTGACGGGGGCAAGCGTGGCAACTGCCCCAGGCGCCAAAGTAAGGGGCGCAAAATTCGGGAGGAAAAGAAAAGGAGGAAAGAAAAAACAGGAAAAATTACTTGAAATATTTTAGGTCAACAGCAGGAACTGTTGTCAGATTTAGCCATACTTTTCAACGAAAAGCAAAGATTGTTGTTACTGAACTGGAAGGAACTAAAATGGAAGGAAAAAAGTGCTCAAAATCAAGGAAAAGCAGAGTTTAGTTTTGAAAATTTCGTGCCAAACATGGTGGCGCTTCGCGGCTGGTCTGTCGACATTACTCATATGTATGAGGGCGCCGTCGTATACTCTCACCCCGGGCGCTGATCTTCCATGGCACGGCACTGGTTTCAATGTTCTTCACCGAAATTCAGATTATCGGTATCGGTATCTCTTTCTATATATATATTTTTAAAAGTGGTGCTGTAGATTTGACCCTAAGCCTGTCTCTTTTGTTGGAGTGAGCGAACAGAAACAAAACATGTTCGGTCCTTAATAAAGTTCTTCTCAGCTTAAGACTGCGACTGGATTGAACTTAGTACAACTTAGTACATATTGAATGAGTACAAACAGGACTATATTCATAACACATTTATTAACATGTTAAGTGTTATATGTTTTACATTTAGAATAAAGTTCTTCAATCAACAAGGATTCTCTATATACTCTGATAAAATCTTTAACACCCTTTTCCTCCTTTCACGAAAACGAAATAGGTCTCCGGAATATGCCTAAATTACAGAGTTTATATCTATCGCTCGCTCTTCAAGCCCCCCCCCCTCCCCGAAAAGTGAGCCTCCAGATTGAGATCCATTGTTCTATGGCACGCTCTGCATGTTGTACGATTGATATGTTGGGATCACTGCAACTAGGAGTGTCATTTCGAGTTCTACCAGGGGACAAGATTGTCTACCGACATACGAGTTTTACATTTTTTATTTGTATTTTAGTATACAATTTCTTCTTCTTATAGTTTATAAAAACCGTATATATTTCTCAAACTCAGGAGGAGAGGCCGACCTTGCTCCCCTCAAAATGACGCCTCTGACTTAATCTCACCACCGCCATCTGTATGTTCTGGTTTATATACTTTATTAAAATAAAAGCTTACTTCATGATTATTCAATTAGGCCTACTGTAAAATTAATTGAAAAGGCTCTTGAAAAAGATATATGTAAGTCTTTCAGGATACTTGTGTTCTGACAATAAGGACGCTATTGACTTACATACAGTTTTAAGTAATACTAAATACTGTATTTCAGACTCGGAATATTTCACTTGTCTTTGAATGGTAAAAGGTTTCACTTTAACAACACAACACGTAGAATTTACGTAGTTGGTTGATTTTCGTATAACACAAGAGAATAAGCTTCAACAAACTGCTGAGTGAAAACGATACAAGACATTCTGAATACAATAGAAAGCACACAAGAATTATCAAATCCTAGAGACGGTGAACAAAGAGGAATTGTAATACATTTATTTCTTGCCTTCGGTTGTAAATGTTAAATACAATACATATCCTCGTAATACTACAGTATGTTGTAGCATATACAAATTTTAAAAAAATAGTAATAAAATTTGCACACGGGAAGTGACTGAAGAGTACAGCGCACGAATCAGGTCAATAAACGAATCAGGAAACTTGCAGGTTCGTAGAACAGTATAGAGATAGTCGTGGGAAAAAAGTCAAAAGCATTTTGGAAGTCCACTGATAATAAACATGCAGGTATGCGCTTAAATTTAAAATATTCAGTGATGTCACGGATATTGCTAAGAGCAGAAAACACATTCTTGGTGGGGTGGGAATTGCTGCCTGGAAATCACTAATAATTTCGTGACAAACAAGTTTCAAGCGCCGTGCTAAAACTTTAGAGAAAAGTTTCATGTCAGTATTGAGTAACGTTATAGGACGGTAATCCTGTATGATCACCGGACAGTTCTTTTTAGGTATGAGGACACTGACACCTTGATTATCAGTGAAATTGAGACGCCTTAAGAGTTCATTAAAAAGGTGGCATAACTCCGCTCCAACAATATCCCAATAGGCGACATAGAATTCATAAAATTAGTCCGTCTGGACCGTGACACTTGCAATCTTTACATGTTCGCAATGCTGCTTGTACTTCCGTTGGAGTGATGTCCGCCATATTAATTGTTGATGTACATCGGGAGACAGCTGGGGCATTGCCTTCAGAAAATATGTCTGTAGTGCAGTAGCATTGATTTCACCAGGACGATAAAACGAAGAAAAATGTGCATACACATGAGTCTTAAGATCATTAAGATCCGTAATTTCACCAGCACCATCCACCGTAATAGCTTCAATGTAGTTCTGTTGACGTGCTTCTGAAAATAGTGATAAAAGGAGATGCGTTCAGATTTACAAAATGATTCAGATGTGGAAGCCTTTTGATAGCGTTCAAGAGTCCGAAGTTGTATGCGTGTAATCTGCGCTTTAACCTTATGAATATGACTGAGCTTTAGAGGGCTGCTAGATTGAGACCAGAGACCGTCTAAGACAGCGTAGTAATATTCTACTGTCTGATGAGTCTCAGGCTTAATTTCCTTTCCGTACCATTTGAAAAAACGTTTATCTTGGGTTTAACGTAAGAAGTCCATCATTGAGAGATGGTCGAAAAGTAACGTCGCTGATGTACCCAAAATTGACAACGTTGATGTAAATCATTCCTAATCGTAGATGGATGGAGAAGTTGAGCATTTAATTTCCAGTAACTTCTACCATGCGTATGGGAGACATATGTTGGAATTTTAAGAACACAATAAACTGCTGCTTGGTCACTGAATGAGATAGAACGAAATGCGATTCAACTATATTGGAACACTGAGTCATATGATATCTAACCTGGATATCATATGACTATTCTTAGAATTAAATTTAGAGACCGTCCAATGTTGCCACCACACATCACTGAGATGCAACTGTTAGATAAAGGGACTAAAAATGACACGGGGTTGAAAATGCCACTGGTATCGATTTTTCGTTCAAGTACATTGAAGCCACCAGCCATAATAATAGGATAACAATTATCTAGTAAAATCTGTACAATTTCCTCGTTATAAAAATTATCACGAGAACGCCTGTTAACTGTTCCAGAAATACCATAAACGTTCAGAATAAACTGATACCACGACCAGAGGGAAGTCGCTTAATGCGTTCTACGGCAATACCCTTTTTGATTAAGATAGCAGTACCAAGATTGTTGGGTCCGATATTCACAATTGCATTGTACCTAGGCAGAAATTCAAAACTTTTAAATCGGACCTCTTGCAGAAGAATAATGTCGTAACTACTTTGCTTAACAAAAGTTTTAAACTGTTTAGTTTCGCTTGATGGTAAATACCAGCAATATTTATTCTACATAGACGGCACACGTTAGGTCTGGTAGGAGACGGAGACCCTGCCATCAAGTTAATAAATAAAAAGAAATACGAAAACAATGTGAAAAACATCAAAAACTGGATAAGTTGTGTAAGAATACACCATAGATCTACTACAGAGGGGGAAGGGAGAAATATTGCAGCCATCTGGAACACAATCTCCACCAATCTTCCTGAAGTTTGAAAAGAAAGAAAAATAAAAACATATATAGAAACAGTCCGGTAAACATCACGTGGAAACTGCACTGCAGGAAAAGTAGAAAATAAAGCATATGGCATAAGAAACCGAAGTGAAATAAACGGTGCTGACAGGAAGCTACACACAATAACTTATGAAGCAGAAGGTTCTGTATCACCAGCCTGCTCACAAGACTCGCCTGTAGCAGATAATTTGTTACAAACCATGTCAGAGTCAAGGTCACCACCGCCGATATGTGTTTCCGGGTCACTATCTTGGATTGCTTTTCTATCGTGCACTGTTTGTTTTATTTGGGAGCTCATTTCGTTTTTTACGTAACGATCGCCGTAGTTGATTTCCATGAGCACTAGTAAAGAGCAAAGTAGATTCAAATGCAGTTTCAGTAGTTATGACTGATAAGAAGCAGACAATGGTGCATCAGCCTGCTACGTTGCCAGATTGGGCGGGGGAGTATGTAGCACTGAGTTATTCATGGGCCATTCAATCGAGTCAACACTATCTTGTAGGTCCGTAGTAATTGGCTCAGATTCAGTTATGACATCATGACATAATGTAGGAAATTCTGTAGGACCATGCACCAAGAGAGGGGAGATCGAGACATATCACGAACACTCGTGGAAACACTGAGTCGTAAAGAAGGAGACAGTGAGTTTAACGAGTATTGCGGGGTTTTCGGGAGATTACCAGTAGGCAAAGCTGCCATACGAAGGTCGTCGTGTTTCTGCTGAGGACGACGTAACTGAGGAGGTGGATCTTGCATTGGCAAACTAGGTGATTTGTACTCAAACATCAAAAACACGTATGAAGCTGTCCAGGATACACAATTGAAGCCTCATAACAAATGAAGAGGAGTTTAGAGGTAATATGTTTTCCCAATTCTATATAAACGGCGAGAACACCATTTAACTAGGGTATTTTAAGTGAGGGCCCTACTTTTTATGTTCTATTTGTTTAATCTCACCATATTCACGTAAGGCATCACGTACTATATCATCACTAAGTTCACATAGTAACTCAAAAATACGGACTTTAGGAAACACCAGTCGAATGACAGAAAGGAACAGAGTCTGGCAAAGTACAGTACGTAAAGCTTGTTCAAAATTCAGAGCTGTATCCAATTTAACATATACACAAAAGTCTTCGTTGCGTAATTGAATTGCAATCACGTTGTTCATCAGATCGGGAAAATGTTCACTTAACCGTATGCGTATTTCAGACGGTGACGGTCGTAATTATCTAAAAAATTCTATCAAACTCAAATTTTAACGTCTTTTGTCGAATGGTATTCATGACGTCGTACTACTTGACACAATTTGCAGTAATTAACGCCACTACACAGTCCTAAACACAGAACAAAAAAGAAGAGGAAAGAAAAGAAATAAATGAAAGGATACCCGTGCACGGAGCGCGTAAAATCACCGCCACATACCGTGAGAACTCACGGTGAACTGTGCCCACTAGACCACACAGGCAAGTTATGTGATAAGTCACGAGTGAGCTCTAAACTTCCATCGACTCAATCGATCGAAATTAAAGCATTTACCTGAAGAAAGGGCTCAACCTTTTAAACGGGGCAACGAAAAAAAGAATATCACTGTGCAGTTGAACTTGTTGTACCTGTGCGTAATTAAGTCTACAATATTAATTTTGTTTTCTTTATACTGTTATATCGTATAGCGATGGTTCCCAATTACCCAAGATTTGTGGACCCCATCTTATTTTAAGGGAAGATACAGACACGAAACCTTCAAATTTTGGTGTCTGATAGGAAATAGTAGTTGAGTGTGGAAGGTAGCAATATAAACAATTAAAATACCAACCTTGTTACTATTAGCTTTAAATCAGTTGCAACAGTTAAGCCGTTTTGTATGTTTATTATTAGTAACAAAGCACTGCAAAAGATATATACTTTTGTAAAGTGGAATTTGGTGTTTCAATACTTTTTCACCAATTTTTGTACACTCAGAAAAGACTTTTACCTAAAATTAGAAATAACATCAAGAAATTCATCTTGCTTCTTGTCCAGTGCCGTGCTATAGGGGAAACAGGCACGTATCCAGGGGGGTCTAGGGGGCCGGGCTTCCCTTAAATTTTAGCTGCCCCCCTAAAATTTTCACGGTAGGCTTGCAAATGCACTATAATATGGTGATGAACTATAAATGGTTGGATCGGGCCCCCCTAACTTCATCCGGGCCCCCCCTACATTTTTGGGCTGGCTACCGGCCTGAGGGGAAATGTATTCAAAATTCAGAAGGAAAATGCATGTGCACATATATAAAATGGGAGGAAAAAAAGGAATAAAAAGTGCTCAAAATCAAGGAAAAGTAGGGTTTATTTTTGAAAGATTTTTTACGCTTCGCGCCAACCATAGTGGAGCTTCGCTCTTGGACTGTCGACCTCACTCAATGTACAGGGTCGCCATCGTCTACTCTCGCCCCGAGCGCTGATTTTCCATAGCACGGCACTGTTCTCGTCAAGCAAAGTTTTTACTTGTATCATACTATGCTCGAAAGGATTTCTTATCTGCGAGTTTCAGAATGTGATGGGAGGTTGGTATCATTAAGGTGTTGAGCAAATGAACGATGGCGTATTAAACTTCAGGGGTTCCAATCCTTCTCAAATTTACCTTCATTCCCGAAATTTAGTTCTTTCCCCCTCAAATGTATCTTTCTCTATTCCCCAAATTTGCCATTCTCCAGCTCGATTATACTATTTTCAATGAAGGTTTGTCCTCCCAGACAGTCTCATGGAGGAAGCGTGCTCTATAAAAGCCGCCTATGGGCATTCTTCTTGACCTTGTAACAATTGTTCATCAGTGGACTACAGAAATGACACTTAACAATATTGGAAGGTTGATAGACTACTACCTTCAGCTCGGTTTCCGAACAACAGAAACTTGATAGCTGGTGCCGCAATCCTGTCAGAAATATTTGATCCACCATCTCACTCATATTGAGGTGTTCAAGTATGCAAAAATATCAGCTAAGTAAGCTGTCATACCCAATTAAAAACGCTATTCCATTGGTCACATGAAAATTTAGTGTCACTTAGAAATGTTCATATTTGCTCATTCACCTCCCAAACCTTTCTGGAATATCAGCACACTTCTGCACAAGAGTAATTACATATATCGACTTCCATTTTCTTCACATTGGAACTATTCTGAAATCCAAAAGGCAAATTTTCCATTCAGAACACAAACCGAGTCTAACCTCTCCGTAGTTAAACATGTTTGCAGTTATTGGATGATGTATTTCAATTATTTGTTAAAATTGTACCAAAAAAACGTATTCCTGTGAGAAGGAAAATAAAGATGCTTTATATAATGAACAGAAACAAGTAATAAAGAAGGAAAGTGAATAATTATTCTCTGATTTTCTTTCTGTCTTTCCTCTTTTTAACTTCCCTTTGGACAAAGTTTGAATATTCATCTCTCGATATTGATTCAACTATTGTGAATATTGTCGCTCTCTACAAAACAAATTAGAAGAATAGGAGATACGTAATGACATCTGTTGGCATTGGCGTAAATCCCGGGGAGATGAGGAGGATATGTCCCCTCCGATCTTGGAACTGGGGCGGACTGTCCCCCCCCCAATAATTCGATTTGAAATGTCCGATTGCCACAAAGAAAAGTGATATGAAATTCATGTCTTCCCCAGAATAAGCCTCAAATCTAACCGCCTCCCAATGTTGAAGACAACTCTGCTCCGCTAATTCTTCACAGCATTTCTTTCAACTTCATAAATATTTTGAACATCACTTATATATGGTAACATGGGAACGTTCTCAGCCACCCCCCCCCCCAATGTTGAAGACAGATTTGCATAGAAACATACGACATCAAATTGATCATGAAAAGAAATGGAAATTACCCAAACTGAAAGCTGGTATTGACCATAAGGAGCGGAGCTAGCGAAAACTTTCCATGTCACCGAAATGAGAAAGGCAGTGATGACATTGAAACTGAATATCTTGCAAAATGTGAATATAAGCAAACCAAAATTAACATAACCAACAATAAGAAGGGCATCGAGGACTATGAAAGACCATAAACATGGTTGTCATCTGGAAGGTAGTGTTACCAACTCAGCACAAAATTGATATCTCAGAAATAGAGCAACTCGGACATGGGGAAAACGCAAAGTAACACAAAAGACAATACGAAGGACTGATTGATTGTATGTGGGTGGAAAAGGTGGACGATAATCATGCGTGAATATCACACATGACTGAGAACAAATAAAGAGAAAGAATAGAGAACAATGGGCCTAGTCAGCCGTTGTGGTTTAACTGCAGTTTGATGTGCAGGTTGATAATGAATAGGTGGTCAACACACAAATAATTTCTCGCAGTGAGCATCGCAGATGTAAGCAAGCTGGTTACACACGTCTCTACAACATTCTTCTGTAAGTCCTATTTCCTAACTATATTTCTGAAGATGTTTGGAATGTCCAAGTATCTCACTGAAATAGCCACATTTAAAGAACGCAAAGCGGATCAAATTTGTGAATCACCTTGAAGAAAACTAGAAATTAACAAATAACTGAAGGCGTAGAAAATTGAAGGCGTTGCCACACTTTACTGCTCGATAATAAGACAGGACTAGCTCGGGAGAGTAATACTCCTGGAAGTAGAAACTAAATACACGATTCTGATTGCTTGGCATTATCCGTTTCTGGCCACGTAGCATACATATAGCAGAAATCAAACGCTTTCTGCTGTCGAGTGTGCTAGTGCAACGGGCTAGCAACGGAAATCTCTTTTGGCGTGGGCTCAAACCCGGCCCAGGGAAAGCTTTTTTATTTGTTTAATTTTCATAACACTTTTTTCACTAAAATAAGATGAAAATAATACTCAAAAAAGTTATTTACTTTTGTGCAGATAAGTACTACTACTAGTAGTAGTAGTAGTAGTAATAGTAGTAGTAGTAGTAGTAGTAGTAGTAGTAGTAGTAGTAGTAGTAGTAGTAGTAGTAGTAGTAGTAGGAACGGGTTAGAAGCCCCACAGGGCTCGTTTTGTTCCACCTTGACACCCATGACATAAATTTTGTGACCAACTTGAAAAACTGGCTAGGGTCGGGTAAGACAGCTGACTAGGGTAGCGCGTGAAAAAACGTACTTCCGGGAGTATTACTCTCTCGAGCGGGTCGTGATAAGACCAATGTATCGGTGATGAACTTAATCATGTCTTTGAATGGACGAAAGAAGAACACGTTAGTAGGTTGTACAAAACCTGTACATTTCGCAGGAATCAACTTCTTATAGAGCTCAAGACAGTCAGAAACTGTTTTGTTATAAATAATATGAGTATATAGGTACAGAGACAACTAAACAATGATCACATATTACCATTCACCCATATACAAGTGTTTCTGCCCGTATACTCATTGGACACATCAGAAGTTCAGGTGTAGTTTAAACACTTTTAAGGCAGTTCTTACTAATCACTGTTACTTTGCATTCTAGACATCTTTGTTCACTTATAGAACACTTCAGGACATTTTTGGATACCTTGAGCATAGACTAGAATGTCATTTAAAAACAAGTTGAAACACATTTTTTGCGGTGTACCATCTGGTCATACGATGCAACTGTGTACTCAACAGCAATTGTAACGTATATATGAGAAATTGGAAACAGTGGAGCCATTGCTTGTGAACTGCAGAGGTATATTGCTAAGTTTACGAATCGTTTTCGAAACACTTGAAAAACCAGAAATCAACACACCTACTACATACAATGCTTGGAAAATCAAATTTGAAAATGAAATGAAATCTTTAAGTTTTACGTCCCACAGTTATGCCGGTTAGGCTAAAGGAGACGGTGATGATGAGAGATGAGTGAAATGGTGGAATAAAGAAAGTGGGAGGAAACGGGAGAACCCCGAGAAAACCCACGAGCACGGTGTTTGTCCACCACAAAGTCCACACGGCGTGAGCAGGAATCAAACCAGGGACCCCAAGCACCGGAGGTGAACGCTCTACCACTGAGCCACCGTGCCCCCCAAAAATCAAATTTGAGTCCAGTAGGGAGTGGGTATATAGATATTACTTACTTGCTTCTTCATTTTTATACAAGTCATAAAAAAAAACAATTCTGGTATAATATTTATGGTAGTAAAGATCAGAGTACAGAGTAATTCTGTTCAGGATATTAGAGTGATTTTCCTTCTGTATTTGAATATTTGTTTTAAATGCTTTTCAAACAATGAAATAGAAAACTGATAATTCTAAACACAATGCTATTCAAACGTGACGTATAATCAAAACAGGCTAGTTTGCACTATTACAGGTACGTGCTCTCCTATAGTTCTAACGTCTCTATCATCACTTTATTTGTACTAATAGAAACTAGTGTTTCAATGACTAGTGTTCCAGGTGCTCCAAAAAGTCTAAGAAGTTGGATTGCAATTAAGTTTTCTACTAGCAAAGTTTGTCTTTCTTAAAAGATAAGCCAAATGTGAAGAGATATTCTGCCAAATATGAAGGAGAGATCTGTTCCTTTTCACACGAATGCTTGAATTACACGAATCACTTGTCCCAGTAATGCATTGGTAGAAAAGCAGTAATCTGAGGTAAATGGGGCTGGGATTGTAATCCCTCACTAGTTTCTAGAACCTTCTCAGAATCAAGGGTTGGATTGGGGGCGGTTGTCATATCGTGAATTATTGGAAGCGGGTTTTAAGATCCAATAAATAAACTGTTCAACCAATTATTAGGTATCCAAATTTGAAGTGCATTAAGACAAATTAGATTACTTATATACGAAATAGCGTATGCTTTTTATTATAAGCGTCAATACTAAAAAGTAACATCATCTATAACAAAAATATCAACAATAATAATAATAATAATAATAATAATAATAATAATAATAATAATAATAATAATAATAAATATTCTTTATTTACTTGCCTAATTGCTTCAATCATTTCCAACCCCATGTTGACACAGTTGTAAGCGTGATTGGGTCTTGAAATGGGAAGACCACTAACACAGTAATAGCAGTCTCCTAGAATTTTTATTCTCATGCACTGGTTTTCCTGCAAATATATAAAAAAGTGAATTAGCAGTTTCAATTAACTTTACTGAATCATTCAAATTAACAAGAAGATACATCAAAGTTTAAGTTCATGTTAATTTCGAATTTTTAAAGTATACAGGGTGTTTATTTTTATAAATGTATTACAAAGTTAAGGACATACACTTTTACCCTATATACACAATATAAGAAACAAATAAGTTTGGTTTCAGAGTGTGAAACTACGATAGAGTTCCAACTCTCTGGGATCCAATAAGTTTCGTTTCGGAGAATGAAACTGCAACGGATTTCCAACTCTCGGGAATCCAATAAGTTTGGTTTCAGAGTGTGAAACTACGATGGAGTTCCAACCTTCGTGGATACAATAAGTTTGGTTTCAGAGTGTGAAACTACGATGGAGTTCCAACACTCGGGGATCCAATAAGTTTGGTTTCAGAGTGTGAAACTACGATGGAGTTCCAACTCTCTGGGATCTAACAAGTTTCGTTTCAGAAAGTGAAACTGCAATGCATTTCCAACTCTCGGGGATCCAACAAGTTTCGGTTCAGAGTGTGAAACTACGATGAAGCTTCAACCTTCGGAGATCCAATAAGTTTGGTTTCAGAGTGTGAAACTACGATGGAGCTCCAACCTTCGGGGATCCAATAAGTATGGGTTCAGAGTGTGAAACTACGATGGAATTCCAACTCTTGGAGATATCACTAGTCTACAGAAACAAAAATGCTGATGTTTGAAACTGTTTTATTTGTCGAACAACCCTCGTAATTAATTTACATTTAAAAGATCGAAAGACGTAACTCATCAATATATTCTAAACCTACCTCAAAGGTTTCTTGATTACGCTCCGGCCTATTTATGTATGATAAAAGAATATGAATAAAACTCATTTATCCATTGTGCACTATTGTTAGGTGTGAACCAATACGAACGCAAATTGTGAACTTCATTAGGACGCTTACGGCTTCTGTACTTTTAATGTTCGTTCTTCTTTTGTTGTGGTCAAAGGGAGTGATTGCAATTATCCTGCTCTTATTCACTCCTTTTTTTGTCACTTCATCCCGTGTACAATTTAAATGAAGAAAGGCTTCAGAAGGATCGGAGAAGACAAGAAATGAGAATAGTCTGTTGTTTGCAGTTGTTGGGAATCCAAGAAGGATGGAAAGAAAAGTACAAGATTCAGGTCAAGTGCCATTCATTGTGGTGCTGTTATAAGGGTTGCCAGGCCTTGTATCTAAAATTGAAGTCAAAATGATGCATCAGCTGTTCTTACAGTTAGAGGCAGTGGTACTATTTTAGTTTTTTTGAAAACGTCCAATTAATAGACGCAACTATTTAGTTTCTTTGAATTACAAGCTCTTTCTCGCAGCAAGGTTATTTATAAATATTTTAACGTTTATCCAACATTCTGAAACGACACACTCTTCCACCGGGGATTAAATTGGAACTATACAGAGTCGGGCAAAAAATGTGTCGTATTCAACTGACGTCACAATTTGTTGCTCCTCTTCTCACTAAAGAACACGGAGAGGGGAAGGAGCAGATAACGTGATGTTGATAAAAAAAAATAGTGGTGTCAGGCACACCAGAACACCTGTAGCGTTTTGCATGCTTACTACTCATGGATTCATGACTGCATTGGCAAAACTTGCTCTGTACGTCATTACCTTCCCCTGCTGTCCTCATTGTGTTTGTCTCTGATTTATTCACCTTATAAAACCACGCTTTTAGGTCATGCATAAACCAATTGGAAATAACTGGATAGACTGTTTTAATATATTTCCTATAACAACAGTATACACAGTACATAGTAGTAATCGATAGGAAACATAATGCAATCTGTAACACAGCAACATAAACAATGCCACCTATAACACCACACATGTAACATATGTTTATCTCTTGACCATAAAACCAGTTATTTAGCCACCATTCGTGATAATATATGTTTGACTCACGAAGTTGTCATTAGCGTTCTCGATTTTATTGATTCGACCTCTTCCTGTATTCTACAGATAGTATTAAATTTCTTTACCCATTTTAGTATTATGTGCCAATTTGTTCTAGTATTACAACGATGAAGTGCTGTCTAAAACTTACGCTGAAGTGCACCATTACCACTCGGCAATTACTGTTAAAATATGGGTCATCTCCTCTGGTATGGTTAATTGGCACAGTAGATTTGGTTCACGTGGTCCCGGATTCGTTTCTTGGTGAGGAACATTAAAAATTCGAATGCATTACTGCGGTTGTGATCAGGCCCAGACTTAAGCCGATTGCCCGCAATTAGTTTCCGCGCTCTCGGTTTATCAAATGCAAACAACGTATTGCAAATTGTCTTGGAACCTAGGTCCAATCAAAATTGTTTCCGATTGAGCTCCGTACCTCTTAAACATCAACCTCAACATCAGAGTTGAAAAGGGATGCTGATCTTCAATAAACAAACAGCTGGAAAGGGATGCTAACCTTGAACAAAGAAACAAACAGCAATCATCAATCACCAATCCTGTCTGTATTAAAATCCAATGTTTTATTGCTAATAAATTGGTTCTCCTCCTTCTATAACAATTCATGCACGATTCCATCCTTACTGCGGGCCTGCAAGGGATGCAAATCTTTGAAAGTGGTACATAAAATATATCAAACTATGTATTTATATTAAACGCATTTTAATTAATGCCTTTGGAAGAGCATCGTTGAAAGAAGGTTGTTTTGGAGGGCAAGGAGATGAGAGAACTAAGAAAGTCCTGTTCTGAATAGTTAAGTGATATCCGTTTTAAAATATTCAAGTAATTCAATGTCTTACTACTCTACTACAACGTTCATCTAATGCATATTGTTTCTCGTACAAACCTGTGACTAAGTTTCTAGAATGCAATTTTACCCATTCCTCAATTTACCCAAGACAATAAAACTCCTAGTTTTCAGTCTGTAACATCACTTCAACAGAACATGTAAAGACTTAAAATAACATTACCAACCTATCATTGTGCAAATCTTTACATTACTAGTACACTTTTATCATGGTGAGAATTTTAAAAAATCCGTTTTTTCTTCGTAAAAGAGATATTTGTATTTGTTCTTCCCAAGTGATATAATTAACTCTATGGCTTAAGATACCTGGAACAACATCTCCGCAAAAAAAATATACCTAGCTATTGAATCGTATTCTGTGCGAAGCCAACCTAGTAAGGATTGTTATCAATACCTCCTTAAGATGAATATTTAGATTATGGTTCCATTTTCTTCTTGGTCTGTTCAAAGGTCTGTTCTCAACAAATTCCAATAAACAAGTCAATCAATCAACGTCGTATTTGTATCGTTTAAACTACTGCAGTAATAAGCTACAATGAATTGAATTTTGCGTTAAATTTTGGACTCATTTAGAATTAATCAAGAAATATGTATAGCATAAGAAACAAAATAATACTTGACTTTTGGGTTAGACATCCTCTTATGCACGAAACAAGATTCGAGACTGTCTTGTCTCGAAAAAAAAGCAACTGTTCCTTCTGAAAGAGCTCTGGAAATTCGTCACAAAAGTTTTTTCTCATCTGATACGTAATCCCAGTTGACATACAGGTAGTAGGCATTGAAACTGAAAGACCTGGTAGAGAGCCATAATTTGTATTTAATAAAATGCTGAGGCGCCTTTGGCGGCCAGTACAACAGCAACGCGACGTGGGAAGGATTATTAGAGGTCCCGCAACATTTGCAGAGGGATTTCCACCATTCTTCTTGAAGCACAGTGACAAGTTGAGCACGTGCACGTGGTGGAGGGAAACGCTTCCTCACTCGATCCTATAACAAATCTCATGTAAGTTCAATAATTTTCTGATCCGGGATTCAGCGGGCCATGGAAGATGTTCAACCTCACTGTCATGCTAATCGAAGCACTCTGTGACAAGTTTAGCAATGTAAATGGGGCAGTTATCCTGGAATACTGCACCACGTTTGGGAAGAATGTTCGAACCATAGATGTAAATGGTCCTCCAGAATAGCCCTATAGTCTTTGGCAGTGAAACATTCCTCTAGAACAATTAGGGGACCCGAAGTCTACCACGATATTGTACCCCAAACCATCACGGATCTGCCTCCATGTTCGATTGTGGGTATCACGCAGCCTGGATTGCATGCATCAAAGAGGCTTTTCCAGACAAACAATCTCCCTTTGTTTGGAAAACAGTATATATACATTTTACATACAGAATATGACATATTTTAGATCATTCAACCTTTAAGTGTTATGTTTCTAGCGCCACTAAACTCCCTTTGTATCATTTGTACTACTGATGAAAGGCTTCGATTTTGCGACACCGAAAACTATGTAATCGACACTAATATCGGTCATTTTCGATTTTATATATATATATATATATATATATATATATATATATATATATATATATATATATATATATATATATATATCCTCCCCCGAGAATTGGGGATGAATTTGGATTTAAATAATATCGGGTATGTCACTGTTCATCTCAGCGATCCGGAAAACTTATGAATTTGACACTAATATTGGTTATGTTCAATCATTTTAAAACATTTTCCCCTCCACTAAGTTGCACCGTCAAAGTGAAATGACAAAAACCAGGCCCGAACCTCACCTATGTTGAAAGTTTTTTCGAGGTCGGTCGGGTGGTTCAAGAATTATTAAGTACAAAAGTAGTCACTATCGATGCTTTAGGAGGACCATACTACTGATTGAGGTGCCACTAGTGTTGAAATATAACCTCATTAACTTCTTCATTATGACTCCAGCAACATGACAGTACATAGTTTGGTTGATGAGATAGAGCCTAAAAGATATCATTAACTCTTAATAATTTAATATTTGTTTAACTACAATATTGCCCAAATATAACATATAGTATATCAGCCAGCAGATAACGAGCTGAACAAAGCAACTTGCTTGAGAATAAAACCTCATGCGCAGTTTTCGAAAAGATCAAAAAGGACGAATTGCTACAGCGTTAACATAAATATGATTTATTGTCGACGAATTGCTATAGCCTTAAAATAATTTATTGCCGATAATAATTGACAACTTTTATTCTACTGGAATAAATTGCGCGTATTTATTGATGTACTGTAATGTAACAAAATAAACTGTTAACTAGTAGATTATATTTCATCCTTGTCTTTACTTAACTGTTTACTTTCCTGTTGTCTTTACTTAACAGTGTTATATTTTTTTTTTACTTGTATCTGGCAACCTTGATAAGAGACCTTTCCTTTTTTTGCACCATCTTGTCTTTGTTCTTCAGAATGACAGCTACCTCGCTGACGTCATTGCTGCCGAAGCTATTTGTTATTTCTTTCTTTTATTTGGTGAAGCCGAGATGGTTTCTCTATATAACACCAGGCTCTTCTTTTTCACTCCTTTTTATTATTTTTTTCTTTTTGTTTACCTTTCTCTTTTCTCTTACCTGTTATTTATTTGTTTGGAACTTGAAGAGGAAAAGGAAACCTATTATACAACGTTCATTCAACAGAACCAATTATATCAATATAGAAAGAACACTGTAGAGAAAGAAGAAAAATCGAAGAAAATGTCAAAACTATCTTTCTGTTAGGTTATTCTAAAGAAATTCTGGCACTTTTTATATATAATATCACTTAAAAAAAGGAAAAGCTTCGAGATCTACCTGATGCACATTGGTGATCGACTGTTTGGCCAACCATGCCTTTGATTTTATAAAAAAAACATGGATAGGAACGTTAGGATCTAATTGCGTTAACAAATACTGGTTTCTGGTAATGTGATTAATTATGATTAAAAGTAGAAAGAATTGCGTTTGATAAAGGTTATTATGTTTGTTTATATGGTTTTATATGGTTTTTGAAGGATTATATTATAATAACTTGTATGGTTTTGTTTACAAACAACCGACATGCGCTTGTGTTTACAAACATCAACCAAGTGTGTCTTACTACGGATTACTATAGCTGCAGACGATAGGGACAACAGCCCCACCGCTCGTCATGTGACAACGAAGAAACAACAGTGCCACCGCCTTCCCTGGGGGACCTATATAACCAAGAGGATATCAACGACAAGCATCAGTCTCCGACTGGTCAAATCACCTTCCTTGGTTTGCAGTAGAGCTCTGGAAGTACCTTACTTAAGCCCAAATCCTTTAGCTTGCGTTGAAGCTCTTGGCTTCTTTTAACCCTGGCTTGCAATGCAGCTTTGTGGGAACATTTACCCCCCTCTCTCTCTCTTTGTTTGCAGTGAACATTGGGAGATTCCTTACCACAACACTGGCTTTGCTTGCAGTGGAGTTCTGTCCCGACTTTAACCCCTCTCGGCTTACAGTGGAGTATTGTGTGTCCTACCCCTCCTTACGTAGCTTCCTTCGTGAGGAATCCTTCCCGAGACCGTCAGAGCGAAGAGAGACACCTATTTTGTCCAAGCACTAGAAATGTGTGCCTATTTGTTTTATAGTGGAATTTTGTATTAAAATCTGGTAGTGGGAGAAAACGATTCCGGACTGTAATTTATGCTCTAACTATACATGAACAAGCAGAACTTTATACATTATTCAGTATAAATTTATATTGCCTAAATGTTATGTATGTGTTTATACTGACATTTTCCGTGGAAATCGTATTTGGTATTAAAGTACACGCATAAGTAAACAAAAAAGCCTAGGAGGTCGACAGTGAAGCTCAGTGAGTTCAGGAAATCAACGAAGGAATCGAATGTAATCGAGGAAAGCGGCTACGAGGTAGCAAGTGACCGAGGTGATCGGTGAAGAGCTCGATCGAAGGTCGATGGTGGCCGACGAGATCGACGATAAGGTCAATGGTGAATAAGAAGATCGACAATGATGTCAATGATAACAGAAGGTTGACAATGATGTCAATGGTGACCGAGGAGGTCGAAAGTAAAATTGAGAAGACCCAGGAAATCAACGAACGAGTCGTTTGATGGTAGACCTATGTGAAAGACAAAGGTTATTCTCTGTTTTAGACAGACAGGGAAGAATGTATTAAGGATAGGAATTTCATTTCTGATTAGTACCGGGAAGAATGTTGGAAGTTGTTGTTTTGAGATCTGGTGGATATTCTGTTGTTTTCTTTGACACAAATGAAGTTTAATATGGTGATCATTTTTTAATATTTTATATTGCTGACCTTGTGTAAGTTTTGTGGTTGTTTTACACATATTGGGCCTTATGCAAAGTCGTTTTGAAGTATGATTAGCGCCATACTAAAAGCCTGACTACTGCAGGAAACATATGTTAGTCGAACTCTTTAGTATGGCACTCATCACGCGTCAGAACGACTCTACATGAGGCCCATTATGTTTATACATATGCTACGTTTTGAGGGAATAAAAGCTATTATTTGAAAGAAATGTTTAGAAATTTCTGAAAAAAGTTTAAAAGATAATTTTGATATATTTGGTTATAACTTGGTTTCTTGAAATGTCTATTACTAACTATGTAAGTTCTAAGAGTTGTACAAATTGTAAAGCGAAGCAAGAGTATAAATCACTCATTTTTGCTTCTCTAAAAAGTTCCAAAACGTTACGACCCATTATACAAAACCAAGCAACAATCCCTTAGTTTGACAGTGACTACTAATAACTTAGATAGAGTTGTAATATGACTTAGGAGTACTTTTAATTTCTTGTTCTGTACATAGAAACGATATCAAGATCGTGTATTTTGGAAACATCAGCTAAACTGTAATAATGTCAAAAATAACTCCCTGGACCACATTACAGAGGCGTAGAATCGTGTGTTAAACTTTTGAAATACCAATAAATATGCATTTACTGTCATCTGTGGAGCTAATCTATACTATTTTATAAAAGTAGAAATGAGCCATCATCACGCAGGCCAATATTATAATAAAAACATTTTGCATGAGGATGGTTTAATAATTCCGCAAATGCTGAAAGAAAATTATAGGCAGTGGAGTATTACGATTTTGTTTCGGGAGGAGGGGCTTTGCTAATTTCAGTCCTGGAAATGTGAAACTTGTGCAAGATATTTTATTTACTTTAATATAGTAAATAAAATTTCAGGGGTCTTAAGCCCAGAATACCCCCTTTAAATACGCCACTGATTATAAGGCTTTTTTTAAATATAGTTTCTACTCATACGACACTAATACAGGTAGGAAGAATTGATAAATAGAAGTGGATACTATAAAAAAAAGCCCTATAGTTTCATATAGCATTTGCAGAATTATTAGCACTAGGTCTGTTAGTATTAGGAACAGTATGTGCGTCACCAGGAACTTTCGCAGAGGTGAGTCCTAAGGGTTCGGACTCCCCTTCCCGAAATCCCAGCTCTTCTGTAAATTTATTCTAATTTTAGGAGTGATTCTACAGAGTTTAACATAATTGATCCTTATATTAAATTTGGACTCACCAAAGGACTATTTCGCATGTGTCTGTGCGCCACTGTTCGAATAAGGCGTTAAGAATTACATATGCAAATGGTTGGGGTCACACCCCAACAATTGGCTGAAATCGTGAGATCATTGGTAAAGTTTTATTGAAAACTTTTATATTTATTCTTTGGCTTTTATGTTAATAGGGTCATTTAGGGACACTTGGACAAGGTTAAGAAACAACCCGACACTACTCTGAAAGTTACGATAATTTTACTCTGCAAAAGCAATAATATTTGACAATAATCCTTACCCTAGCTATTAAAATACAAACTCTTGGCTTGAATGCAGTACTTGCAAATGCAAGAACACGTAAAGGTAACGGTGCAGATCAGTAGATTTTGGAAATCTTGCGGGAGAACTCGACATTTACTATGGAAGATGTCGACACTATATAAACATTGAAATCCTTCACATCTTTGAAAACAGTGTTTTTTTTTTGTTTGTTTGTTTTTTTAAAACAAACATAAAACGCAATGAAATACTAGATGTAAGGTTTCTACTATCTACGTATGACTTATTTGCAAACTTTGCAGCAATTCATTACAACAAAGTTGAAATACAATAACACTGAAACAGTGTAAGCTCGTTAACAACGAACTTTGTTTTCAACCTGTTTTGCAACATATTGTATTTCAATATTTCACTACGAATAATAATCAATAATCGAAAATCACAATTTTACACAAGCATTTTCGGAATGCATATGCGATGAATCCAACAGAGAATGATTTCTTCCAACTGAAACTGAATTCTCAAATTCTTCTTTCACAACATTTTGCCAGGGTTCCTACGAACTAAGTTGTCGTAAGATAAATTGAAATCGTTTTTCAAACTGCGGAAGAAAGATACATTTAGGATTGAAAATTTTGAGTAATGTGTAGTGGGAGCATTAGAGGCTCTCTTTAATATATCAGGATCTTTGACACATTTACTGTGATAATCTAAAACCAAAGGCCCTTTACCATTAGGTTTAAACCGGACTAAATGACCCAGAAGCTGAGAAAGCGTGTTTGTTATGTGACTTAAACCTCTCATGTATACACTAAGATGAACCAGACGGTAGTCCTTCTTCCTTATAACAAAGGAACTACATGTCGAAATCTCCCTACAATCACTGTCGATTTATCTACTAAATGCATTGATCAACAAAAGTTGCCACGAGTTGTCATTGTAACAAGCAATGTGTGTCAGCCTGACACACATGCTTACATCGTAATACCAGTCCTTTGCCTCCTTTCATCAACATATACTACCGCAACCGCTATACCTTATTTTTGACTTACTGAAATATAATATGGATATTTTTTCTTAAATAAAGCTTTATATATCTATTTTAAAGGCTTCTGCTTCCTTTGGAAAGGCAAACTTAACTTTTCTGCATATGCAACTTGTCACTGAAAATCGACACTAGTCTTCTACGTACTGAATGTTTTTACTCGCATGCGTGTATGATCACTAGCTTTGCCAGACCTTAGAAGTGTCGAGATCTCCTTCCAAGCTGCTGAATGTACACAAAAAGGCATGTATTATCTTTGAGTTTGTGATGTTTAGATTACATATATAGTGTACCATAAGGGCATAAAGATTCAGTACACTGAGAATCACGTAAACGTGTGTAGGAAGAGAACTATCCAAAATAGCGATTTTCCTAATATGGAATACTAGCAGGATCCTAATATGGAATATTCCTAAATAGGTTCATACGTATGTGAACTAGAAGTGAAGAAGAATAACTGAATTGTAAGTTATATTATAGTCCGCATCACTTGAATTGGCGTATGGCGTCAACCAATAAACTTGCAGTGCACTGTTGGCAAACGTTCAGTGAGGTTTTTAATCATTCGTAAATGACCATAAATATGAACAAAATCAACTACGAAAGATTAAATTTCTTACTAAAGGTTTGGAATCAGCGCACTGCGAGATTATTGGTTGACTCCATACGCCAAATCGAGTGACGTGGACTGACAGGCTTGACATATTATTTTAGACCGAGCGTCAGCGAACATCTCCTAGTCGAGACGTTTTGCATTTGTGTTGTCTGTCTGTGTGTCTTGCGATAACTCCTGAACGCGTGAACCGATTTGAATGAAATTTTCACAGATTACTTATTAGTTCAAATGTCCCAAATGCTGTGTCGTCTACAATGCAAAGTAAAGAGAACAGCACGACAGTACCAATTGAAATAGTAAGTCCTCTACCACAGCATGGCAGCATTGTGAGTCCACAACTACAGCCACAGCATTGCAACACGCTTGGTCGAAAGCCAGATGAGGCTAAAGTAGTTACGAGCACTGTACACAAAAACGATTTAGAAGCTGCCTCTACCTCATCTCTGCAAGTAGTTAAAAAATGTTTAAATTTCCAAGCCCCTCCCCCCAAAACATCCAATCGAAACAGCCAAAGATAAGGACATCAAGTGGCTACAAGTTAGAAAGTTAGTCTGAAGAGACAGTGAGTGATTTGACCGAAGATCATGAAAGTTTAAGTAATCCTACTGATGATGACGATGGAGAGGAATGTGGACATTGTGGTAAATTGTGGTCGCGTAGTGTAGGGGAGGGGAGGGAGATTGGTTAAAGTGGACACTTTGTAAAAGATGGTCCCACGAAACGTGTTCCATGAAAGATGGAGAAAAATGTTTGTGGCCAGTGTTTTGTAAAGTAAAACTGGAATTAAAAATTTGGACGCCTTAAAAGACACTAATCCAGTATGTTCGAACTTTTTCTTTATATAGGGTATTTTTGTATACTTTATTTGTCGCACGTAGTTTGCTTCTCCGAATATTTCGTTTTACAAGCATTTTACAACATAGGTCTAATAAAGAATAAGTCCAATCAAATTCGATAATTTGAAAGAAAACCATCTGTGCCGTTGCCATAGTAACCGTCGTTTCTAGGGCAACAGATCCTGTCACGGTTAGCCAAAATTGAAAGAAGACGTAAAAATTTAACGAAGATAAAAGAGCTAACGTAGAGTTGGAGAGGAGTCGCTGAAATTAATTTTCTTTAATGAGGACGATTACGAAAGATCACTTACTGATTGAAATCCAGATTATTTTCCAATAGAGTAACTTCCAATAAACCTTTTGTTATTGTTAATTATTCCATATCGGACTCCCGAAGAAAACTCATCGAAACAACTTACTGACCGTGCCAATAGCGACTACTCTCAATCATGACTCCGTTTTCTTTCATTTAGAAATAGGAAAGAAAGAGAAGAAAGTAGAAGGGTAAAAGAAGGAGGTAGGTAAAGAAGAAAGAAAAGAGATAGGGTATTTTAATGAGAAACAGATTACTGGATAATTCCGGAAATATAGTAAAAGGTCGGGAAAGTCGTTGAAAGATGAATCATTCTAAATGTTGTTAACAACTAATCAATTTTGGAATGCTTCGGAATAGACACATGTTCCCTCATGCCACCCAGACCTAGCTCCAGGCACCACGATCATGGGGTTGCCCAGACCTAGACCTGGAAATGAGAAAAGTGAAGTTTAATTCTTTGTAAAGTTATTCCAACCGGTGATTGATAACTATCCAGCATCTGAACTCTGTCCTCTAGGATCGACCACACATATGAGTTAGCCGAGGAAAAAAAAAATCACACTTATCAACTCAATATAAATTTATGTATCGCATCAATAAAAGTCTCAACTTCCTGGAAGAAAGATGTCGTATTTAGGCTTATCCTGCTATTTTTGCTTCACTCCTCGAGCCGATTTAAACCATTAGTGACGGTCCTTCATGACCTAGGTTATTTACCTTAACACACATATTAAAACATGACACATATATTACAGATGTTAATATGACAAATGATATCACTAGAATTGCTTATATTAAATCTATCATGCATTCACTCGCTCACTCACTCAGGACAGTGTATATATGTTTAAAGGAAACCAACTAACTACAAAGGTATAAATAGTTTATTACATTTATAGTGAAAAAAAAGGACAAAACAAATAATTATGAAGAAAATATTAAAAGCACAAGTTCTTGGTTATATATTAATAGAGTACATAGTGTTATATTTTAGTAATTTTTTATATATTCAATCATATTGACAAACGAAAGAGAAAGGAAAACAAAATAATTACACGTATCATATCTTAGGCATGCTAAAGCAAAATGATGATTTGCGACATACGCAAAAGAAAAAAAAACTTATTTCACTTAAAAAAAAAAATTGGACAAAGAGGGAAGAAAAAAAAACTTTTGGTGTTAGAACTTATATGAGTCTCTACCTCACGTCGAGATATTAAAATATTAATAATTTCGAGCGTCCAAATCACAACTCACGCACTAGTCGTGGTGTCCAAAACGTTTCGCTCCATTTAACTTAATTTGTGGTCATTTATATATATCTCTATATGTATATATATATATCTATTGGTTTACAAAACCATTCGTCGTCTATATTTGGTTTGTAACTGGTAACAGTTTATATCTGCAATCGCACACTGCTACGTCTATACCCATCTAGGGATTTCGAGAAAATAACTTTCACTAGAGGAGGTTTTTCCTCTTAGACGGTCTATTTCCAAATTTATTAATCGAATAATTTCAAGTTATTTATCCAACACTGGGACACTTCACGAGACCTTTCATTAGGATCACTTTCGTATATGTTTATACATGGTTCGGATTAAAAAAAAAATGATCTTCCACAGGTGTACGGAGTATGATGGTTCAAATTGAGGATAAAAAAAAAACTGGTCAAGTCATAGGATACACATGTAGGTGAGAAGGATTCAAGGTGCACTTTCCACAATGGTTTTAGGTTAATTGTCCAGGGATAATATTTGTTATGATGTGGGTTACGTTTAGACCTGCCGATATTTTTTCAATGCATGCCATTATATAAGTACAGAGGTTATCACTTACATTGATTCAGAAGAAAAGGAAAATTACTTAAGTGCACGGCGGTATTCTTAACAAAATCTACATTCTTAATTCGTCGGAAGACTTCTGGTAAACTATAGCAACCAATACACGTCTAGGGGGACAGACACGAGCGCTCTTACATATATTCATAATACATTTAATATCATACTTTTACTTTAACATCATATTCACATACTAATTACACATACATTTCGAAGTATTTATTTCTCTCTCTCTATATATATATATTTATAATAAATGCGCACACATTTAAATTAATCATCCCCAACAATAAAATTTTTCAAGGTTGCAACATTGTCCAAGAAAACAAATGACTTCCAACATTACATTTGGAAACAAATTAACTTTTATCTGATACCGCGCGTCTATAAATTTTTAACTTTTATATAATCAATTCGTGTTTAAATCATGAAGGAAAAAAAAACTTTGTGAGGCAGGCACGTAACACAGAGCATTTCAAGATATAACTAGGTAAATCAAAATACAATTTCTGGGCCCAGGTTAACTACAAGGTAATTGAAAACCAAAACAGAAAGGAAAGTGACCAACGGATTAAAAAAAAAACTTAAGAGGAACGACGGTGAAAGAACGTAATCGAAGTGTCGTCAAATACTAAGTCTTTGTTCATTTCAGCGATAGGTCAAAATGTGACGGAGGACCCAATTATTATCTACTTTATCTATGAATCGTGTCTTGCAACGTCTCAGCTGGTAATTTCAGATCAGAGTTGTAAGTTAAATAAATTGTAAGCAACAAGTTCAAAATCGGGGGGGGGAAGGTTGAAAAAATTAAAAAAAACTTGAAGAAATGAAGACAGAGAGAGAGATAGAGAAGAAGGAAGACGAAGAATAGGGGCGCCAAAGACTTAAGTGAGAAATAACTAACGCTACAAAGTTAGAAGTCGAATTTCGCTCTCAACAAAATCCATAGCCAAAATATTCTTAACATGCCAGAAAGGGTGGTCTACTCAAATACGTAGACTCAAGGGGCGTCCTGCTGCCAAGGATGCAAGTTCTGTGTCCATCAGATCCCAATCCCACAAGAGTTGGCTTGTAAGATTGAAATCCGATCCCCGTATCCGGCCCAGACCAGCAGGAAAAAAGGAGGGGGGGGGGGGAAAGGGACCAGGTAACTGCGTCCCCAATTTTGAAATCTCTAAGTAAAAAAAAATATTCGACCCCTTAGAAAAACTAAGAAGGTTCGAGGACAGTAATGAAACTAGAATAGAAGTATTAGCTAAGATATCCCTAACTAATGATTTGCCGAAATAAAAAAAAAATTAAATAAACTAAATTTTGGATCGGTGATTTCTATTGCCAAATTTCACCGATAGCTACCCCGCGCAGACACGCCACAGTCTGGGATGTCGTTAATTTCCCTCGTCTAATTAAACTAAGAAAAGAAATGAAAATACTTAAAGGGACTAGGGGTCGACATCCGGGTACGCGAATCGACTATATTTGGTTCTGTACCCTATCAGAGCTGTCGCCTCCATGAACATTGTAAGCTAGCCTGAGTAGGTAACGTGAAGGAAAAAAAAAATCTCACGGAGTGGTACATTCTATTTTTAAAACCGACCAGAAGATATGATTCACTACAGCCCTGTTGTCTAACTACTATTGTCTTTTCATAATTTATTATTCAATATGTCTAGTCAGCGATTATATGATGCTACCCATTCTATCAGATGGTATTACTATGGTTGATTACTATTATGACACATAAACTACAAAGTATTACCGTAGTCCGACTATATATCGCCCTCCGGTCCGCGTGATATTATGGTGCAGGGGTCAGAACCTGAGATGTTTGTAGTTACACGTATCTATTCAATATCTATATATCAACACGCGGCGAAGTATTCACTGGGCTACTATATATTTAACTATATGGGTGTCCTATATTCTATATTCATTTACTACAATATTCATATACTTATTAATATTCATATTCACATTAATATTCATTTGCCACGACGCTATATTCTACAAACACCCTGTTTCCTCTATCTACGCCCAGCCTATTTACACATTTCATCATAATACTTTAAAATCTATAATCACTACAAACATTTTCCCATTCCGATCACCGCACGACAACCTCACTCGAACCCAAGACTCTTTTACCACACACACAATACTATGTAATACTTGGTAGCTTTATTAAGAACGAAAGAAAAAAAAAATCCTATGTATGTTCACTGAAAATAGAATTATCTGCGATAATGTCTAATGTTTATAAAATTCTGCATCAACAATGAAATTCTACAGCCACGAAGAAAAATGGACATTTAATATATTTTCAAAGCGAAGAACTAGCATCATATCGCCCGACTTCTGTTAAAAATTTACGTATTGTTTATTTATTTAAATATTTAGATTTCTAGACTATGCAGAATGTTGAAACTTTCAGAATATATTAATTTTGGGTCACTTGACCTAACTGTACATTCATATGGGCTGTGAATTATACCTTCTAGGTTTTATTTCGGAAAGAAAGGTCAATTTCATGAAAACTAAATCACTAAGCACCTCGACGGAAGAATGGCGGTTAGTACTGACTTCTGACACTAGGGCTAGCGACGATATAATGAACCCTTGAACAACTGAATGTGACCTTGTACACGGAATTATTATACTATATTACGTTCACTTAATGACGGAGTAATAAAAATTTATCGCATAGTAAATACTACACTGTCCAACACACTCTTTCATCACTTAATTATCACTATCACTGATACTACATTACAAATATACACATACTACTCGAACTACAAGACACATCATGCCACATTCATACTACACACTACATTAATACATGTTATACTAATAAATATACACAGAAATCATTCAGATGTTACCATGTTAAATCGGCTCTATGAAAGGTAACGAAAGGAAAGAAATGAACAGGGCCAACTGGCCCTTATATTTACTAAATCATATTCTTTACTCGACCTATTTAATCGATGCCCTGAGGGGACATATCGGAGTATTAGCTAGCAATAGGACCCCTGCCCTGAAGGGGCAGGAACCCGGAACAAACTACATGTTCAACTCATCCCGCTGGAAGCCGTACTCCCAATTTGGGAGTCAGATAGGAGCCCTTACTGAAATTTACACGTGCATTGTGATTACTGGACTGACTACCACAAAATTAAATACCGCCATGTTACTAATAAATAAATACAAAAAGAAATCACATCCACTACATACACGAACACAAACGGTAGTGAGGCAGGCCTTACGTAAATAGAAAAGGAATAATTTTAAGGATAAGAATATTTTAAGGGAGAAAACACCACTCCTCCGAAACTGTTTATAGATTCCTAAGAAAACTCGCAAACTGATGCACTTTACAAAGCCTGTCCATAACTAACAATATCTGCACAACATGGCGTCGTCTATTTTTTATTTCTTCAGTCCGGTTTTTACTATGAAAACTAACAAATTATGGCTCCGTAGCTTCCTGCTTGGTAGTTATTCGACTATTATATTAGTTTTACCTTTTAATGCAGTTTTTCTCACTCCGTTGCGACCTTTTAAGCTCGACGATCGAAATCTGGCTGTTGTCAGCAAGATTTTCCGGCTTGGAATGGAATAATTGCGCCCTAATATCATAGCGTGGGTTTATCAGCCAATCAAAACTAAGCATTTTGGCGGTGGGGCTTTGAAACGAATAAAATTTGGTAAAATCTGGATTAAACTAGATTTTAGAAGGACCTAGGTATCTAAAAGAGAGGTGAAGGGTGGTCCTGAAAATTCTGTCGAATTTTAGATTGGTTATTTGATCTGGAAAGTTCCGTCCAATAGTGGATCTATATTTTCGGATAGCACTGACACCGTAAGAATTGTAATAATCCATTTACATATCCATATACAAAACTTATACTAATTTAAAATATAAATAAAGATATTGATTCCCAAAACTATCATTCCCAATGAATTTTTTAGTTTTTCCATGTTAATTTGAAATAGAATAACAAATAAAATTACGAATTATATGAACAGCCAGAAATTTTTTGTTAAACATCAAGTACAGTCGGTGCAAAAAATTTCGGGCACCCTCCTATTAAAACATAATTTCATTAGACTGTAATGGCACATTACAGTTCCCCGGCGTCGTTAAAAAAAATTTTGTTTGAATAACAAAATTTTGTTGAATAGAATTAACATGTATTAATACCAATAAACTAACTACTCACTCATACACTCATACACTCATACACTCAAATGAGACAGTGTAACATTCACTTTGGGTATTGAGATAGAAGTTCACGTTTTTTGTCCTCGGTACAGTTGAGAAGCTTAAGATTTTGGAAATTGTGAGTTCCGATACTTTCACCTTTTAGGTAGCAGGAAAACACTAGGTAACCAGTTCGCAATGTTCCCATCAAACGTGGGAAAATGTTCAATATCCCGGAGGGACACTTTAGAGCTCACGCTAACATGAGTAGGGGAATAGTTACTGGGAATTAACATATTCTCCTGCACGATCGGAGTCGTCACCGGATTTACCACCGACGACGTAGTAGCGGTGTTATAACTACCCATGTAAGGGAAAGGGATTTTGTTGGTCGTATTGAACATGTTGGGCTCCATCACCGGACCAATCGCACCCATGAACAACGACTCAGAATGGCACCCATCTCCTTTTCCCGGCAACACGCTATGTGATTGTATACCTCCATGTAAGGAGGGAGCACTCACGCTAGTGACCGTAGTCGTCACAACACTCGACTGATTCGGCACACTATTAGAATTGAACCACGACTTGGGTTCTGACCGATGCATGGGGTAGTGCGTCGCAATATCCCGTGCATCAACCGACATTAAATTTTCTTTTCCTGCGCCACGGGTAGTTGTAGCGGGTAATATTCCTGAGGAATCGTTACCGGGGAAAGGATAGGTTACCTCTGATTTTTCGCGACTAGATTTTGTCATTTCTTTTCGAATATTTACTATGTCATTTTGAATTTTCAAAACTTTCTGGTCAGTTACTTCCAGTTCGGTTTTCAATGATAAGTCTGACAAGGTTGATTTTAAACTATCAATTTCGGCCTGCTGTGTTTCCAGTTTATTGTCGATTTTATGTAATTTTGTATCCATTTCTTCAATTTCAGAATTTACATGATCTAATTTACTTTCAGTCTCCTGCTGAAGTTGCTTTATGGACTGTTGAGCCTCGCATCTGACCAAATCGATGTCAGTAGACGTTTGCTCTCTCAATTTGTTTATTGAGGAAGCAAAGTCCAAACATATGTTGTCTATTTTGTGAGTTAGCACCTCGAATCGCGATTCGGTTTCTCGTTTCGAGGTGTCAAATTTTTCATTTATTTCACGTCTCATCTCTCGGCTATTATTATCTATTTTTTCATTTATTTCGCGGCTATTTTCATTCATTTCGCGTCTCATTTCCAGACTATTCTTATCTATTTTTTCATTTATTTCTTGTAGCATTTGTTGCAATGAAAGGAGGAGAGCGTCATTATTAGATGACCCAGTCTTCCTTTTCTTTTCTTTGGGTTTATCACCAACTGGATCCCCATATCTTTCATCATCATCGAGGTCAGATATCTCCACTGGAGATATTTGGCCTCGGTTCTTCGGGGTACTAAACCCTCGCTCACCGTCTGAATCGGGATGTTCAGTTTCTCTCTCCGAGGATAAACTCATGGGTTCACGCGACTGGTGGAGCTTCCCCTCACATTCTTTGCAGTATTTGACTATCTCACCAGCCCGGACCTTTTCTGCATTTTCAGCAGTATCCTCTAAATTAATACAACGGAAATGAATCCATTTCAGCCCACATTCGTGACACCTCACTAGCCTACGGGAGACGCGAGCTCTTTTCTCACTACTTTCTAATGTACATTGTGTACATGAGACTTCCGCGTTCTCGTGTGATACGACTTCTCTATTGGTTGCCATAGCTTACACCCAAAAAGACACAATATAAACACATGCAATTATATACTTATCAACTAACAAGACTTATTAATCAGGTACTATTCATAAATTAAGGGACTCCTATCTAATTCCCTCCTTGGGTCAACTTCCAGCATTTTCAATTTTTAGAATTTACTTTGACAAATTCCTTCATTTCCCCCTTTCTACAGAGAGAGACAAAGATAGCAGAACAGCCAATGACTATAATTATTTAATCTCACTGTAACTTTTAATTATGCACCTTTTGTGGCCAAGTCAATATGTGCTCGATCCTAAACAGTGTTTAATAAATAATTTCAGATTCGTTACCAGGGAAAACAATTGTTTCCATGGTAACTGTCCGATGTCAACGGTCGCCAAAATTGAAAGAAAACCATCTGTGCCGTTGCCATAGTAACCGTCGTTTCTAGGGCAACAGATCCTGTCACGGTTAGCCAAAATTGAAAGAAGACGTAAAAATTTAACGAAGATAAAAGAGCTAACGTAGAGTTGGAGAGGAGTCGCTGAAATTAATTTTCTTTAATGAGGACGATTACGAAAGATCACTTACTGATTGAAATCCAGATTATTTTCCAATAGAGTAACTTCCAATAAACCTTTTGTTATTGTTAATTATTCCATATCGGACTCCCGAAGAAAACTCATCGAAACAACTTACTGACCGTGCCAATAGCGACTACTCTCAATCATGACTCCGTTTTCTTTCATTTAGAAATAGGAAAGAAAGAGAAGAAAGTAGAAGGGTAAAAGAAGGAGGTAGGTAAAGAAGAAAGAAAAGAGATAGGGTATTTTAATGAGAAACAGATTACTGGATAATTCCGGAAATATAGTAAAAGGTCGGGAAAGTCGTTGAAAGATGAATCATTCTAAATGTTGTTAACAACTAATCAATTTTGGAATGCTTCGGAATAGACACATGTTCCCTCATGCCACCCAGACCTAGCTCCAGGCACCACGATCATGGGGTTGCCCAGACCTAGACCTGGAAATGAGAAAAGTGAAGTTTAATTCTTTGTAAAGTTATTCCAACCGGTGATTGATAACTATCCAGCATCTGAACTCTGTCCTCTAGGATCGACCACACATATGAGTTAGCCGAGGAAAAAAAAATCACACTTATCAACTCAATATAAATTTATGTATCGCATCAATAAAAGTCTCAACTTCCTGGAAGAAAGATGTCGTATTTAGGCTTATCCTGCTATTTTTGCTTCACTCCTCGAGCCGATTTAAACCATTAGTGACGGTCCTTCATGACCTAGGTTATTTACCTTAACACACATATTAAAACATGACACATATATTACAGATGTTAATATGACAAATGATATCACTAGAATTGCTTATATTAAATCTATCATGCATTCACTCGCTCACTCACTCAGGACAGTGTATATATGTTTAAAGGAAACCAACTAACTACAAAGGTATAAATAGTTTATTACATTTATAGTGAAAAAAAAAGGACAAAACAAATAATTATGAAGAAAATATTAAAAGCACAAGTTCTTGGTTATATATTAATAGAGTACATAGTGTTATATTTTAGTAATTTTTTATATATTCAATCATATTGACAAACGAAAGAGAAAGGAAAACAAAATAATTACACGTATCATATCTTAGGCATGCTAAAGCAAAATGATGATTTGCGACATACGCAAAAGAAAAAAAAACTTATTTCACTTAAAAAAAAAAATTGGACAAAGAGGGAAGAAAAAAAAACTTTTGGTGTTAGAACTTATATGAGTCTCTACCTCACGTCGAGATATTAAAATATTAATAATTTCGAGCGTCCAAATCACAACTCACGCACTAGTCGTGGTGTCCAAAACGTTTCGCTCCATTTAACTTAATTTGTGGTCATTTATATATATCTCTATATGTATATATATATATCTATTGGTTTACAAAACCATTCGTCGTCTATATTTGGTTTGTAACTGGTAACAGTTTATATCTGCAATCGCACACTGCTACGTCTATACCCATCTAGGGATTTCGAGAAAATAACTTTCACTAGAGGAGGTTTTTCCTCTTAGACGGTCTATTTCCAAATTTATTAATCGAATAATTTCAAGTTATTTATCCAACACTGGGACACTTCACGAGACCTTTCATTAGGATCACTTTCGTATATGTTTATACATGGTTCGGATTAAAAAAAATGATCTTCCACAGGTGTACGGAGTATGATGGTTCAAATTGAGGATAAAAAAAAAACTGGTCAAGTCATAGGATACACATGTAGGTGAGAAGGATTCAAGGTGCACTTTCCACAATGGTTTTAGGTTAATTGTCCAGGGATAATATTTGTTATGATGTGGGTTACGTTTAGACCTGCCGATATTTTTTCAATGCATGCCATTATATAAGTACAGAGGTTATCACTTACATTGATTCAGAAGAAAAGGAAAATTACTTAAGTGCACGGCGGTATTCTTAACAAAATCTACATTCTTAATTCGTCGGAAGACTTCTGGTAAACTATAGCAACCAATACACGTCTAGGGGGACAGACACGAGCGCTCTTACATATATTCATAATACATTTAATATCATACTTTTACTTTAACATCATATTCACATACTAATTACACATACATTTCGAAGTATTTATTTCTCTATATATATATATATATATATTTATAATAAATGCGCACACATTTAAATTAATCATCCCCAACAATAAAATTTTTCAAGGTTGCAACATTGTCCAAGAAAACAAATGACTTCCAACATTACATTTGGAAACAAATTAACTTTTATCTGATACCGCGCGTCTATAAATTTTTAACTTTTATATAATCAATTCGTGTTTAAATCATGAAGGAAAAAAAAAAACTTTGTGAGGCAGGCACGTAACACAGAGCATTTCTAGATATAACTAGGTAAATCAAAATACAATTTCTGGGCCCAGGTTAACTACAAGGTAATTGAAAACCAAAACAGAAAGGAAAGTGACCAACGGATTAAAAAAAAAAACTTAAGAGGAACGACGGTGAAAGAACGTAATCGAAGTGTCGTCAAATACTAAGTCTTTGTTCATTTCAGCGATAGGTCAAAATGTGACGGAGGACCCAATTATTATCTACTTTATCTATGAATCGTGTCTTGCAACGTCTCAGCTGGTAATTTCAGATCAGAGTTGTAAGTTAAATAAATTGTAAGCAACAAGTTCAAAATCGGGGGGGGGGAAGGTTGAAAAAATTAAAAAAAACTTGAAGAAATGAAGACAGAGAGAGAGATAGAGAAGAAGGAAGACGAAGAATAGGGGCGCCAAAGACTTAAGTGAGAAATAACTAACGCTACAAAGTTAGAAGTCGAATTTCGCTCTCAACAAAATCCATAGCCAAAATATTCTTAACATGCCAGAAAGGGTGGTCTACTCAAATACGTAGACTCAAGGGGCGTCCTGCTGCCAAGGATGCAAGTTCTGTGTCCATCAGATCCCAATCCCACAAGAGTTGGCTTGTAAGATTGAAATCCGATCCCCGTATCCGGCCCAGACCAGCAGGAAAAAAGGAGGGGGGGGGGAAAGGGACCAGGTAACTGCGTCCCCAATTTTGAAATCTCTAAGTAAAAAAAAATATTCGACCCCTTAGAAAAACTAAGAAGGTTCGAGGACAGTAATGAAACTAGAATAGAAGTATTAGCTAAGATATCCCTAACTAACGATTTGCCGAAATAAAAAAAAAATTAAATAAACTAAATTTTGGATCGGTGATTTCTATTGCCAAATTTCACCGATAGCTACCCCGCGCAGACACGCCACAGTCTGGGATGTCGTTAATTTCCCTCGTCTAATTAAACTAAGAAAAGAAATGAAAATACTTAAAGGGACTAGGGGTCGACATCCGGGTACGCGAATCGACTATATTTGGTTCTGTACCCTATCAGAGCTGTCGCCTCCATGAACATTGTAAGCTAGCCTGAGTAGGTAACGTGAAGGAAAAAGAAAAATCTCACGGAGTGGTACATTCTATTTTTAAAACCGACCAGAAGATATGATTCACTACAGCCCTGTTGTCTAACTACTATTGTCTTTTCATAATTTATTATTCAATATGTCTAGTCAGCGATTATATGATGCTACCCATTCTATCAGATGGTATTACTATGGTTGATTACTATTATGACACATAAACTACAAAGTATTACCGTAGTCCGACTATATATCGCCCTCCGGTCCGCGTGATATTATGGTGCAGGGGTCAGAACCTGAGATGTTTGTAGTTACACGTATCTATTCAATATCTATATATCAACACGCGGCGAAGTATTCACTGGGCTACTATATATTTAACTATATGGGTGTCCTATATTCTATATTCATTTACTACAATATTCATATACTTATTAATATTCATATTCACATTAATATTCATTTGCCACGACGCTATATTCTACAAACACCCTGTTTCCTCTATCTACGCCCAGCCTATTTACACATTTCATCATAATACTTTAAAATCTATAATCACTACAAACATTTTCCCATTCCGATCACCGCACGACAACCTCACTCGAACCCAAGACTCTTTTACCACACACACAATACTATGTAATACTTGGTAGCTTTATTAAGAACGAAAGAAAAAAAAATCCTATGTATGTTCACTGAAAATAGAATTATCTGCGATAATGTCTAATGTTTATAAAATTCTGCATCAACAATGAAATTCTACAGCCACGAAGAAAAATGGACATTTAATATATTTTCAAAGCGAAGAACTAGCATCATATCGCCCGACTTCTGTTAAAAATTTACGTATTGTTTATTTATTTAAATATTTAGATTTCTAGACTATGCAGAATGTTGAAACTTTCAGAATATATTAATTTTGGGTCACTTGACCTAACTGTACATTCATATGGGCTGTGAATTATACCTTCTAGGTTTTATTTCGGAAAGAAAGGTCAATTTCATGAAAACTAAATCACTAAGCACCTCGACGGAAGAATGGCGGTTAGTACTGACTTCTGACACTAGGGCTAGCGACGATATAATGAACCCTTGAACAACTGAATGTGACCTTGTACACGGAATTATTATACTATATTACGTTCACTTAATGACGGAGTAATAAAAATTTATCGCATAGTAAATACTACACTGTCCAACACACTCTTTCATCACTTAATTATCACTATCACTGATACTACATTACAAATATACACATACTACTCGAACTACAAGACACATCATGCCACATTCATACTACACACTACATTAATACATGTTATACTAATAAATATACACAGAAATCATTCAGATGTTACCATGTTAAATCGGCTCTATGAAAGGTAACGAAAGGAAAGAAATGAACAGGGCCAACTGGCCCTTATATTTACTAAATCATATTCTTTACTCGACCTATTTAATCGATGCCCTGAGGGGACATATCGGAGTATTAGCTAGCAATAGGACCCCTGCCCTGAAGGGGCAGGAACCCGGAACAAACTACATGTTCAACTCATCCCGCTGGAAGCCGTACTCCCAATTTGGGAGTCAGATAGGAGCCCTTACTGAAATTTACACGTGCATTGTGATTACTGGACTGACTACCACAAAATTAAATACCGCCATGTTACTAATAAATAAATACAAAAAGAAATCACATCCACTACATACACGAACACAAACGGTAGTGAGGCAGGCCTTACGTAAATAGAAAAGGAATAATTTTAAGGATAAGAATATTTTAAGGGAGAAAACACCACTCCTCCGAAACTGTTTATAGATTCCTAAGAAAACTCGCAAACTGATGCACTTTACAAAGCCTGTCCATAACTAACAATATCTGCACAACATGGCGTCGTCTATTTTTTATTTCTTCAGTCCGGTTTTTACTATGAAAACTAACAAATTATGGCTCCGTAGCTTCCTGCTTGGTAGTTATTCGACTATTATATTAGTTTTACCTTTTAATGCAGTTTTTCTCACTCCGTTGCGACCTTTTAAGCTCGACGATCGAAATCTGGCTGTTGTCAGCAAGATTTTCCGGCTTGGAATGGAATAATTGCGCCCTAATATCATAGCGTGGGTTTATCAGCCAATCAAAACTAAGCATTTTGGCGGTGGGGCTTTGAAACGAATAAAATTTGGTAAAATCTGGATTAAACTAGATTTTAGAAGGACCTAGGTATCTAAAAGAGAGGTGAAGGGTGGTCCTGAAAATTCTGTCGAATTTTAGATTGGTTATTTGATCTGGAAAGTTCCGTCCAATAGTGGATCTATATTTTCGGATAGCACTGACACCGTAAGAATTGTAATAATCCATTTACATATCCATATACAAAACTTATAACTAATTTAAAATATAAATAAAGATATTGATTCCCAAAACTATCATTCCCAATGAATTTTTTAGTTTTTCCATGTTAATTTGAAATAGAATAACAAATAAAATTACGAATTATATGAACAGCCAGAAATTTTTTGTTAAACATCAAGTACAGTCGGTGCAAAAAATTTCGGGCACCCTCCTATTAAAACATAATTTCATTAGACTGTAATGGCACATTACAAATTATCTTTGTACTACGTAAAATTCTGGTACTTCTGCTGTTTCATGTTTTAATTATCTTAAGAATGTTATGTAATTTTTGTTTACTTGTCTTATAGACTTATAGGCCTCAATGCCTACAACGCGACATTTGGATAATTCGAGCATGGGCACGATCACTGCTCAGACCGCCCATTCTGAGTGAGGTTTTCCCTTATTTTCCTCAGTCCCATCAGGCGTATGAAGAGATGGTACTTTTCTGGAGGCTGGACCGAGTCCTTTTCAATTCGTAGACTTATATTAAGGGCCTATGTGATTTCGGAGTTCGAGGCTTGAACACTTCATATACTTCTTTCCTTGAACTAATATCTAAGTAAATTTATTCCTTAAATAAGCAAATAAATTGCTCGAATGCATCGCCCATGCTCGAATTGTCCAAATGTCGTATTGTAGGCAGACGCACACATTTGTTCTAGTATTCCATTTTAAGAACAGATTGTGTTCCATATTAGGAGCGGGGTGTGCCTAATATGGGAATTGAGTTTCTTTCAATTTTGTACTATTGTAAAAAATCAATAATGTGGAACACACTTTCATACTTGTATTTTGTTTTGCAAAGGTACCGCAAGTATTATGATGTATAATATTTTTATTCTGGAATACGCATTTCTGAGAAATAAAGAAGAAACAAAAAGTATTCCATATTCGGTGCCTTTACCCTACATGTAAATCGAAAGCTCTAACTTTTGTTTAATATTCCTTTTTGGATATATAGGATGTTTCAAAACAACACCGACAATGTTTGGGAAGTAATTTCTGACACCAAGATAAGAAAAAAGTATAGACCAACCTGGGTGTACAAACGCTTCCTTTCGGAGTTATAGGCTGCCGAAAAACTTAAAAAATGAACTTTAAAGGTATATAGCTCCAATACTATGGGACCTACCGTAGTCGGATTAAGACTTCACTTAGGAACTAATATGTGCGCTATCCAAAAATATATGTTTCAGAATCCTAAGGTACTCACGCAACAATGTTTATAGAGGGAGTTTGGCTACGGACATATAATTTAAAGTACTCACCAACTACCACCATAAAAATTATTGTTTGTAGAAGTACCGCAGCATTCTGAAACATGAAAATTTCAATAGGGCGCATACTACAGTGTAAAAAAAAAAAATGTTGTGTTATTTCAACGACATGTCTATGTGTTAACACGAGTGTGTTAAAATATAACACAAACAAGTAGTTAGAACAACTCACTCTCCATTTGGAGTTGTGTGTCAAATGCCGTTAGTTGAAATGACACACAGCCTGTGTGTTAAATTAGCACAAATGTAGAAACTTCGGTGTTGTTTTCTGCGTGATTGCCAAATATGTTGGGCATCTAATTATAAAGGCTTATGAACTGAAGCTACAGACAAACACAGTAGAAATATTTAAGCAAATCCAGGTATACGCAAAATTTCAAAATGCAAACCGTGCGATGTGTTTTAAATTGTTTTACATAATGTTTCTGAAGAAACCCTAACAGCACAAGATATGCTAGGCATGTACCATTTAAGTATTCTAAATTCATCTCCCACATTTGATGCATTTATTGATTCTTTTTCTAAGCGATTGTGTACTAGAACCAACAATCGCATCAACTTTATTAGATGGCAACTGACGCCGATAATTTGAAAGTGAATGTGGAAGAACTATAAAATAAAGTAAATAGACAGTCGTCATTTTGTTATAAAATTAGGTCTACATGGCGAGCAGATTTTATATTATCCCGAACGGTTATCGTCGAATATACGCGGCTTAAAGGAGCACTCTGATTAGCCAACTTCAAAAGACCTCAACAATTTATCCCTGTACAAGCGACGTTTTCTTCATCGCCTCCGTGCGCAAGTCAGAAGAGCACGCAGCTAGTAATTGAAAGGTTGGTGGTTCGTGCCCCCCGCCACTGGAGTACATTTTTTTTACTTGTTTAAAGTGTGTTTTTAGACTCAGCATAATGTAAACACATTACACAATAGGCGATTTAACATATTTTGAGGGAGTAATTTTGTGGTTCATTAACGCTTACGGCACGGATCAACACCGTTTGTGTGTTAAAGACGTAACACACCCCCTGTGTTAAACGCCAACACCGCGGGATATGTGTTGAACTAACACCGCATAGTGGTAGTCACGCTGGAACCACTGCCCTGTGTTAAAATTGAGTTCAATTAACACAACCATTTTTTACTCTGTAGTTCCTAAGTGAAGTCTTGACCCGATTACGGTAGGCCCCATAGTTTTGGAGCTATATACCATTAAAGTTCATTTTTTAAGTTTTCGGCAGCCTATAACTTCGAAAGGAAGCATTTGTGCACCCAGGTTTGTCTATACCTTTTGTCTTGTCTTGGTGTCAGGAATCACTTCCCAAACGTTGTCGATGTTGTTTTGAAACACGCTATATATATAGGGTCGCACTCAGAAATTTATGTTCGGGGTGTCCGAAGTTTGAAGGGGGGTCCATCCAGCACCATAATTTGTTTTTTGCTGAAGGGGGCAAGCATTATTATGCGTATTTGGTGCTCCCTGGAAAAAGTTGTTTCTCTCATTCTTGGCTCCCCCTTCCATCCTTCTCTTTCTCTTTATGGACCCCCGGAACGTGTGGGTCCTCTCGCACGGCAAGGTTTGCGGGGTCGTTAGTTAAGCCTCTTGGCTTGTTCCAAACATAACAAATGAATTAAGAGGACAATATTAACAAATCTCAAAGCCATACAAATAAATATTTTTCTGGGGCTCCTAATAGTAGACATTTTTTTTTTTTTACTGAAATGGGCCCATGACTCATTTTTGTTTATTTACCTTTTGTATCCTGTTTTATGCAATGTGTTAAACCTATTTGATGCCTCATTTATAATTTCATGTTCTTATCATATATAGAGTAAGAAAAGTTTGCCTTAAAATGGGCCCCCCTTTACAGGCAGGGAGTTTCTCTGGAGGGGCAGTTACTCCCTCTGCCCCCACAAGTTACGGCCCTGGATCCATCAGTAGTAGTCACTATGTCTAAGTAGTATTGAACAAGGCGTTTCTCATAGCTTTTCTTAAGAAGTGTAGAAATGTCTGTCGAGTTACGAAGTTGAAGGGGGAAGGGGGTCAGACCCGCTGGAACACCCATGGGTGCGCACCTGCAATTATATAATTAATCGTATTGTGCATTGTTATTCTATTACCGCCATAATGAAGATATGCTTCAGTATTAGTTTCATCTTAATAGGTGGCGCGGTTATGGTACAGCATTAATATTTACCGACCAAAGTAGCTCAACTGGTAGAGCGTTGGCTTCGCATTCGGAAGATCGTGGGTGCGATTCTCGCTGCCAACCATCCTGATTGGGGTTTTCCAGGGTTTTCCTCAGTCCTACCAGGCAAATGCCGGGATGGTATCTAGTAAACTGGCCCTGGCCGATACCTTCCCAAATCCTTTCCATTGTTGTTGTTGTCAGATATCCAGTATAAAATGGCCTCTGAGCTGTATGTTGTGATTCTTAAATAAATAAATAAATTTAGATTTACGAAGGAACTTCATTTTTTGGAAAACTACGCATGAGGATTTTTCAGTTAGAATCATCCTGGTCGTTTTGCTTAGCTTAATGAGATCTATGGATTCGTATATATGTCATCTTTGCATTGTTTTCCGTCGTAATATTGAAGACGCACCTCTGTACGCAGGGATGAAAGTGAGGGGGAACGTTGGGGACATCGTCCCCCCACTTCCAAAAAATATCTATGGCGTCCCTGTACTCAATATATTATGGGCAAAGATAGGCACTTGTGACGTCATATGTCCATCAACTTTTTCAGATCCACTTTTACTCCTGCTTGTAAGTTCTTCTGATATGTTCCTTCAAAACCAGCGTTAACATCAAAACTTCTTCACGGTTCTGATCTATATCACCCTACCCTCAGGGTGTAGCCTTGCTTAAAATGTGCTGTTCTTATATAAATCATACACTCTCTACTAGCTGCATTTAAACGTCTTATTTATGAGCCATAATGTTTGAAGGACACACTTTGTGTCCAAATATGACTACTTTCGGTTATTGTCAATGCATGTCAGAAACCTCGTATTCCTGGCACCACAAAAAGTCACATCGCCTTATGTGGAAGAATTATTAATTGATATATGTACAGATTAGCATATGTGAAGCGATATCCGTAATTCCTCTACTTCACAATAGCAAATTAAAATTAACTATTCAGCTTATGTTCACCTCCCGTACAATCCAGATTTATCGATTTTTCTAGAGCTAAAATCCCCTTCAAAACGGATGAATCTTCAGACCGAAAATTCGATTGAACGAACACAATGAGAAGCCGAAGGCGATATAAAAGATATAGGATACTCACAAGGAAAGGACATGAACCTGTCAACGGGACTTCCAAATCAAATCTAGTCCATTCGATATACACAACAAAGATATGTTCATGCACAAAAAATTAGGTGCCATGGACAACGGAGTAAGTCCCTGGGGCCCATTGACTCTGTTAGTATAAAGAAAATCGTAGACTCGCAATGGAATAGCTATTGCATCAACACTGTTCATTCGAAAGCCATGGTTTGTAGTTTATTCTCTTCAGCATGAAACAGGATTTCCAGTGGTGCTATGTATAGAGGCCCCTAACGTACTTGAACAGGGAAAACTGCGAGAACGTCGGGACAATTCCCTCCAGAAATCCCTCCCATCAACTTTGGCCCCCTCTGAAGTGGCCTCAGGTAAAAGCACACAATCCAAATGTATCTCAAAAAATAGTATAGGGGATAAGAAATGTGTGTACCAAGTTTTGTATTGATAGACGGAATAGATATTAGGGAAAAGCTTGTATACCAATACACGATTTCCCCAACTATAAACCATGACTTTCGAATGAACAGTGCTGAAGCAATAGCTATTTCATTGCGAATCTTCGATTTTCTTTATATTAACAGGGTCAATGGGCCCCAGGGACTTACTCTGTTGTCCATAGAATGAACATATCTTTGTTATATTTATCGAATGCACAAGGTTTGATTAGGAAATCCTGTTGACAGGTTCATGTCCTTTCCTTGTTACGACGATGGATCAAATATAAACGGGATTTTATTTTTTATTTATATTCATTTATTGAATAGCACAAGGCACTTACAATTTATCTTTCCACATAGTTTCCTCCTTTGGAAATGCATTTGCATCAGCGTATGGGCAGCTTTTTGATGCTCTCATCGTAAAAAGAACAGGGTCGTGTCACCAGCCAGTTGCGCACGAACTCTTCCACATTCTCATCATCTTCAAATCATTGCCCTCCTAGAGCTTCTTTAAGCGGTCCGAACAAATGGAAATCACAGGGCGATAAGTCCGGGCTCTAAGAAGGATGTTCAAGTGTAGTCCAGTGCATTTCCTGTAGCTTCGAGACAGTTCGAGCTGCATTATGGGGTCGCGCGTTGTCGTGCAGGATCGATTGGTCTCGTTTTTTCCGGCGATATGCAACTCTCACCTTGTTCAACAGCTCGCAGTAGTATTCAGCATTTATTGTGCGTCGCTCATGTAAAAAGATACTTGTCGTTAATAATGCCTTCATCCGCACGAATGTTTTCATCCGTAATGCTGGTTCGAGGACGGCTATCGTGTTGCTGATTTCCCACACGTTCTCGTCCTTCCTTGAACATTTCATGCCAGGCATACACACGCGTCCTTGACCATGTTTGATCCCCGAACTGTACAGTCAATCTCTGGCAAATTTTTGCCGCTGTAACTCCTTCATGAGCAAGAAATGTTATCATTATGCGTTACGCAGTGGAGGGGTGCACCTGTTGCTCCGACTATGAGCGGTACTGACGAAATGGCGGAAAATATCTAACATCACGCTCTCTCAACTGCCAATGGTTCCGCCTAAACATAGCAGAAGCGAGCGACCAGTCTTACCAACTGTTGATGTTCAGGAACAAAAATCTCGTTTATATTTGATCCCCCCCTCGTAGTACCGTGCTCTATGGACATGATGGTTATTCAGAAGAAGCGATTGATATTCGGTCACCTGGGGTCCCTATTGTAAAGTAAACTAAAGGTCAATTATACTGCCATTCATTGGTTCATTTGGAGTTTAGCTTCCCGTTCAAAACCAAGACTATATGAAACGTGGACCAACAACTTAACGTGGGATTCAAACATCTATAATGAAACCCAAGTCTTTCGTGCTGAAAGTACATACGGCTAAGCATATTGCCAGGAATGAATTATCTCGTTATTTGTACGCACGGCGCGTATGTACAGACATTCTCCAATTCAATTATAGAGCGAAGTCGTTCGAAACAGAAGTGAAAACATTGTGTACCAAACAGGGCAACGTAATATATTCATTCATTAGATGAGAAATATTCCCGTTTGTTTACAGATTAAAAGTCATATAAATAAACGAAACTCATTTTTAACAAAAAACAATGAGGGAGGAGAGAAATCCTATAATTAGTAATTAGAATAATTTACTATAATTGGGATTGTTTGTGCCTCATTTTCTAAATGGTTTAGTTTACGATGTCTGTAATTGCCCTGATACCTTTATAAAGGCATAAATTTAATCACGTACTACAGAGAGGCTAATAATATTGTAGAAATGTTACTCGGATTAAACTTTGTTTTTCCCATTTGGACAATTTTTGAGGGTCTTGCCCCCATCCCCCCTTTATATGTGCAACAGGAAAATGTTATTTTCTTGGCGTTTTTATTGTAGGCTGAAGAGCTATTAATCCTTCAACTTTCATTCCAATCGCTCAACTCCTAGGCTAGACCCAAGAGCCGAACCCTTACCAAGAAGTATAAGTGTTGCTGTGATATCATTAAAACACGTGACCAGTATTTCTTCCAGACATTTTTTTGGGGGGGTACTCCCCCCCGGAGCTCCAAGTGTGTTCCCCCGGACGAGACCAAAATAATACGTCTATAATATAATAATAAATAAAATATTACCAGCAGTGCCTCATCGGAATACTGCGTGTGTCCCCCCCCCCTGAACATTTTTTCTGAAAGAACGACTGCAGGTGAACTTTGCAAGCAATGAGCAAAGTATGATCGTTATGCCACTTTTGCTGGGAGTACGAACGCCTGCTATCTATGTATAGTTTATATTCTAGAATATAGAGGAAGAGGAGGGATATATTTGGTAGAGTTCAACGGTCCAATGAGTCCAACGGTCTACCACTAGACTACAGGATATCCAAATGTTAATTGTAATAATTTAAAATACTTATGGTATGATATTAGTAACTAATGTGGTTGATTATTTGTTTGCACTATTTGTTGCTTAGCATGGTCATAAGGTTCGGCACTCTATCCTGTAGGCAGAATTCAAGGGGTTAAATATCAGAACTTATTAAGTAAGAGGTCAACATTCACCAAAAGTGAATTATTTCTAATAGATGACGATCAATAACTAACAAAAGCAGTACTTATTTTCAAATATCACACAAATGGATGTTAACTTATTTTAAAGAAAACAGGGACATTTGAAGTTTTGAACAATTTGAATGGTGACACCAGGCCCGTAACCAGCCCAAAAATTTAGGGGGGGGGGCGGTTGAAGTTTGGGGGGGGCCCGATCCAACCACATTATAGTTCATCACCATATTATAGTTCACTTGTAAACATACCGTGAAAATTTTAGAAGGGGCAAGTAAAAATTATGGGGGACCGGCCCCCCTAGACCCCCCTGAATACGGGCCTGGGTGACACGTAATGAAAAATCTCGGATTATCTTGACTAAATAGACACATCCGGCAGTCCTACTTATACGGAAGTTTCAGTATACCAAAATATTGAGAACCGAAATTATCGAATTATACCGAAATAGCAAGAAATATGGGTAAATTGATCAATACTTGTGTGATTATTTTCACGTTCTTTGTTTAAAAAAAATCTATTCTACTTTACAAATAAGCCAAAGAACTGTGCATTACCTTTCTTTTCTTACTTTTTAAATGAAGTTACTTACTTCCAATGTACGCTAGATGTTACAAAGGAATGTAAATTATAAAAACTCAAACCTCGAACACTTTCTGGTACAAACTGATTTGTATCTTTCAAATAAATTAAGAAAAGTAATTTTACACGAACTTTTCCACCTAAAAAGGATATAATTTTCAAAAACTTATCTAATTGTTCTACCCAAATTCTTTTTCGTTAAAATCTTGTAATGCTAGCAGTATATATTCACATTTATTTTGTCGTCATTAGAAACTGATTAAATGGCGATCATGGGAAACATTAATTAAATGACGACAAAATAGTTTCTTGGCTAAAAGGGAGTTATCGTGGCTACGTATTGTAAAATTTCTTTTTGAGTTTAAGATGTAGATTCTGATGAGGTGTGTCCAATGACACCACATTTGATTTCTTGAACCTACCGCTTCTAGGTGAAATTTAAGAGTCACAATTAAAAAGTTGGACCCTTTGGGCAATGCGTATCAATGACCGACTGGGACGAAATGAGTGTCATTTAATTCGTATTCACACATACATGAATAACTGATATGTCATTTTCGCGAAAATTCTATTTTGACCCTGAACATTAACGAAAATCCGAGGATTTAGAACAATGCAGATCAGTGACCGACGGCAACAAAATGGGGCAATTCGTCTCGTATTTACACATACACGAATAATTGACATGTCATTTTCCCGAAAATTCAATTTTGATCCGGAAAATTAACGAAAATCGAAGATTCAAAATTCCAGATCAGTAGTATCAATAAGTAATAAAAGCAGTATTTTTAAAGCATCACACAAATTATTTGTTTTAAGGGAAAATGAAAATAAATGAAATCTTTCAGTTTAACGTCCCACGATTATGCCTGTTACACTGAGAAAAAAAATGTAGGTGGCATACTTAAAAACGTAGGTTACATTCGTAATTCCTGTAGTTTCTGGACTTAACGTACAACCGTATATAACATCCTGCAGCAAACGTATAGCTGAAAAAGTATGTATTATACGTACTGTCTGCACAAGTGCAATGACGTCATTCGTGTGACGTTATCTGCAGTAACAAGTATATACGGAGGTAATATCTAGCTTTGTGACGTCAGGGTCGTATGTAGCATGTGGGTTAATAATGACGACATACACTGACTATCAGGACGGAGCATGATTTCAAGAAGTATGCAATATACGTTCTGTACGTATGTTTCTTGCGTTCAACCCCGAGACAGCATCTATATTGTACTTGTGCCCCATACGTACGACTAGATACAGTATACGTATTGTACGTATGTATTACACAGATTTTCCTTATGTCGCACACAGCTTGTCCAGATACAGCATACAGAATATCCGTATGCACCATACAGAGTGCACATATGTAGCTTACAGACTGTCTGCATGCAGCATATAGATTATACGTATGTCGCGTACAGGTTGGCCATATGTAATGTATAGATTGGATGTATATAGCTAATAGGTTGTCCATATGAAATATACAGATTTTACCTGTATCGAATACGTATTGCCTTCTTGTAATGTATGGATCGGACATATGCAGGATCTAGAGTGTACGTATAGTGCACCATTATTAAAGTGCTGCAACATACTGCAAAGTGCATGATACATTCTTACTGTAATGTTGTCAAATATTGTTTTACTCTGTATGAAAACAAAAATAGCTTAAAATATGGTTGATCTCCTTTGTGCCAATAATAATAAAATTAACAATACTACACTTTTCAAATCTTAGTTTGGAGCAGTGAAACTGTCCAAAGAAATGTATTTACCTGCAGGGTGTCCTATAAGTTTGGGCTTCCTGCTAATTCGTTGGAAAGCTACTGCAAAGTCAAGTGTTGAAAAGTGACACAAGCGTTAATTTTAAAATTATGGGCACAAAGCAGGGGCGGATCCAGGACGGACTTCTGGGGGGGGCGGTCGGCGGTAATACTGCTACTTTTAAGAGCTCCAAACTTGTTATGGATGGGTTTATTTATATATAAAATAAGAAAGTTTCCTCTTGTGGGGGGGGGCGATCGCCCCGAACGCCCCCCTCTGGATCCGCCCCTGGCACAAAGGAGGTTAACCATATATTAAACTATTTTCGTTTCCATACAGAGTAAATCAATATGTGATATATTACTGTAAGAATTTATCATATGGTTTGCAGTTAGTTAGTTGCAGCACCTCAATAATAATGCAAAATGCACAGCCTTATACAATCCTATATTCAAACTCAAACAAGATTTACGTACAATCATTTATTAAGCTGTTATCATCCATTGCTTGTACGATATAAAGATTATTTTACCTCATTCTTTTCCTTAATAGTATCTTCTACTAAAGTGCAGTTGTTACCACAAGAGGCCTGAATAGAATTTTCCAGAAATAACTTCTCTGTACATTTTAATTAACAGGTATGTTTTTTTTTTTTTTTTTTTTTTTTAATGTCGCAATAATTAAAAGTGTGGTGTCAGCCGGAAACGCATTCGCTTACAATATTATTCCTACTCAGTACTCGCCATTAAAAATGAAACACCAAGAAGGAGACTGGGTAGATGCGCCAAAGTTCCCAGGCCGATACCTAATAGTAAGTGCAGAATACTCTTAAACGTTCGCTGTATTCGCTGTGTGACAACGTGGTGACAGCGGAGGCGTTGTGCAGCCATCGACTAAACATATTTATTCTTCCCTGCTATAGACATTCTGCAAATTTGGACTTTCCTGGATGCATCCTTCTTAGTGCAACATTTTAAGGAAAGAGCAATTTAACAGTCTCATACATTGCTTAAAGAAAGACAATGATTCTCAGAATTACTCGGAAGATATATATACACAATAATTTAAAACGGTTATTTCGAACTTTGCAATTCAAAGCACGAAAAGAACTATAGATAAAGGAACACTGATTTTAGCCAAATAGTAATTAGTAAACTCAATCACACTCAGTACCATTAGTAGCTTGGTGTTATCCGTAAGTCAGAGATCACGGTATCTCATTTCGTGTAGATTTTTGCATTTGTTTAACGCTAAAAATGTATTTTATCGCTAATTGAACCCAGTACCATATATATACCGACAGGACGTACCTTAGTCACAAGGTGACATGAGTGAAACACTAAACTATTCGATTGACACCTGCGGCCTTGTCAACACTAGAGAAAGTTACAAAGTGATTAAGTAAATACGGAACATAGTTCATACAAAGTATAGCGATGTATGAAGTCTCCGTTTCATACGACTTGGATAAAGGATACATCTGAAATAGCAACAAAGAAATATATAATGATTTCTCTGGATAATTTGGATTAGTCCAGAATTCGAACACACACACGCTGGTAAGTCCAACATTTTTTTTTTTTAACTTCTTTCTTCGAATTCCCAATAAAGTTGACTACTGAAAAGCTGAGTTATAGATTCTGTATTAAAACAACACCTTCGCTAGACATGTTCAGTATACACATTGTCTTACATACAGAACAATACATTAGTTATTAATGCATGTCTGAAATAATAGTGCTTCGTATAGAATTTTACTTCATCCAATCGCAATAGCACAAAGATAAAAAATATTGCTAGGGATAATGTTCTTATTACAGAGAAAAAGAATTAAAATGACTTAACATTAACAATCATTTTCTTTAAACAGAGATAATATTTTATTATAATTTATGGAAGAAAGAAATAATTTGTAGTACAGTATCTTTATTAGGGTTATATATTCGTACAAAATAATGTAAGTACAACTGAGTCTGTCTTCAGAAAGGGCGTACTTTTAGCCACAACCTACACTGCTTCTTTTGACTGTCTTTCAAGCAGAATCCTGGTTTGATGCACGAAATACCTGCAACAAAAATCAGAAAATATTTAAAATGTTATATTCAGTGTGCTTAATTTGGTTGTACTTAACAATACAAAGTATCTTAACATTTTTGAGATTAAATGGACAAAATCTGTTCGGTCAGGTATGGACTTTTGGGTTGCACGTAGAAAAGCTATGAAGTGTTTATTGATGCTGAACAACAACTCAAAATGTATTACCATTCAAAAGTAAGTGGGTACCTCAATGGTGTTCGGGCTACCATGGGGTACCTAATGTCTGTATTTTTTAGATATATGAAAATATATGTCTCTAAAATGTAAGGAACTGACATCTGTTTACCGAAAACCTCAACTCGGTAAGCCTTATGGATATCGAGATATGGGAAAATAAAGAGCGACACTACAGAACTGTGGAGTTTGCGTACTAGATGGTGCAGTTTCGGAAACGTAATTACGAGGGCTTACAACAACCTCAAAAGTAGTTTCAATTAAATACACTACACACACGCCCTGATGGGGGTTTTCGGGTACCATGATATTCCCAGAACTCTCATTTCTAAATATTCTAAAATATGTCTTAATAACGTTTTAAAGAACGTTAGAGGTGTGTGTTTACCGAAACCGCAAGTCGGTACGCCTAACAGTTACCGAAATATGGTGAAATAAAAAGCGACACCATAGGTACGTGGAGCTTGCATATTAGACAGTACAATTTAGAAAATTAATTAAAATATGACTATCAAGATATTGTCAAATAAAGGGAGGATCCATATAGTTATGGGGTTTTCGTGTTAGGTGGTAAAATTTCCGAAACCGGTCATGTAAAGTTAATAAGCATCAGTAGCAATTTCATCTTAAAATAATTAGGTATTTCCATGGAGTTTAAGAACATCATGGGGTCTACCAAGATTAAATTTTAAAAGTTTTGTAAAATATATTTTGACATTTGTAAAGAGTATTAGAAATATGTATTTACCTAAAAGTTCCAGCTAGTACATCTAGCAGCTAGAGAGACACCATACAATAAAAGCGTATTAGATCTTGAAATTTCAGAAAACAATTATTGATCCTAACAAAAGTTAAATAAGATGGTACTTATATGGGTTAAGTGAGAACCTCAGACTCGTCAGTACAATTTCGATCGAAAGATTAATTCAGCTCTAAATTTTCTTTGGACAATTCCAAGCGTTCATCGGGCTCTGAAATAAAGTGAACATTTTTTGTCAATATCTAATATAGCAAGCGAGATATAAGGAATTATGTATTTTATGACGTCGTAAAAATAGAGACCCACATGGATTTGTACTTTTGAGTATTTGCTGTAAGAAGAAGAAATTTCAGAAAACAACCGTATATACCTTAATAGACAATTAAATGGGCGGGGGCACAGTGGCTTAGTGGTAGAGTGCTTACCTCTGGTGTATTGGGTTCTTGGTTCGATCCACGGCCAAGTCAGTTTGTAGTGGACATCGTATTCGTGGGTTTTCTCGGGGTACTCTCCTCCCACCTTTGCATTCCATCAATTCTGTCAACAACATTCACTTGCTTTAATCATAATCTCCCTGAGACTAAAATGCATAATCGTGGGTCGCTACACTGAAATATTTCCTTTTATTTAATTTTAAAATTAAATAGGGAGTTAAGTATGATCGTATTTCTATGGGTTAAGTGAATACTCCAATAGTTTCTGCAAAAAAAAAAAAAAAAAAAAAAGATTAGTTAAATACCCTACCACTAAGCTACTGTGTCCCCGCCCACTGAATTGTCTATTAAGGTATATACAGTAGTTTTCTGAATTTTTTTCTTATAGGAAAGACCCAAAAGTACAAATCCATAAAGATCTCTATTTTCACGTCATAAAATATATAATTCCTTATATCTTATTTACTATCTTAGATATTGACAGCGAATTTTCATTCTTTTGCACAGCTCGATGAACCCTTGGAATTGCCTGAAGAAAACCTAGGACTGAACTAATCTTTCGATCGAAATTGTACTGGGGTACTGATTTAACCCATAGAAGTACCATCTTATTTAATTTTTTGCGACCAATAATTGTTTCCGAAATTTCAAGCTTTTATTTCACAGTGTTTCTCCAGATGTTAGATGTACTAGCTGGAAGTTTTGGGTAAATACATATTTCAAATACTGTTTACAAATGTCAGATTATATTTTCAAAAGCTTTTAAAATTTAATTTTGGTAGACTCCATGATGTTCTAACACCCCATGAAGATATCTAATTACTTTAAGATGAAATTGCTACTGGTGTTTATTAACTTTCCATGACCGATTTCGGAAATTTTAGCATCTAACACGAAAACCCCTTAACTGTGTTGGTCCTCCCTTTATTTGACAACATCTTGATAGCCGTTAGTCATATTTTAATTCAATTTCCGAATTGTAGCGTCAAGTATGCAAGCCCCACATACCTATAGTTTATTCCCCCCCCCTAAAAAAAATCAGTTCTTTACATTTTAGAGACATGTATTTCCATATATCTAAAATGCAGAAATTAGGTACCGCATTGGAACCCCATTGGAGTACTCACTTACTTTTGCATAGCAAGGTAAAAACGCCAGTGGTTCTCACTTTAAGTTTGAAAACATACTATTTTGTCTCTTCTCTGAGCATCGTGAATCTGTCGGAGCTGTACCATAGTTGGAAAGACTCACTGATCCTTCCTATAGTGACCATGTAGTCAGAATTCAAAAAGGAGTAGCCCTTGAAGGAAAAACAATATTTTAAAATCCTTGCACCAGTAGTCGTCACCTTAAAATCAAAATGTTCCAGTAGTAGTCAGGATTTTCTACCAGTGTTCATCACTCAAATAACTTGACAATTTATTCAAAAACGCACTGTGTATCAGTTTAGGGTTGAGAATACAATATAAAGTAGTAAGCTTAATAACTTTGCATCACTTTTAGCACTCAAGAAAGAAAATAAAAACGTTTTTACATACTTTTTAAAGCAATTTCAGAAAGAAAAATGTTAACTGAATTCAAAAGTTAACTGTATATCACTTCCACGTTAAGAGTACAATATTAAATACTATGTTTAATAACTATACGTCACTTTAAACTCTCGAGAATGAACATAAACAATTGTACATACATTTTAAAAACAATCTGAGAAACAAAATAAGTTAACTGAATTCAAAATTTAATTATACATCACCTTAAGCTTAAGAATACACTATAAAATGCTGAGATTAATAAAAAATGAAATCTTTAAGTTTAACGTCCCACGGTTATGCCGGTTAGGATAAGGAGACGGTGATAATGAGAAATGAGTGAAATGGTGGAATGAACAAAGTGGGAGGAAACGGGAGAACCCCGAGAAAACCCACGAGCAAGGTGTTTGTCCACCACAAAGTCCACACGGCGCGAGTTGGGATCGAACCAGGGACCCCAAGCACCGGAGGTGAACGCTCTACCACTGAGCCACCGCCCCCCCTGAGATTAATAACAATGCATTACTGAAGAATGAAAACAAAAATGTTTTAGCTACCTATATTGTATTTACATGTTATTTCTCATTAACATTTTTTTTTTTTTTTGATAACTCATGATCAAGTCTAGGGATGCGCAAGAGAAAAGATTTGAGGTTGTCTCCTCTCGAAAAGGTGCCGCGAAAGTTGTCTCGTCTCGAAAACTGGATCCGTTTCTATTGGAAAAGCTCTATCTTGTCTCGAATTTCGTAACAAAAATTGTCTCGTCTTGTCTCGTGCGCATCCCTAATCAGGTCCATAGCCAAAAACTTCATTTCGGAGGGTGCTCGATAGGGCTTTGGGATATCCGAATTTAGATATAGATAATCGATGTCGACAAACTATCGAAACTTGTTCGAAATATCGAAAAATACAGCAATATCGAAATATAAACAATATCAAAAATCGAAAATATAGAAATATGAAAGAGATCAAAAATATGGATATATCGAACAAAAATGGATATATGATCTTGGAATACGATTTGGTGGAATAATGAGGGAGAAAAATAATCATTGATTAAATATTAAATTGAAAAGAAATAAGAGCCTGACGCTCAAATACTTATCTATCCGGCACCCATCTTGATCCCCATAAAATATCATGAAGTGCTTCATTGATTCTAAACCCAATAATAGTAATTTAACAATAAACACAATATATAATTTACTACGCACCTTGAAATGTAGAAATTAATTATTGTAATCCCCAGCTTTCCAATAGACCTTTGATTTCTCCAAATGAAGATTCGGATATCTTGTTTCTTCTCAAGCAATAATGGGTTACAATAATCAGTTGCAGTCCAAAGCCAAGTCACTAAGTTAAGCATAAAAATAAAAGAATTCATTAGTTAGATGCATACAAAATCCTACGCATGTAAATCCGAATCTACTTGTATTAAATTGTAAATTTAAACAAACTAAATTATACTACAGTTATAGTGACATCAAACATACATTAAATAAGGTATACAGGGTGTCTCAAAAGTCCCCTGACATACGGTAACTCTGTTATTATCAGAGTTACAACAGAATGTAGGAGGGAAAAGCATATCCAATTATGATGTTTTCAATCTAAAGTGAAGGAATTTTTAAAATCGGATGACCCGTTTGCGCTGTACACTCTCTATGCGCCCAATGTGAAATGAAAATGCAACGTTGCCATTTACCTGGACCCACAACAGAAGTGAGTGAAGTTACTGTCTTTTACGCTAACATGTCGATGGCCAGCCCCCGTTTCAAACAGTAACTTCATTCACTTATGTCGTGGGTCCAGGTAAATGACAACATTGCATTTTCATTTAAAATTGGGTGCATAAAGAGTATACAGCACATTCATCTTGTCCGATTTTTTAAAAAAGTGTTCACTTTAGATTGAAAACGTCATATTTCGAGATGTTTTTTCTCTTACATTTTGTCGTAACTCTGATAATAACAGAGTTACCCTATGTCAGGGAACGTTTGAGACATCCTGTATACATCATAAGAGGTTCCTTTCTTAATTCTACACGGATGTGGTTTCATTGAATGTGAGGTGGGTGATACACATTAGGCCTTTTGGGAGTACGTCACACGGACGACCGTAATTTTGTGTTCAAAATTTTTATGAACTGGTGGGATATGTGATACATATAGCCACGGGCTAGAATTTTCTCAGTATGTCAAATATGCAATCAGATTTCATGCAGCTTAATTTGGTGAAAAGCTATTGCCAATTGAACGTTACATTTACCTCTTTCTTGCAGATGTTGAACCATGCCGTTAGCACGTGAGGAATGGATCGAAATAATCAAACTGTGGGGCGGGAGGAGTATATGTGCAGTGGTTGCCGATTGCAGAGTCATCCACAATGTGACTCTGTGTCACATGTTTCAGTGTCACAGTAATTAACTAAATTTGAGAAGACGGGCACATTCGTGAACATACATCGTAGCGGTTCAAACTCGCGGGACCTTGTTCCTTCCCCATTTTGAACCGGTACATGAAAATGCCATTGCGCCGATTTTGAAAATTCCTTCACTAATCGATTTCTCCCGTTGAGTACTACAAGAACCAGTTAAAATCTCGCGGGCCCTTTATTCTTCCCCATTTTGAACCGGTACATGAAAGTGCGATTTTTTTTCATGCTTGCCTGCGCCGATTTTGAAAATTCCTTCACTAGTCGATTTCTCTCGACGAGTACTACAAGAATCAGTTAAAATCTCGCGGTCCTTTTTTCTTCCCATTTTGAACCGGTACATGAAAATGCAATTTTCTTCATGCTTGCCTGCGCCGATTTTGAAAATTCCTTCACTAGTCGATTTCTCTCGACGAGTACTACAAGAATCAGTTAAAATCTCGCGGGCCCTTTTTTCTTCCCATTTTGAACCGGTACCTGAAAATGCGATTTTCTTCATGTTTGCCTGTGCCGATTTTGAAAATTCTTTCAGTAATCTATTTCTATCGTCGAGTACTACAAGAATCAGTTAAAATCTCGCGGGCCCTTTTTTCTTCCCCATTTTGAACCGGTACATGAAAGTGCGATTTTTTTTCATGCTTGCCTGCGCCGATTTTGAACATTCCTTCACTAATCGATTTCTCTCGTCGAGTACTACAAGAATCAGTTAAAATCTCGCGGTCCTTTTTTCTTCTCATTTTGAACCGGTACCTGAAAATGCGATTTTCTTCATGTTTGCCTGTGCCGATTTTGAAAATTCTTTCAGTAATCTATTTCTGTCGTCGAGTACTACAAGAATCAGTTAAAATCTCGCGGGCCCTTTTTTCTTCCCCAAGCCAATATTTTTTTGTATATTTTGAATGTATTCAAGTATGGAACAAAAGTATTATATAATTCCCTTAGTAGGCTTCTCAACTTAATATGTTTCAACTTAAATTTTATTTATTTTAATTATTTATTTTCTTGTGACTCAATATTTAATTGCAATCGTTCATTGGGGAGAAGGGTGGCCATTCTCAAATATATAAATATAGTATTCTTAAAATTTATGTGTTCTCGTACTATTAGTTTCTTCCACTAGACCTGGAAATTGCAAAATTAATACCTGGAAAACCTGCAAAATTCAGGGAAATTGAGTTCCATATTTATGTATGAACACTGCTATTTACAATTTTTTTTTTTCGAATAGGGAGAACTGTACGAAAGGGTGGTTTGAGAATAGTATAACAGTAGGTTTCTGGGAGTGTTGTTCGAAATGAAATCTTTAAGTTTTACGTCCCACTATTATGCTGGCTAGGCTCAAGATGACGGGGTGTTGTTCGGTGGGGGTCAATGTTGCCAATTTTGGGTAAAGTCGCTAAATAAGGGGAATTCGACCTCAACGATAGCGCAGGGTGACCATAAAATTTTCAGTTAAAAACGGGACAGGTTCTTGCAACACTAGACTTTTAGATCTACCTTTGTTCTTATCAGTGCCTTGATATCAGAGTTCCCCCTCTCTCTCTTCGTTACAGAGCGGGTACTTATGAAAAAGGAAAGACACGTTGAAGTTTGTTTAACACACAACCAACTGCTAAAGCCTCTGCTGCCTTTCGAGCAGTACTGCGAACTATAGGGTATGTTTAATATAGGGATTTTCAGTTCAATTTTTGCCGCTTTGTTATTATTAATACTTTTAAAAGGAGTAAAGGTACTGGGTTTGTTATTTACTTCTTTCATTTACATAAAACGGGACGAATACTACTTTTTTCCATCTACTGACGGGACGGCCGCGACACGCCCCTAAAACGGGACTGTCCCGGTCAAAACGGGACGTATGGTTGCCCTACGATAACGACAAAAAAAAAAATTCCGATTGGAGACTTTTTTGGGTGATTTTTAAATAATGATTTACCTACTTACACATTTAGCGACTTTTTGCTGCAAACAAAATGTTCATCTGTAGAGAAGCATTATTAGTTCAAAACAGTTTTTACGTTCTTTTTTTTCTGTTTGTTTGTTTTAATCAACGCAAGTGATGAAGAGTTTGGAAATACAGCGTACTCACTACTCCACAATCCTGCATTGTTATGTTACCCTTGCCCTCTAACGAAGAATAACTACAAACTTGATGTCCTTTAGTTCGCAGAGTTTCCGTTGAGAGACACACGTAATACATCATTACCGATAGCAACAAGATTAGCTATAGATGCGTGAAAAAAGGCGAAGAAGGTGTTTGTTATATTTGTCCTCTGGGGTCTTTTAATTATTCTGCACTTTTTCTTTTACAAAAAATTGCTTAACGTAAGTACTGTAGTGTTAATTATTTCGGAACTATTTTGACCACAACATGAACAAAAGTACCCGAAACAACCTGAAATGATCCCTGAATTAAAGGATTGGTTGCGCCCTGTTTACAAAGATGTGAATAGAACCAGCGGCGCAAATCTGTCTTCAACATTGGGGGGGGGGGGGAGGGTAAGACCGTTACCATACTTTTTTTGGCGATGTCCAAAATACTTATGAAGTTGAAAAACAATGTTGTGGAGGATCAGAGTTGTCTTTAGCGTTAGGAGGCTGCAGATTTGAGGCTTATTCTGGGGGACATCTCACGTTCCTTTGTAGCAATCGGACAAAAATCATCAAATTTCTCCCAAAAAACACATTTCAAATCGGATTATTTGGGAGAAGTCCCCCTCAGTTCCAAGATTGGAGGGGACATGTATCCGTCATCCCCCCCCGGGATTTGCGCCAGTGAGTAGAACATATTGTTTAGTTTACATCTACAACTTTTACAATGCTTATAGACAATGAATTTCTCGATTATTTCTTATAGCGACTTTTCACCCAAAATTGGAGTCGTCACCTCTCGTTTCGCAAACTTATTGCCAACATTTTAGAAACTGGTTGCGGGGAGAGCTACAATGGATGATTCAAGGTATTTCGTCGCTTCCGCTGTGAACCTAAGTACAAGATTCCAAAAGTCACATTTTTTTGGTTCCAAACAATATGTCTGCTGGGTGAAAGCATAGACTGGAATGTGTTGCCTTTCCTACCTTATCTTTAATCCCATAGTAGCTCCTTTCCCAAAGTTAAAAAAATGCAATTCTTCCTTTCTTAATAGTACTTATGACCCAAAGTATTACGTAAGCATTGTATGTTACTTATGTAGCTCACAGAGCCGCAGCTATGGGCAAGCAAGCAAAGCACGTGTCCCGGGCGCGTGGTTGGAGGGGCGCCTAAAAGAGAGGTTATATATTAGTACTTTTCCTGGCGGTATTTAATACTTTTCATCAGAGTGCGAAATCATGAAATCAAAGTGAGAGGAAAAAATGAAATGAAATCTTTGAGTTTTACGTCCCACGGTTATGCCGGTTAGGCTAAAGGAGACGGTGATTATGAGAAATGAATGAAATGGTGGAATGAAGTAAGTGGGAGGAAATGGGAGAACCCCGAGAAAACCCACGCACACGGTGTTTGTCCACCACAAGGTTCACTTGGCGGGGCTAGGATCGAATCCGTGACCCCAAGCACCAAAGGCGAACGCTCTACCACTGAGCCACCGCGGCCCTAAAAGTGAGAGGAGACTGGAGGAGTGAAGAGAGAGAGAGAGAGACAGAGAGAGAGAGAGAGAGAGAGAGAGAGAGAGAGAGAAGAAAACGCTCGCACTTTTACACTTCAAAGTAAATTAAGTCATTTATTTTTTCTGTCCCCCTCCTCCCCCTCCCCTAAGTTCTACTGTCAAAGTAAATAGCTAAAAACACTCCCAGGCCAGAAGCGCATCTACGTTGGAAATTTGATCGAGATCGGTCGGTCGGTGCAAGAGATTAAGAAAAAATGAAATGAAACCTTTGAGTTTTACGTCCCACAGTTATGCCAGTTAGGCTAAGGGAGACGCTGATGATGAGCAATGAATTAAATGGTGGAATGAAGTAAGTAGGAGGAAATGGGAGAACCCAGAGAAAACCCACGCACACGGTGTTTGTCCACCACAAGGTTCACTTGGCGGGGCTAGGATCGAATCCGGGACCCCAAGCACCAGAGGTGAACGCTCTACCACTGAGCCACCGCGGCCCCCGGCCGGGAATCGAACCCGGGTGTCCCACGCCAAAGGCGTGTTCATTAACCACTTAGCCACGAGGGAGCTCATCTGTGAGGCAGTGTAAACCCCCCAAAAAAGAAAGAAAATAAACGCACACTGGATGTTTGCGCAACTGAGGATCAAAACATTCTCAATGGAGTATGAGAAATAGTAAACGTCAATCAATGTGTGCTTTTGCTTATTCATTACTTCGTTAATACTTAATTCCTTCTAGAAATAGTGAAACAATACTATGAAGAAACACTAATTAAACTAATAATAATTACGTTGTATTTCTTACAATACCGTTTTTACCACCCATAGAATTTCAATCTAGCACTATACTGCATTAGTCACGCCGTAACGAAAGCTGAAATTCAAAGACATGGCACTCGTTAACTGTTGAAGCTGTGTTGTAGCTACCTGTATATCACGCGGCCTGCGTTGGTACTCCTCAACATAAATACGTCACAGCCCAAAGCCAGGAAACATCACAAACAGAAGACAGGGGCACAAGCAGTGCCTGACACTTCACGAACTCAAACCCACCAAGACTCAACTCAACATGACCTTCAATTACGTTCTAGAAACCAAACCAGTGCTAAGGCACAAACTCACCAACTTCCTATATGAAAACACAAGAAAAAATCTAACGTTTTGGTTCCAAAGTGATGACATAACAATAATACTAAAAAGGTTTTAATTTTCAGTAACCCAAACATTAATTAACTAGGGAACATAACAAAGCAAAAATAAATAAATAAAAATAAATTAAATTAAAAAATAAAAACCTGACAAGTAAGCTCTCCCTGACTACTTTTTTTTTTAATTTCAGTGAGGCTGTAAAATATGTCAATATCTTCGTTATATATATATATATATATTTCATTGTAAACAAGTTCTTTAAACAAAAGAAAGCTCTGAGAGCGCTTACCTCTGACGCGGTAGGTCCCTGGTTCGATTCCTGCTCCCGACAAATAGGCTTTTGGTGAACACTGTAGTTGTGGTTATTCTTAAGACTTTCCAGTTTCCTTACATTTTCTTGATTCCACCATTATCATGTATCTCATCGTCACCTTCTCTCTTACATTGATGTACAATCATGGGGCGTTAAACTAAAAGAAAAAAAAATCTTGCAAATATCCTAGTAAAAATGAGTTTTCTAAACTACACTAGTGGCCCCGCGTAGCGTATTCGCTAACGCTCTCGCCTTCGGTGCGAACGGTCCCGGGTTCGATCCCGGTGGGGGAACTCGGTCGAAAAAGTATCAAAAGATTTTAAGTCCAGCCATCCTGAATGAGGTTTCCTTGGCTTTTCCTCATTCACAGCAGGCAAATGCCGGAGTGGTACCTAACATATAGGTCCCAGGCCGTTTTCTTCCTTCCGAAATCCAAAAATGAAAATGAAATCTTTGAGTTTTACGTCCCACGGTTATGCCGGTTAGGCTAAAGGAGACGGTGATGATGAGTAATGTATGAAATGGTGGAATGAAGAAAGTGGGAGGAAACGGGAGAACCCCGAGAAAACCCACGCACACGGTGTTTGTCCACCACAAAGTTCACTTGGCGGGAGCTGGGATCGAACCCGGGACCCCAAGCACCAGAGGTGAACGCTCTACCACTGAGCCACCGCGGCCCCATTTTTCCCCAATCCATTCTTCCCTTCCTTTCCCCGGATAGTGTGATCACCGAGGGAAGTCATCCCTCATATGCGACGGGCTAACAAGGCCATTGATGCCGAAAGCCCAGAAATCTAAATCCTAAATCTTCACTACACAAGGGAATTTTCGCGCTGAAAACGGTTTATTAGCAATTATGTTAAGCAGCCCTGTAGTAAATCTGCACCAAGTAATAAATCGTCACATATAAAACGGAATGAATAAACACATAACATTCATTTTGCTACCTTGAAATGTAAAATGTTTCAAAACATTAATGTTCAAAGATTTCTCAAAATTCAGATTCACCCATTCCATTGTCCTCAATCATTAACGAGTTTTACAATAGTAAGAATTGTATTCATAAACTACATTACTTACTTAGTACTATATTAAAGCAAGTTACACTAAAAGAATATATAATTAATGGAATATTTAACTAAAGTAATAGTTAACTAGTGTACTTACCCAAGCATTTGTTTGCTTCCTCTCTTCTTTTCCGTTTGTAAACAACCTCGTTTCGCAAGCAAAAGACGGTAGTTCAATGACGTCAGCCATGGCGAAAGAAAGAGGTGTCTATAGGCGGCCTGGATCTCACACACAGATGGACGTATTTAACATATAGCTGAAGTATTTAACATACGTATACGTATGTAAAATACGGAAGATTGTTAGATGTCAGACATCCTGCAGCGACATGATGTAATATCTAAGCGGGTAAAAGGCAGTACCTCTGTAGTATATGGATAAAGTACGCTCCGTACAGATTTCCTTAGTAAACATAACGAATCCTTGTATTTGTGCAATATACCGCTGTCCGGATAATGGATTTTTCTCAGTGTAGGCTAAGGGAGACGGATGATTAACGCAAGTGAATGATGATGGAAGAATTAGTGGAATGTGGAAGAAAAGAAAAACCCCGAGAAAACCCACGGATACGATGATGTCCACCACAAACTTGCATGGCTGGGGATTGAACCAGGGACCTCACGTATCAGAGGTAAACTCTCTATCACTGAGCCAATATGATTCCCATTTTTAAAGAGAAAAACCGAGATATTTGGAGTTTTAAACAATTCGGGTGAAGGTGACATGGTATGTAAATATCGTACTATCCTAGATAACTGACACATCTGAGAATCTTACTCATACCGAAATTTCGGTATACCAAAATATCGAAAACCGAAAGTACCGAACCATACCGAAATAACAAGAAATATGGGTAAATTGATCAATACCTGAGTGATTATTTTCACGATTTGGTAAGGATTCGTCTCTTGAGTCTAGCCTAGAAGAGCTTAGCGATTGGAAAGAAACTTACAGGATTAATAGCTCTTTAGTACAATAGAAACACGTAAAACTAAAATGTTCATTTCGCACATACAAAGGGGGAACGGGGAAATTTTCATTTCACAAATTGTCCAGTTTTGTGTTATTTGGATAATTTTTTAGGGTCATGCCCCGCTCCCCTTTATATGTGCAAATAGAAAATTTTAGTTTTTCGCGTTTTTATTATAGGCTGAAGAGCTATTAATCCTGGAAGTCTCGTTCCAGTCGCTCGATTCGTTCTAGTGAACAGGTCTCTTACCCACGATATACAGATGGTGATCAGAAAAATGGAAACACCTGAACGAAATTGCAACTTACCAGATTAATATGGTGTTGGGCCACCTTTCGCCTTCAGAACAGCCTTGATGCGACGTGGGATGAAGGCATAGAGGTCGTGAATGGTAACAAGTGGAATTTTAACCCATTCCTCGTGCAGGGAATCGGCCAGTTCTGTGAGAGAGGATGGAGGTGAAAATCGTCGCCGGAGTCGTGTTTCCAAGACGAACAACAGATGTTCAATTATGTTGAGATCTGGGAATTGCGCGGGCCAGGGGAGGTGTTGAACTTCATCCCGATGTTCCTCAAACCACGCTGCAACAACACCAGCTGTGTGAATGGGTGCATTATCATCCTGGAAGATGGCGTCATTGTCCGGGAACAACATCCGGACCATAGGATGCAAGTGGTTTCCTAAAATTGCGACATAATCGTTGGCACTGATTCGTCCGCTAAGTGTGACCACAGGACCCAATAAAAACCATGATATTGCGGCCCACAGCATCACCGAGCCGCCGCAATGTTTCACAGTTGGGCGGAGAAACTGCAGATCATAAGCTTCTTTGGGTGTTCTCCACACATAAACACGGCCCGTGTTTGGGAATAGGGTGAAGGATGACTCATCCGACCATATCACACGTTTCCAGTATTTAACGGTCCAAGTTGCATGGTCGCGGCACCATTTGCGGCGTGCGAAAGCGTTATAGTCCCTGATGAGCGGTTTGGCCCGTGCAACACGACCCCGTAAGTTCATGTCATGTAATTCGCGGCAGACTGTGATTGTCGAAACAGGGTGGGGGAGGTGCTGATTGAGTTCCTCCGTCACTTGCTCCACAGTGGCACGACGCTTCTGCGTAACAATACGCTTTAATACCCGGCGTGACCTGTCACTCATTATTTTCTTCCGCCCACTGTTCCGCTTCCCCGATGTGGTTTTCCCGTGTGTTGTGTAGGCCGTCATCACCTTCGACACTGTCCAACGCAACACACCTAACACAGTAGCCACTGCAGTCACACTCACTCCACATAACCGCGCACCAACAATGTGCCCTCTTTGAAAATCTGAGAGGTCTCTCATTTTACACTACCTCCGTCTGCTGCAGCCACTGGACACTGCTGTTCCACTGCGTCTGACGTAGTATGGAGACCGACCTAACACACCACCACCAGCGGTCCGGCGCTGCGGGTGCCACGACACCACTGGCAAATCATACATCTGACGTGTTGCCAACTACACGTGTTTCCATTTTTCTGATCACCATCTGTATATATATATATATATATATATATATATATATATATATATATAATTTTCTTTCATTTCTACTTTACGAACAGACCAAAGTACCGTATAGGGTAAGTGTGCCTAAAGTCAGCCGTCTCCAGTAGTCAGCCATTTTTCAGTAACAAGCATTTAAATAAGCATGCGGTAACCTGTTACCAAACAAATAGTTAACTAAAACCTAAATCAGAGCTCCAGTAGTGAACCTCATTTGTTCTGGCCTGGTGTGACTTCTCGTAGCAGAAAAGAAAAATTATCATTTGAGGTCTGCTGATGCAAGTGAGCAAAGTGAGCATTTTGTCAATAAAAAAATAAGGAAGAAGCTTTACTTCAAAGTTAAGTTAAAATTATATTCTTGTAAAATAAGTACGAGTTATTGCTTTCTTCGAAGCATGAATGTATGTAGTTTTTTCAAAAATTCGTAGTTCTTGACACAAAACAAGATATTGCGTAGAAATAAGGGGGACTGACTACAGACTGCATTTTTGTTAACGTTTCCTGGTAGTCAGCCATTAGGGGCTGAGTACTAGAAATGACCCTTGACTTCATTTTCCAGTGGTCAGCCCCCATTACTTTCAACGGACGACTACTGGATGCATATATTCCAGTAGTTAGCCACCTACCATTCATTCAATATAAATGCACATTTCTACAACTGAGACACTTGACTAATACGTAGAAGACTTTTCTAACGATTTAATGAAAAAGTAACTGTTATGAAGTCACTAATTGTATCATGCAAGCATAATACAGCTATAATACCAGCCATTTCAATTTCTATATTTTCCTTGAACTGAGAGGAAAAAAGGTTAAGAATTTATGGCTGGTCTGAATTCTCTCTCTAAAATTTAAAGGACAAATAATTAGAATTTGTTACCTTGATCATAGGCCTAGGTTAGTCTTTTAATCTAGGGTAACTATGAGGAAATAAGGGATATCAATATCTAATTGACTTGATAATTTAAATTACTCCGCACAATTTGGACAAACACCGTGCTCGTGGGTTTTCTCGGGGTTTTCCCGTTTCCTCCCACTTTCTTCATTCCACCATTTCACTCATCTCTCATCATCACCGTCTCCTTTAGCCTAACCGGCATAATCGTGGGACGTAAACTTAAAGATTTCATTTCATTTTTTTTTGTTTGTTTTTGTTTTTAGTCCGCACAATGTCGCTTTTCTACATGTTTTTAATTCCAAACTATCAAAAATGTGTCCAGAGAAAAAGTTCCAAGTGCGATATCCTCCCCAGAGTGGAGAAATTATCAGATGTTAAAGAATGAAAAGAAAAGAAAACTAGAAGAGGAACGCTTAAAACGAAAAAGGAAGAGAATAAAAAAGAAAGGAAAATCTGCAAAAGTCAAACAGAAATAAAAAGACTGTCAAGCCAAGTAGCGCTAGTAGTTCGGAAGACGAGATGCAAGAAGTTGTTGAAAGCCGTATAAAGTGTAAGGTCTAAGAAGAATTCATAAGTGACATTGAGGGCGACACACTTAAGTATATTGGGTGTGATTTTTGTGATCACTGGTGCCACTTGAAATACACATGCCTCAGTGAATTATCGTACGGAGAAGTTACTAAATAAGTGTTTGTGTCTCCTGAATGTGCCTTAGTGAACTTCATATTAAAGGATTAATGTCATAGCTAAGTATAAATCAATGTAAATAAAAATAGGCCTATATATTGGTTTTAAATAGACTAGTCTAGATCTAGGCACACTTTTCTTAGTTTATGGTAAATACAAGAAGTCTTTTTTCCTATATCGCAGTAGATTTTCCACATAGTTTTTCTCTGAGTGCAATATAATTGTCCCTTTATTTGATAACTGTGGAATTGGTCTCTTAAATTCTATTGAAAAGTCAATTCTATAGTGTAGCTGAGTACTGGTTAAAGTGATGGCTGATCTTTGGTTTTCATAGGAAGACTACTGGTTATTTTAGGGTTTCTGGTATTTTCTTTTACCTGTGTAATTATTTATAAAAGATTTCCTATGTGAGCTACACAAACGTAAAATTTAAACTCTGCTCTTTGTAATTACACCTACAGTAAAAGTTATTAGTAAAAAATGATTTTTTTATACTTTAACAAAGTTGAAAATCTCCTTAAATGGCCGACTACTGTCACATTTACCCTATTATCTTTCGTGACTCCTGATTTCTTTTCTTTTTAAATGAAGTTGTGTACTCCCAACGTACGCTAGATGCTGTAAAAGGACAAAAATTATCTAAACTCAAAGCTCGAATATTTTCTGCTACATTACCTATTTGTATCTTTTAAATGAATTACGGAAAGTGCTTTCACATGAATTTTTCACTTAAAAAAGGGTATAATTTTCAGAGAATTATCTAATTGTTCTATCCACAACCTTTTTCACTGAAATCTATGTAACACTAAAGCACTTTCTATTTACATTAATTTTGTTGATGGTTGTCTATTTTCATTTGCTGGTCTTTTTTTTAAGGTACCGTATTTTACGTTTTTCAGTATTTTATATCATTCGATTTTCTGGTAATTTATGGTTATTTTTGGTTGTTTATTTGAATTTGCTGTTTAAGCATCTTCTTTCCCAGAAGGCTACATGAAACATAAACCTATAGCTTAACGCGCAATGTGAACCTCACTGAGAACGAATTCGGGTCTTTTGCGCCGAAGCTAACAGTGTAGCAACGAGAAAACTCTTATGGTATTTCTGTTTTGCGATGTAACGGCAGATTTTGGTATTTGAAACATATCGAATGCCACCAAATTTACACTGAACAATCCTATTGGTATACAGTAAATAATAAGAAGAAATTCCTTTCCTACTGAAAGCTAAAAAGGAAGAAGAAACTATACTACTCTTGTACGCACTTAATCAAATTTTCAAAACAAATTCGTTTTATTAAGATAAGTAACTATTCATACGGATTTTTTTTTTAAATCATCAAGGGAATCTAGTTATCTTTTTTTCTTACTTTACAAACGAACAAACTAAAGGGGATTTTTTAGGATGTAGATTTCTGGGCTCTCGGCATCTATGGCCATGTTAGCCCGCCACGTATGAGGGATGATGTTCCTCAGTGAGCACATTATCCGGGGAAAGGGAAAGAAGCAAGGATTGGAGAAGAAAGGAAGCGTCCTGGGATCTATGTTAGGTATCACCCCGGCATTTGTCTGGGGTGAATGAGAAAAACCCAAGAAAACCTCATTCAGAATGGCTGGCCTGAAAAAAAATATACACTTTTTTGACCGAGTGCCCCCACGGGGAAGCAAACCCGGGACCGCTTGCACCGAACGAACACTGCTTTGGGTGTGTCGCAGAGAGTTAGCGACTACGCTACGCGGGGCCACACAAACAAATAAAAGTATATATTTCTTGCATTTATAAAAACGTTTCATCAGACTACGACTTTCTTCTGTAATGCAAACCTTTGTGGTCTTCGTTTGACAAATCTCCTACAAATGAATCGGATCGCAATCAGTTTCGAAAAAAAAAAAATAAAGCTGTTATCTTCTTACAGACCTCTTCTAGCAGATTTCGTTATGAACAACAATGTTTTATATATAACGAGATCAGCGTGCTAACTGCTAATGGCGTGTAGATATTAGCAATAATAATAAACTAAAAAGAAGTGGATAATGTTTGCACCAGTCTGATGTCCTCTGTTTATCTATTAGCGGAAATGATCCTCAAAAGACAAGACAACTTACTAACAAATAGGAGTATTACTCAATAACATAAAAATAAATAATGCAATCATACGTCACATTAGAGGTCTGGAATTTTTAGCCCGAGCCCGGCGCGGCCCGTGAATTTATAACGTGAGGCCCGGCCCGAGTCCGAAATATGTTTTAGCATTTAGGTCCAAGCTCATGTTATAATCAAATCAGCCCGAAATAAGCCCGAATTACAAAAAATTAAACATTAACGCAAAATTGTATTTTTATTTACAGTAATTAGCTGTTTAATTATGCAGTTGTGCTTTAAAAGTTCTCCATAAAGAACGGTGCAGTAAATATCGTTGTACAGTATAGTTACAAAGTTAGATCCGAAATGGCCCGCGGGGTCGGCCCTAGCCCGTGCAGACCTCGATGTCACATATTCCTGAGATTGGAGGGAACTGCAGCTTAGTTCACCTATTCTGGGAAAATGGACATTGAAGGAAAGAAAGTGAACAAACAACGATAGATATATTATCAAGTGAAAAAAAAAGTTTAATTTGGAAACAGTTTGCTCTAAATGACAAAATGTTTAAAGTGGAAGTGATTTATCTCGTGGAGAACCTAAAATACTTAAAATGTGTTTTCCACATGAAAGAGTATCAACTTCAGAATTACAGAAACCAAAAGCTAAATCCTCGAAAAAAGACAGAGAGTCCTGATTAATGGAAAAACAAGCAGCGACGTTAGAAATTTTATGATAATATTAGTACAGAAACTTATTAATATAATAAAAAAAAGTCTTTAGTTGCAAACATGTCTAATATTGAAACTGAAAGTAGTAGACTTCTACAACTTCTTGTTTAAGGAGTGAGATTATATTGGATATGTTCTTAGGAACTGAGTGCAGGAAACCGCTTCTCGCTATTACCAACGTTAATCTATATATATATATATATATATATATATATATATATATATATATATATATATATATATATATATAAAAAAGTCAACGTTAAAACCGGAAGTGGTTGATGTCTGATGCTTACGGCTTCAATAGAGGGCTGAGCAGGCCCGAAACCAGCCACAGAGGTTTGGAGGGTCATGAATATGTTAGGGCGGGGCAAGTCATTAAAAATTCTCTTACAAATATTTAAATTGTATTCTAGTATTCATAATAGCATTTTGTATTGAGGTCTGGAGGGGTCACAAAAAGTTTAGGCGGGCCAGGCCCCCTTAGCCCCCCTCAGGCTGCGGGCCTGGAGCTGATAGAGAAGATGGTATCTATTCTTAGAAAGCTTAAATCAATTAAAAAATCTTCTCGCTATCTTCTATTGTTTTAGCTCTACAGAGATAAACTCTAAAACGGAAATACTTGGTTCTACCACTTCCGCGTAGATCCACGTGTCTATGCAGTTAGCATACACAACTTTGGCGTGGGAGACCAAAATCGTGTACGCTAACTCCGATTCCCGGCAAGAGCTCACGTGGTTCGGATCCCACGTTAAATTGTAAATCCACATCTCATATAGCTTCGCTGCTGAACGGAATGCTAAACTCAGAATCAAATCAAATTAAATCTATCAGTTCCGGTGGATGGGTCACCCCCAACAAAATTTCGTTCCTTACTCTTCATCCTTTACCCTGGCCAAAATTGATGGTGATGCATCAGATAACTTCTTGACAATTTCTGTTTCCGGGATGGACACATGGACTGACGGAGTAAATATATAAATGAGTCCTAGCTAACCAAACTCCTTAAGAACGAGTGAATTTTTGTGTTTTGCCGAGGTCATCAAGGACACAAACTACTATTAACGTGGAATCCGAACCACAAATGAAACTTGAATCTGGTCTAATTAAAAGACGCACAGACCTCCATAGAATATCAACCTTCACAATATGGGGCGTTTCGCACCACACTATATCGCCTCCAAGAGAGAGTAGCCCCGACTTGAAAAATGAGACACACCACACTAGAAATATATGTATATGTATAATCGATGAATATGTCATTCATTTTGATTCCAGCTATCAATATTGAAAGTGATTCAATAATGTTGACACACATAATCTGCAACCTCTATTTAAAAAAAAAAATTACTCATCTGGGATATATCGCTATGGCTAATGTTATTAACTGTCACTCAAATGGAAACAAAGCAATAAACGTTAATTAGCAATACGTTTAGGTTTACAGTGACATGAACGCAAATCCGACCTCTCATCCCACCCTGTTCGTAACTAATGATTAAAAAATGCGTAATAATGGACCGTTAACCATGAAATAAATTTTTCTTTTCAATGAGCAATAATGAAAATCCTTTTTCATAGGGCGATACAACGTGCATTCCATTTGGTTTTATAATAAATAGTAAACTCAAAGTAAACTCATCTGGTATTGCAGCTGACCAAAGATTGTAGGAGGCCAAATAGAGAATATCCATACAGGTCAGCGGTTCTCAACAATCTTCATGCTTTGTACTCATTGCTAATGATTTTTACAGATTTGATCCTTATTTGGATAAAACACTCAACAACTAAATAAAATTCGAGGCAGAATAGGAGTAATTGATGACATTTTAAGGTATATTTGAAAACTCAAACTCCCTCAGGATACGGTATCAAGAAAAATTTATAGAAACCCAATTAGATACAACTAGGTCCCATCATAGCTCCTTTTTTATATACCGAGCTTCGTCTTCCTAATCGGAGGAGTTCGTCAAGTAGTTGGTTTCTGGCATAAAATTAAAACCTCCGATAGAACATGCATTATAACAAATGCAATTTGGTAGAGGTACTGGCTATATTTTTTAAAAAAATCAAATGGTTTCCTCTGTAATGCGATCACTAACAAAATCACTTTGATTTCTTGGATCTGCAGAGAAATTATTGTCTCCTCCCTATAAGCAGAGTTGAAGAGATTATACACACAGAGTTACATCTTCTTAACTTACGGGGTTCGTAAGATACTACCTAGGTAAATATTTACCATAATTTTTTTAAACCTCTGGTAGGATTCCTAATTCACACATGTAAACTAAATAAATTCAGCGGATAGGACCTCCCACAATCTAGGTTTAATTTATGATTATTTGTATATCCATTCATTTTGGTCTCAACTTTTTTTAAAAGTTTTTAGTGTCTAAAGTAAATACTTTTGGTCCCATGTTACTTATTTCTTCTTCTTCTTCATCATCATCATCATCATCTTATTCTCCTTCTCCTCCTCCTCCTCCTCCTCCTTCTTCTTCTTCTTCTTCTTCTTCTTCTTCTTCTTCTTATTATTATTATTATTATTATTATTATTATTATTATTATTATTATTATTATTATTATTATTATTAACTCTTGACTTCAGAAACTCATACATATATTGGCATGCCGAGGTTTTGAGTTTGACTACGCAAGATTTTGATTCGCAGGATTTTGGGCAGGGATGTTCCGAACGCAATATTTTGTCCGTATACCCATTTTGCTACAAATAACAGAAAATATCTTCAAGGATTACAGGAAATTTCTTCCTTATTCACTTTTCTCGTACGCTTGTGAAAAGTCATCTTGTCATGTTGTTCCATTTGTTAAAGACCTTTCTCTTATTTCAATTGTTAATACTTTTTTTTTATGAACAAAAGCGAAACTACTGTAAAAATTGTGAATTGAATTCTTATTCATTCTGAAGTACTAGGTCTTATTTGCCATCTTTTTTTAAATTTAATATATCTCTAACTTTCGAATTAATTAAATTTTAACAGTCAATGAAAAATCCCCAAAATTTGCGAAGAGGTTTACATATATCTTTTAAATGGTGTTAAATATATTAATAACGGTTTCCGAACATTGTATTATTGGTAAGAAATCTTGATGCTCAGATTATGATGTAAATATCTTCGGGCACTCAAACGATAATCTTGAATATAAGTATTTATTATAAGCGGCGTCGATTTCTGTAAATTTTGTAAGGAGAAATATTCATGAATGTTATTTCTGTAAGCTTTGTGGCCGTGCGCACCAACGGAGTTCAACTGTTGAATGAGGGTCATAACCAAGCTCGGTGAAAATGCCTGTTGCACCAACAACATTCAAGGTTAACTCTCGGTCAAATGGTGGATAAACTTGGTTTTAGCTTGAACGTACGAATTTGGGAGTACTTCGTTGATCCAAGTCAGTCTGTGGTATTAGTAGAATTTCTTCCACTAATGAAATTACAATACATTTTTCGTGTTCGGAAAAAAATGTTGCTCATGGTTTCATTACTTCGGACAATACATAAGGTTTCTTTACGTTAGGTTAAATTAGTTTCGGTTACATTATGTTAGTTTATATTAGGTTATCTTAATGTAGGGGTCCAGCATAATTTTCCTAAAAATGATAGAATTTCGCTTATATTTCTAGTGTTATTAGGTTAATTCAGATTAATTTATGTTAGTTTAGTTTTGGTTAGGTTGTGCTAGTTATAAGTACTTGCATCTTCCTTTTTTCCCGTAAATTATGCATTTTTTCCGTACTTCTGGACTCTTCAGCTAAACATTTACCATTATTTTTTCCATCAAAATTACGATCACTGAAATTAGACTTCTCACACTCTATGCACACAATCTCGAAATCGAGAAGACCGGCTACGGTATGCTTTCTTCATTTGTTACTTTGTTAAACGAAGATTAAAGACAAAAAGCGACAACCAACCATAGTCGATTTTACAAATTTACCGAAATTTACTTAAACGAGAAGTAATGAACTTCGACTCTCAATGGTGCAACAAAAGTCTTGGAACTACGTTTAAACTTGAAAGTTTAATGTTGAACGGTCATTTAAACTTCGTTGGTGCACACGGCTATTGGATAGGGAACATTTCTGTAATCTTTTGAAGTGGACATTCAGAAAAATATTTCTGCCTATTTTAGATGGGGATTTTCAGGAATGTATTTCTGTAAACTTTGCAAGAGTACACTCAGGAATATATTTTTGTATATTTTGGAAAGGGACATTTAGGAACGAACTTCTGTAAACATTCAGGAGAGAAACATTCAGAAATGTATTTCTGTAAACTTAGAAGGAGATATTCAGAAATGAATTTCTGTAAATTTAGAAGGTGATATTCAGAAATGCATTTTTGTAAAGTTTGGAGAGGACATTCAGAAATGGATTTTTGTAAACTTTGGAGGGATGTCATTCAGGAATGTATTCCTGTACTCTTTGGATAGGGACATTCAGGAATGTATTTCTGTAAACTTTGGGCAAGGACATTCAGGAATGTCTTCCTGTAAACTTTAGAAATGTGGGCATTTAGGAATTGTCAGATAGTGTTACACACGAAATGAAAAGTTTCTCGTCTACCGAAAACGAGACTAGAATCTAGACGAGAAGTATCTTTTTAAATTCGACACTAGACGAAACCAGATGCATAGCAATTTTCGTCTCGTTTACGCTACAGTAGCAGATTCAATAGAAGAGCGATGGAATGACTGTCCCCTAACGTAGAAAGAGAGCAGCATTTAGTATTTAGTAGACAAACACATAACGTCTGTAAAGCTTGTTAAATCTAAATTATTATTAACTTCACGGTCTATTTCTATCAGAAGCTTGTGCCTCTCCTGCTCACTCTTCACACTCGTTCTCCTATAGTTTGGGAACCACTGTTCTAGATGAAATTAAGAAAAAATATCAAGGCATATGTTTTGTACAGATATTTACAAAATGAAACGAAAAATTCAATATGAGGCGAGAAAAGCTCTTTCGAGAATTTAGACAAGAAAAGATCTTCAAGAATTCAGACGAAACGAGAAATAATTTTTCAAGAATTGAGACGAGACGAGAAAGAATTGTTCATGAATGGAGACGAGACGAGAAAGAATTCTTCAATAATTGAGACGAGATGAGAAAGAATTCTTCATGAATTGAGATGACATGAAACGAGAAAGAATTCTTCAAGAATTGAGATGAAACGAGAGAATTCTTCAAGAATTGAGACGAGACGAGAAAGAATTGTTGAAGAATTGAGACGAGACGAGAAAGAATTCTTTAAGAATTAAGATGACATGAAACGAGAAAGAATTCTTCAAGAATTGAGATGAAACGAGAGAATTCTTCAAGAATTGAGACGAGACGAAAAAGAATTGTTGATGAATTGAGACGAAACGAGAAAGAATTCTTTAAGAATTGAGATGACATGAAACGAGAAAGAATTCTTCAAGAATTGAGATGAAACGAGAGAATTCTTCAAGAATTGAGACGAGACGAAAAAGAATTGTTGATGAATTGAGACGAAACGAGAAAGAATTCTTTAAGAATTGAGATGACATGAAACGAGAAAGAATTCTTCAAGAATTGAGATGAAACGAGAGAATTCTTCAAGAATTGAGACGAGACGAAAAAGAATTGTTGATGAATTGAGACGAAACGAGAAAGAATTGTTCAACAATTGGGACGACACGAGAAAGAATTAAGAATTCAGATGATACGAGGCTTCTACAAAGTTCATGACACGAGATGAGGAAACCTTACCTTCCATTTTACGTCTCGTCTCTGAGGAACACTAATCATCCGCCAATTAAATGAGTATTCTGTAAACGGCCGCAGATTTCTGTATAATTTTAAGGAAGGGGACATTCAGAAATGCGTTTTGTTGTTTGATATCCCATATTTATGCAAAGATTCAAGAAAATGCATCCGGAGTGTAACGGGTCTAACAAAACTTTTGGGATCCTTCGTTCCTCCCAGTTTCGTCACCCATGGCCAGTCGTTCTTTTAGAAAAGCTGTTCCGGGGGGGGGGGGAACACTTAGTATTCCGAGGGATACTGCTGGCACTATTCTATTGATTATTATATTATAGACGTATTATATTGGTCTCCTCCGGGAGGCACTGTCATTGCTCTGGGGGCAGTGCCCCCCCCCCAAAGAAAACATGTCTGGAAGAAACACTGCCCCAACGTACTTAATAGCTTTCTTTAGATACATATATGATCTGTATTAGGTCTACGTTCTAAATTTTTCCTGTCTTTCATGGGCTTCAAGTATGTCACTGAAATTTGAAAAGTAAAGAAAAGCACAGCAAAGATCTTTCTTGCGTAAGAGACATTCTATAAGGAAGTTGAAAAAACAATAACGTTTTCTCGAAGAGATAATGACCTTTTAATTACCGAGTTTCCAATAGAGGACTCTATATCGAATTTCCTGCAGAAATCGAATAAGATTCTCCATTTTACTTCTTGTTTCCATGGAGCAAGAAACGTTATTTTTCCTCCTCTCTTTCTGTTTAAAAGGAAATAAAGTGGAAGTGGAAATCCTGTGAGCTTGAACAACGCCAATACTAATTAGCTTAATTTCTCGGTAAAGAATTGAAGATAATTTCCGTCTTTTCTTCAATAAATGATGGGTGAATTCAAATAGACGCGAGAACAACTAGAAAGCTGTAAGATACCGTGAAACCGATTGCTACCGTTTATTAACACGAGGTTTAAAGTAATATTTTCCATAAGCAGAAGCTTTGCTTTGTATATACTTAAACACAAACAATTTGCTGAGAAAAACAATATATTCACATAAAAAAGTACATAGGTGTTAAAGTTTCGCCAACTAACACTTTGGCTTCATCAGATATTTATGATGAAGCCAAAGTGTTAGTTGGCGAAACTGTAACGCGTATGTATGTAGTTTTTCTTTTTATGTGAATATAATGATTTACTCAGCAAATACTTTGTGTTTAGGTTGAAAGAATTTAATACGAAATAAAAGTATTTTAATGAAGTGCATTAACAATGTCGAGAACCAAAGCCATCTTTATTTTTCAGTCTATTGATTTACGTGTCGCCACGTTTGGCCTAATCCTCGTTTCGCCTAACCAATTATCTGACACTTTTATGACAGATAAATGATAAGATGTGTGTCCGCCATTTTAGGCGGAAAAAGGATCCTCGTTTGGCCTAATCCTCGTTACGCCTAAAATGGCGGACAATAAGAAAAAATCGTGGAAATTCAACTAGAGGGAAATTATATAACAGAAAATTCCCTAGTATATAAAGAACTAAGAAATGCAAAATATATAGATTAATATTATAACTATTTTCGAGAAGTTAGGATTACCAAAACTCCTTTATGTATTTACTAGGACCATGGATATATACGAATATATATGAGTGGGCGAATAGCAAAATCCGTTAAATTCTCATTTTAAAATTTGTGACAAATCGAGAAAAACTATTTAAACACGTCATAATTGTAAAATAACATTAGAAACTAGAGAACATTAAAAAATGAGGAATAATGTGAGTGTTGGTCTGTCGAAAGCTGTATAATCACACTAGTCTGTGAATTGCGTTATTGAAGAAAATAGTTTGGATTTAACAGGTTTTGCGTATGTAAATGGAAATAACAGCTTTTGCATCAACAGGAGTTAATTATACCTATCCGTATACATTTCTAAACTGAATGGCTATATTTTGGAACAGCTTGCAACCTTTTATGGACTAACATAGGGTGAATATTAATTTGCCAATCATCCCAATATATGAATTTGAAATATAGCAAAACAAAATGTGCAAATATTGAGTTTGAGCATAACAGTGGCAGAAAGAGAATCAGAAATGGTAAATAAGTGGCAAAATTTTTTAACATGTTGTACCAAAAGCATGTTATAATTTTGAATGATAATTGACACGAGACATTTTAAGGAAGAGGTTTTGCTGAAGCTGAAGAGACCGTTTCGAGAAGAACGCAATCCAACAATGTTCTGTTCAAAGTAAAGAGTTACCCTGAAATACAAAACAAACAACTTTTAACCATAGATAGTCCACTCACCTTGTCTTTTTGGCTACATTTCGTTTCCAGTTTTTCATGTGTCTTGTACGTTTTCTAGACAATTTTGGTGTTGTCTGATACCAAAATTATGATCATCGCTGCTTAGAGTATCGTTTTCTTTCGATTTTGCGTGCATTTGTCTAGTAATTATTAAAGAGAAGCAAATAAGCACAGAAAAGTTTCACGAACAGTTAGGTTAAGACGTATAGTGTCTCCATTTTCAGTCCAGGGTGCTCGGTGGCTCAGTAGTAGAGCGTTCACCTCCGGTGCTTGGGGTCCCTGGTTCGATCCCAGCTCGCGCCATATGGACTTCGTGGTAGACAAACACCGTGCTCGTTTGTTTTCTCGGGGTTCTCCCGTTTCCTCTCACTTTCTTCATTCCACCATTTCATCGATTTCTCATCATCACCGTTTCCTTTAGCCTAACCGGCATAACTGTGGGACGTAAAACTAAAGATTTCATTTTCTTTTTTCAGTTCAAAAATAAAAAATAATGAAAAAACACACTTCAAATTCTGCCAAATAAAATTTCGAATGATTTACGAAGTGTTACAATAAATATTCAGATTACTAAATTAATCCTATACAGTACGAAACGTCAAATTGTTTGAAATATGGAATTAACCGGGTTTGATTCTGCTTTTCTCATGAGGTTATTTGCAGGTTTGGGATTTAACAGTTTATGAAACTGAATATGGAAGAGGGATTTAACTGGTTTTGCATCTGTAGCCATGATGGATTTAACAAGTTTTGGTAATTGGCACATATTTCAATCTCAATTTTTAATTAGTTAAAATGGCTTTTTCTACTGAATACTATTTGGAAAAAATAACTTTCCAACTAAGGTTTCCAGAGCAACCACTATCTCATTTTTTTGTTGTTGTTCATGTGTTGGAGACCATGTTGATTTATTGTGTTTTTCTGTAAGCAATGTTTTGGACCTTTGGTACCTACTTACTATTCATCCGTATTGCATCGAAGTACGAAGATCACCAGAGTCAACTATATCTTTATTTCTGTCATACAAGTGGAAATGGAGTGTACCAGCAGAACAACCACCCTCGTAAGAGATTCCGGTTGGCCACCATCTGTTTGGAGGAGCATTCAACTTCTTCCTGCTGAAACAACCACCGAGAAGCCCGGATTTCAATCTCATTGTGCATCTCAGAGACTTATGCTATGGACATTCCCGGTAGTATGTGAAACGAGTGGAAATTCAACTCAAAAGTTGTAATTTCAAAAGTAATAATAAGAAATGAATATATTTTTCTTCTTTGTCAGTAACATATTGAGATGTTTGAATTGTGGAATTATCCAAAGAGCAATTTGTCAGCGGAGCGATTTGTCACAAATCACTCATTGCGATCACAATTGTCCATTGTTAAGTTATGAGCAAATTTAGGGATCTTTTGTCAGATCTAGCTCGAAATAGTTACAAATTTCATACGAATTGTAATTACAATAGAATCACAATCGGATCTCTTATAATGCATTAACAGTTTCAAAAAAGCGCTGAAACTGGAATGAAATCGTCTGAAAGATCAGCAAAATCTACAATAAAATAACTTTTGCACCTACATAAGAAGAAACACACAAACTATATTTTCTTTAACGTACCGATTAGCAGTACCATTTGGCAATATCAGATATTTGGAAACAAACTGCAAACTAAAAGTTACTTTTGAACATTACTCACCTTACAAAATTAATAACAGGTGTAACTTTTTGTGTTTCTCTCGTCTCAAATATAGCCACTATACACCATGTGGGTGCATTAATATTCTCAAAATGGAACGGAAAAGTAACTGTATAATTGTCAAAACATTTTTCTGAAAGCAAATAGTCCTATTACAAATTAGTTATGGAAAACTAATTTGTATTTCTCAGTTCTTCACATAGTAGGGAATATTTTCTTTTCGAAAAATTTCCCTCCAGTTTTATCTCGACGATTTTTTTATAGTCCACCATTTTAGGCAAAACGAGGATTAGGCCAAAAGAGTATCCTTATTTCGCCTAAAATGGCGGACATAAAGCTTATCTTTTATCTGTCATAAAAGTGTCAGATAATTGGTTAGGCGAAACGAGGATTAGGCCAAACGATGCAAGATCATTGATTTATAATATTTTTTTTTTTTTTGTATTTTCTTTTAAATGTACAAGCATTCTAATCATGTAATTATATTGATTTCCTCTTCAATTATTTTAATTTAATGTTCCACGATTATGCTCCGAGGCTAACAGAGACGGTGATAATCAAGGAAACAATCGAATGATGAAAGTGGGAGAGAACCCCCAAGAAAACTGACGCATACTGAAACCTGACCGTGAAACCTGAATCGAACGAGGGACCGCACGCACCTGACGTGAGCTCTCTGATTTTTTCTTCAAGTCTACTTAATGTTCCTTGGTGTACCAAAACAAATTTCCATCATACATAAATTTATTGGGCCTATGCAGAGTAGTTTTGACGTATGATTACGTTCCATGGTTATGCCGGTTAGGGTAAAGAAGACGGTAATTATGAGAAATTAGTGAATGGTGGAATGAAGAAAGTGGGAGGAAACGGGACAACCCCGAGAAGACCCACGAGCACGGTATTTATCCATCACAAAGTCCACACGGCGCGAGCTGGATTCGAACCAGGGACCCCAAGCACTAACGCATGGTTATGAGATGTGTATTTAGAATCTCTGATTAGCATGTAGTAGTTGATCAAGTTAACAACATGTCATTAATTAATTTAGATCAGAGGGTACCCTGATTTAGCCATGGTTTAACCACAGTCAACTTATAAGAAGACAAAGGCAATTAATTACCTGTCTTCCTTTTCTTTCATCTAATCGTGTGAATTAACTATAAAGCAGCAATTTCTCTATAATAGTAGAACAGTTTCCTAAAGTGAACAGTGATAGATGAGCAGAAAATTTCAATTTTCTGGGAGTGTTCGGTAAACTATCTTTCTTTATAATTACAACATAATCCTTCTATTGTAACGAATATTAATTGACTTCTACTTATTATCCTAGTAAATACATCCCTCAGAAATGAATACGTTAATTATAGTTGGATTTTGTAACTGTTTATAAGTTGTTTTGATGTCAAACCACAAACAAAACGTTACGAATTTCTTACTTCATATTATTTATGTATTTTCATTTTTACAGACTACGCATGCGTATATCTAGTTTTTCGTAGTTGGCGCTTCTTACTCGATGTATTGGGGTTATATTCGTTATTATGCCCCAATCAACTTATTAGCTGAATTCCAAGCACACTCTGAGTACCAAAAAGTACACCCTTGTTAATACAATGCTAATACGACACTAAGTAATAGCGTGATTAACGTTTGATTAATGAATTCTCTCTGAATACCACCCATTATTAGTAAAAATTTGCTTTAAATATCATATTAACGTTGAACACATTGAAATTTAACTTTCCCTAGGTAAGAAATATTAAATATATTTTTAAAAAAGAAATTAATGAAAATCAAACTATTCAGATTTCAGTTCATTTTAGTCTGCAGGAAATCCATCGAAACTAAAAATTTCAGTATGTCTAATGTTTCTCGGTGGCTTTTACCTGATTTGAGGGTGCTGAATCTTTATTTGCAGGGTGTAAAAAAATGTTATGAAATTGATACAAATCGAGATATTCAATATGGCACCCAATATGGCGGTCGAAAAATTGACAAGAATATTTTTGGAGTATTGTATCGACATGGGTATCGACATGGCTAATTATATGTTTTGTTTTTTGGATTGCAGATTTCAATAGTTACTTCAAAAATCTTATGAAATTGATAAAAAATCAATATATTCAATATGGAATATTCAGATTCGCGACCCTCGAGCTAGGTACACTCATGTCCAAAATGATTGTCGCATATCTATAACTGTCTTCTTGTAAGAATATAATTTGATAATAATTATGCAGGGTACTTTTAATACTGATACTATGTGTATAATCGAAAATACATATTTGTGGTAAATTTCATAGGAAAATAATTGTAATTACGAAAATTAGAATGAGTAAAACAAAATGTTGCTAAATGGACAAGAAAGTTTTATCTTCGTTTTATTGTTCTTATTTACTGCTCTACTGACATGAAATTTGCCACATATATGTTCTTGCGAATTATACACATACTAACATTATACGAAATGCCGGGCGAATTCGTTATCAAATTATATTCTTACAACAACATATTTATAGACATGCGACAATAATTTTGGACATGAGTGTACATAGAGCAATATCTGATGCACTGAAATTTTGGATTGGGTGTTGATGCTTTCTCCGTCACCGCAACTCGCCTTGTTTGCGATCCAGAACATTTTTTTTTCACATTTTGGGCTTCTCTATATTAATTTACAAAACCATTCCTTTCTGTGTGCAAAAGGAAACAAACGACACAAGCTTAGGTTTGAAGATTTTCTTATATATTGTTTCCTGGACGTTTTCTTAATCACGAATTATGTTGCTGGCCACATTAATGCGAAAGGTACATTTACAATACAAAATGCCGATGTTTCTATGTTACTTCCCAACAAAATAATAAATATCACAGATCAGTCACTTGTCAGTCTTCGTCAGAAGAAGTATCCATGTTTTCGTCTTCTAGATACCTAGTATTTTGACGTGTGAAGATATTCTGCCATCGTTTAGAGGCTTCACAATTGCAGAAGTCAGTGCAGCTATTATGATTTGCCACACAACCACAACGTCCTTTACACATGTTTTCAGAAGAACAGCCGCAACTCACCATCTTCAAGATGTCTTTCGGTGCCATCACAGTTCCCGGTGGTACAGTAACTGGTTCCAATGTTTGGTTCAGTTCATCACGATACCATCAAAAATGTGTCGGATCCATGTCTGGTGGGTCTGGTTTATCTGCTTGTTTCCAAATACAAGCCTGGAAATGAGCTCTTTTTACATTTTCAGAGAATGCCTCCGTAGCTGGTGGCAAGATCTTCAATTTCGGCATATGTACGGCAGTCTTCTTTGACAATTTCTTCAGCCAGACATGTCTTCTGACATCAGACATTGTAGGGCCAGTTATTCTACTACCATAGCAAGAAGCTATAAACTCAGTTGCCTCCTGAATCACATTTTCAAGTAGTGATGTCTTATTTCCAAGCTTTTGAAGATCCTTCCCACTTTGTAGTACTTTCATTGCCTTCTGCTTTCCAATGCCATAAAGAGTAGGAACTGCATCGCAGCCAGAAAGAGAACGAAGTGCTAGTAAGTTTGAAACAATATCACAGTGTTTGGTCACAGACAATCCAATGTCAATAACTCCTCTATGACTTTGAGTTGCCTCCATAAAAATGTTACAAGTAAGTTTTTGTGTGTCAGGTAGTGGTGCATCAGGAGGGGAAGAACATTCGTGTCATCACTAATTACATTTATTGTACATTTTCCATCCAGCTGATTGGCTACCACCACTACTTGTGTGATAATTATGACATCAACCACTTCGTGAGTGTTTTTCATATCTGGACGTTCTTTGATACAATCAGCAGTTATTTCTGTTGTAACATCTTCTGATCCAGTGATGAATAGGCTTTTGGTAGAATCTGTTGGCAACCCTTCTGTCATTAGATACTTGCAGATCAGCTGTACTAGTTGTACCTCATGCTTCGTAAGATTCAGCACAACTTGTTGGGAGGGCAAGGACGTGTTGAAAGACAATTTATGATACTTGCTACATGTTGATTCTGTTCTGACGCTTCTTATTTCTCCTTTGGTGCTGTACTCCTTGTATTTGTCAAATATCAGGTACACGTTGCATTTGTTCAATTTTTCAAGCACATATGACCGATACAATTTTATGAAGTCAAGAACAGTTCCGTTAGTTGGCCAGTTGATCTGATCACCCACAAAACAGCACAACCATCAAGTATGATAGCATCTTCGTGCTTGTACGATCTCATAGACTTCTCTACCTGTAATATTTGTTTCAGTTTTGACTTACTTTTGCAGAACCTGGGAGTTCCATATTCATCAAACAAAGATGGAACAGCGGCAAGCTCATATGAAATCACTCCTTTAGCATCAATACCTCTTGTAGATGTGAGACACATTGCACGCGTGTACAAGAGTTGTGTCAATGACACCAATACTAGCTGTTCTTTTGACGTCATCGCAGGAAACATTACGAACCGTTGTTGAGATTGGATCGTGAAAACCAGTTGGTAGTTTTTCTTCGTAAGAATAAAACGCCTTCTCACCTATCTCAACAGCATTATTAACACTCACTTTCTGGGAACAAATTTTTCTTGTCACAATATTCACAATAGTTTTTGGGTGATCATCGGTCTTCAGAGGATCTATACAATGAGACAGCTTTTCCTTTAACTTAATTCGGTCTGCAGCATCTCCTTTTACTTGAGATGACATTTCTTCCTTATGCTTAGTTATTTCCATATCTCGTCCAGCATCTCTCATGACATAAATGTGATTTACTAAAGGACTGCAGGTGTGAAGGCTGAAAGCCCGTCGCTTCACTGCTGATGTATTTAGTGTAAGTCCGATTATAATATAGAAACAACGCATAGAAACAACGGGAATGCAAATAGATATGAAAACGAGGATAAAGAATGAAATATATAGCTATGCATAAAAAAGAGGGTGGGCAATACAAAAAGATCCTTCTAATTCGTGTTGCTAATCGTGAAAAAGACAGAGACATGTTTACTTTATTAACTAAAATCCTACCAAATTTTATATATATATATATATATATATATATATATATATTACAATGCCAACTACTTAAAATTGTTATTACTTAACGTAGAATACAAATTATTTGCCACCTAAGTACTGTTAGATCGCAAGGGCGCGCGAGGGGGGTAGATATGAAGAAAACCGATTCCGATCCGAGTCCAGAATCGATTCTCTCCCTGCAGAATCGAGTACGTACTCGATTCTACCCATCTCTAGGTAATTGCGGACTGTGCGAAGAAATTGACTATGTAGGTGAAGGGACTCAACATTGCCAGTATGTAAGTGATCTGTGTATAACTGACGGGAGCGCTTAATGTGAGGAAGATAATGTGGAGGAAGGGGAGAACGAGAGAAAGAACATTTACATAAAGGGATATAGCCTACTGGGTTGTGGCAGAGGTAATAGCATTTGTTATAGTATCCACACAAGAATAGAGTTCAGAATCTGAAGTAGAGGTCAGGATAGTATTTACGGATTTCTATGACAAATTGTGATTGACCTCAGATTTTGAATCAAGTTAGAAAGAGAATTATAGCAAAACACAGTTTTAACATTTAAATTATAAAGAAAACCTACATTATTTTTTCAAAGCAGATTTATAGAGTATAACCACTATTTTGGTGAAACTAAATGTTTAACATTTTCTTTTAAATATCTGTTACTTTGTTTGTGAGATATTTTTCCTAAATTCTATGAAAATGCTGTCATCTATGAGCTCAAAATTAAGATATTTACGATTTATTATTACTCATGTCAGTAAATTAAAAAAAAATAGGTTTCAGAAATGACAACATAAACTTCTTTTGCAGCCGCATATTGGGAGCCATATTGAATATCTCGATTTGTATCAATTTCATAACATTTTTGACATTATTATTCGAATCTGCAACCCAAGAAACATATAATTTGATACCCATCTTGATAAAATATACAAAAATATTCCTATCACTTTTACAGTCGCCATCTTGAATTACTCAAAATGCTCAAGGTGTACATTTGTACACTCGGCAGATTCAGATTCAGCACCCTCAAATGAGGTTAAAAAAAACCGCTGGAAAACATTTGACATATTGAAATTTTTGGTTTGGTCCAAAGGTAGGGATTTTTCCTCCAGACTTTTTCATTTCAAGTAAACATAATTTCCCATACTAATCAATGAGCCGAAAGAATACAGCTGGCTTAGATCTTCAATGCCTTTAACAAAGATTATATACCGTATTTACTCGAATTTAAACCCTTTTCGAAAATAAAAGAATCCCTTAATAATTTGTGCCGGATTTTAGAATCCGTTTATTATGCGATACAGGCACCCCTTATAAGATTAGTACAGAAAATTTACACAACTACGAAACCAAGGTTCATCATTGGCTACAAAACCAGTGATGTGATAGAAGTACGAGTACCTCTATCCATTTTGAAAATATGCAACGTTATAAAGTGAAAAATTAAAAATTCGAACTTTACACTGTTAAAATTCTCAGATCATTGTTACTGTTTACAATATATTATAAACAACACTTAAAAAAGCAAACTATTGGCATCTCCCGATATTTCTACTGTTGTGTAAAACAGTTTTACTCGATTATAAGCACCCTTAAAAGTTTTAGGCCCGTGCTTTGAAAGATAAGATGGAAAGCTTATGTTCAGGTAAATACGGTATTTGAGAATTTCTGATTCCGCAGTGGGAAGTGATTTAGTTGTTAGAGAGAGAAAGAGAAAGAGAGAGAGAGAGAAAAGAGACAAAGTATAATCTCTGAAAGCATTGGAAACTTTAAAATAAAAAAAATCATATCTTCAAGATGAGTTGCAAACACAAATTACACCTGCTGAAGAAGTATAGTACTTGTCATTACACTAGTGTATCCAACTCTTGACCCGCAGGGCATATGTGGCCTGGGAAACCGTATTAAATCGCTTTTTTTTTTTTTTTGAACAGAAAGGTGTCAGGATCCAGAATCACCAACTTTTCAGGAGAGTAAGTTTAAGATTTACGTACTGCTCCAGGTTAACATAGACAGATAAGTGATAGTACATTTGCAGAAGCCGGGATGAGTGCCCTCACTCAGAGTCGGTATTAATGAATTGCTGACCGTAGGCCGAAAAAGAGTTTCCCATCCATCTCAATGTACAGTCATATCCAAACTGATTGTCGCATATCTATAACTGTCTTCTTGTAAGAACATAATTTGAAAATGATTTTGCAGGGTACTTTTAATACTGGTACTATGCGTATAATCCGGAAATGTATATTTGTGGTAAATTTCATAGGAAAAGAATTATAAATATGAAAATTAGAATGAATAAAACAAAATGTTACTAAATGGACAAAAAAGTTTAATTTTCGTTTTATTGTTCTTATTTACAGCTCTTCTGACATGACATTTGCCACATAAATATCTTTGACGATTATACATATACTAACATTATAGGAAATACAGAGCGAATTCGTTATCAAATTATATTCCTACAACACCATATTTATAGACATGCGACAATAATTTTGGACATGAGTGTACATAATTTTAACACTAGATAATAGAGCAAGTAGCAGCGCCACGTGTACAACAGGTAAAAGAGCTGGATTTGAATGGTATGCAACCAATCTAACGTATATATACATTTGGATTGCGTACTACAAATAAGCCATACAAATTGTATACAGGGCAACCGATTGGGATTGCCTATACCTTGGGTTCAAGTGGATGAGTCATCTCCATCGACGAACTCAGTTCCTAATTTTTTTACCCTCTACATTGTGGGCAAAAATGGTATCGAACCATTAAGTAGCTCTTGAGATTCATTTGTGTCACAAACGGACGGATACAGACTTGATAAACTAAAGACCTTAAAAATAAACTGTTTTATGCAAATCTTTGTTTCAACGCTTTTGTGTGAATTTTAATGAAATTTTCATTTCAAATCTGCTTCAAAGTAAGATATTATCAATTGGAACAAATTTACGTTTTCATTCATTCTTTCTTTCTTTTCAAATAAAGTTACAGAGAATGATCAGTTTAACCTCGATAATGTTTCAACCAGTGAACGAAGCCAATGAGAACGTTTACACTGACTTTAATCATGTTTATTATTATTATTATTATTATTATTATTATTATTTAACTCTTGTAAATTTTTTCGTCTTGGTTATTAATATTTTGTCCAACGTCCGCCCCCTAGGCCCGGGCTTAGGACTGAAAACAGCCCTGCCTTTACCTGTGATGATGTTACACAAAACTCGACTCGACTTCGGGACCATTTCTAATATCATAACTCAATAAAGAGTCATTTTTAAGCTAGTCATTTTTTTAAAATTAAAGATGTCATACAATGAGTAAAGATAGGCACGGGGGACGGTGTGGCGTCATAGTCCCCTTACCTTTTCAGATCCACTTTTACCCCTGCTACAGACAGACTTGAATTATTTTCCTTTCAACTCTAGACTGAAAGGAGCAATCTACAGCAACGTTATACAATCTGCGGTACATGTACCACCAGGGATACGCAATGATTTCTTAAGTGATACGTAAAATGTAAAATAAGTATAATGCATGCATACACTTCGCGAATGATAATGAATAAACTTTTCTGCTATTGTGAATCACAATGAAAAACATAGTTCTGTTAAATATATACCATGATTCTCTTGTTTACAGTAAAACTGGATTATTTAATTTAATAAATTCTATAATTTATTTTTGATCTAGTTACTTGTTTAGATTAGGAATAACTTAAAGCTAAGAGTACATGCTTGAAATTAAAAGTGTCATAACAGAGACGAAAAAAAAAAGTTGAATATCACTTATCAACAACATTCATGGAAATAAACTATAATACTCATTGATTTTTTTTTGGGGGGGGTTACAGAACAAAATGTCTTAATATAAAATAAATAGAAAATTTGTCCTTCCTCAAACCACTTCCTCTATTGTTACTGGATATGACGCAGGAGAGTTTGTCTGCAAGAAGGTTTAATGTGTAGGTCTATTAAATTACTATATTAGACTTCCACACTATACTATGCATGAGTATCTGAAATCTTATAGAAGTGCTATGTCCGTCTGCCCGTCAGTCAACAGCTCACAGCTATTTTTTTAAATTTTATTTATTTATTTTACTTTTTTATTTTATTTTATTAAATTTTTATTTATTTATTTATTTATTTTATTGCAATCGAGTCAGCATTCCAACAAAAGATTCCATCTTCTCCTTTAAGTCTCTATTCAAACCAGAAATGGTTAAAATTAGTCATTTCCGATTTCAACGTTGGTTACCATATAGCAGAAAAGGGTAACAGATCGCACTAAGCACATTTTTCGAACTAATTTATCCTCTCAACAAAACATATCTCTACACCTGCAATACCATATTGAAAACGGAAACAGTTCACATTTACTAATATTTTCAGTTTCAATACTGATTTCTATAGAACAAAAATGATGAAATATACCACAAAAAGTATTTTCTTCTATCGATTCAGCGTTTTAAGACTAAGTTTCATATCAAACTTTGAACATATTCGAACAGGAAGTGGTAGAAATTAACCATTTCCGATTTCAATGTTGATCGACATTTAACAAAAGCTGTAACGGATATCGACAAGCTGTTTTTGCAATCGATTTATTGTCTTGAGAGAATTATCACCACCATCGTGACGCTCCACTAAAATCGGAAGTTGTTTAAATTTAGTACTGCTTTTAGTTTCAATACTGATTTACAAAGAGATAAAAGATACCTATTCTTTGCAATCTATTCAATGTTCCAAGAATAGTTTCCATCTTCTCCATTAACTCTCTACTCAAACTGGAAGAAGGGCCGCGGTGGCTCAGTGGACAGCCGTTGGGTGTAGCCGAGCGGTCTGAGAAGTTAGGCTGATGATCGTGAGATGAAGCTCATTGGGGGTTCGAGTCTCTCTGTATTAGCAAGGGTGCAATTTTAACTGTCCTCGATGTTTCTGTGTTCATGTCCCTGTCGTGTCTACTAGTCCTGAAAAGTGGTTGAAGTAAAAAATAAGTCAGGAAGTTTTTTTAAAGAAAAAGTGGTAGAACGTCCACCTCAGGTGCTTGGGGTCCCGAATTCGATCCCAGCCCCGGCCCAGTGAACTTTCTGCTGAACAAACACCGTTTGCGTGGGTTTCCTCGGGGTTCTCCCGTTTCCTCCCACTTTCTTCATTCCACAATCTCATTCATTTTTCATCATCACCGTCTCCTTTAGCCTAACCGGCATAATCGTGGGACGTAAAACTCAAAGATTTCGTTTCATTTTTTTTTCTTCAAACTGGAAAAGTGTTAAAATCAACGTTTTGCGTTTTTAACGTTTATCGTCAAACAACAAAAACGACAATCAATAGTGACAAGCTTTTTCTTTTCGGCTCGGCGTTTCAAGCAACATATTGTCACTTTCAATACTCTATCAAAAACGGAAGTGGTTGAAATTTACTAGTATTTCCGATTTCAATATTCATTTCCATATAGAAAAAAATGGCAAAATTGATCTTCGCAGAAATAGGTGTACAAAGTAGAAAATGAATCTAGTAATGTTTAAGAAATGTATGTACGAAGTTTTGTATTGATAGACATAATACATATGAGGGGAAAGCGTGTATTGGTATACAAGCTTTTCCCTCATATCTATTTCTTCTATCAATACGAAACTTGGTACACACATTTCTTATCCCCTATATTATGTTTTGATATATATTCGAATTGTGTGCGTTTACTCGGGGCCACTCCAGAGGGAATCAAAGTTGATGGTAGGGATTTCTGGAGGGACTTTTACCGTCACTTTCTGAATTTTTCCTGTTCAAGTACGTTGCGGACCCCAATACATAGACCTCTGTAAAGCTTGTTTTATGCTGAAGAGAATGAACTATAAACCACGAGTTCCCAATGAACAATGTTGATGCAATAGCTATTTCACTGCGAGTCTACGGTTTTCTTTATACTAACAGGGTTAATGGGCCCCAGGGACTTACTCCGTTGTTCATGGCACCTAATTTTTTGTGCATGAATATATCTTTGTTATGTCTATAGAAAGGACTAGGTTTGATTTGGATGTCCGAATGACACGTTCATGTCCATTCCTTCTGAGATCTTGATGAAATTTATATGGGAGAGCCCGAAAAAGCATATTCTTTCACAAAGAAACTAATCATCAAAATTCGGTACACTTACGTCGTAATTATGCGTGAACATATCTTAATATCGTACTACTCTATATTTTAGGGTTACATACTTACATTCATAAAATATTGAGTCTTATCTTGTATGAGTGTTCTCTTAGAAGGAAATGTATTCTTACTCTTTTAAGGGAGAAGTTGCATTAATGGCAACAGATTTATTTTAGGACAGCTGAGTACAAATACAGCATGTGGACATATAGCATAAGAAACTACAGTGCTTTAAATATTAATTAATTTAAAAACACAAACCAACATGTGCTAGGTGTCCACTAAGAAGCATGACTCCTATCTAATCGAGTCAGAGCATGAGCACAGTAAGAGGTCCGCACAGAGATGCTACTGTCCTACGGAGCAGGCATGTCAGCGATGATGGGTATGCGCATAATCGAGGATAGTAGATAAATTCTTCATATGTCATAAAAGCATATGCTTTGCGTGTGGCAAAGTTTTGTAACACTTCTATGATAATTTTTGTACACTGCCTTCACATACTAGGATACTTCATCATGTTTTCCTTACGAAATGCTACGTGGTAAGGAGCACACCTTGCATTTCGTATTTCTGTCACATTATACATGTGAGAGTTAAAATCCCGATATATTTGATTAGTTATACAACGATATTGTGAAATCAAGTAATATATTTCTTCCGTAAATTTTGCAAAATTATGCTCACTTAAAATATGATAGCACCTGCAACATATAGAAAGATTCGAACTGATAAGTGCCTCCTTTTTATAAGGTGTCTTCCCACTTGCGACAGTCCTATTAGCGACAGGAACTGTTAACTGTCCTATGAGCGACCGATTCGATCTGTTAATTGTCCTATGAGTCTCCGATTCGTTCATACTAAGATAATGGAAGAAGATAAGGTTCTCTCTTCTTTAACTTGTTTCATGCTAATGTGATTTAGAATCTAACAAAATGTACTATGAAAAATTTCGCTCTACCTGAATTTAATACGTGAGAATGCTCTCATTATATTAACAATCTTTTATATATTTTTCCTAATATTATATTTTTGAATTAATTTATATGAATACATTGACTATATCAAGGGGAAAACTAACTAAATACTTAGAGTAGCTCCGCCTTTGTCTATGATTCTAATATAATTAAAAATTTCATGTTAAAATGATGCGGAGCATAAGTTTAGATTGAATATGTTTATGGCATAAGAAAGAAGTCAGAAAGAGGTAGGGGCGCACGAAGAAAATTTTCTAGAGAGGGGCATCTCCATGGTTGCTGTATCACGTCTGGTATATCTGGTATTTAATATACGTGGCTTGCTATATTACGTATACATTTTTGTGAGCCAGGGGGGCGGCCTCTGCCTTTGCATCGGGCACCTATGGAAAAAAGGTGTTCGCCATTTGAGGATATCAAAGAAATCTAAAACCACGGTGAATTCGAAGAAATTATTACACAAGTTACAAATCTCTCGCAGGACTTAACAGCTCGTCTAGTTATAAGGAATTATTTCAGATTGCTACAGGACAAGTTTTTATGTATAAGTCAAAACAAGGGAGGAAGGCAAATTAAGCCATCAGTTTACGTTTTATTAGCTTAAAATAGGGGGGAAGGTAGTTTAAAGAGTTTGTTTACCTTTTGGATTGTTTAGAGTGAACTGCATTGTAATTGGTGGGATTGGTTGAGAATAGCCAATCAGATGTAAGGGATCTCAAAAGCTGTCTTTTATCATTGACATTTTTTTTTTCATTTTATTCACAGAATCTTAGGAAGTCTAAAAAGTAGATAGTTGGCGAAACTGTTACACGTTTAAGTTTTTCAAAATAAAATATATTACTGTACTTAGTGAGTAATTAGATTACAATCAAATTAAGTACAGAAAACAGACCTTTTCAAGAAAGGGGATATTACAACTGGATTTTCAATAATTAGATAGGAATATACTTTTCATGGAAATATCCCTGTTGCCTCGTTAAGTTATTTGATATGTTTTATGTCAAATCTAACTCAAAAATTAAAATAAGTTTTATTTGCACTCACAGTAGAGGAAAAATATATTTGACGAACAGTATCACTGGAACGTACATATTTCATACCAAGGTTGTTCGGGCGCTAATAACGCCAGAGGCAAACATATTTTACGAGATGGAATCATATCATCTTCCATCATTTCAATGTAAATGAGTCGGTCGCTCTAGAACAGATAACAGTTCCTGTCGCTAATAGAACTGTCGCTTCTGGGACTAATTCTTTTTTAAAGTACTATGTTAAAAAAAGATTATAATTAATGATACAATTAATTATCTTTTTTGACTCTCATATTTACAATTAATAATACAATTAAATTATTTATTAATACGTGATATTTCATACGTTAAAGTTATTAACATGATTAAAGAATATTAATTCACTTTCGTAGGCATATTCTTTTAATTTTACGAACTCATTTAAAAGTAATAAGAGGAAAAAAAGACAGCACTTCATTTTGAAGCGAGTAAATATTGCCTACAGAGTAAGTAATTTCCGTTTCCAAACAACGTTTATTACAGAAAGTGCCTGTTTTTCAAACATGTTGTAAATATATATTCTTCTACTTAAAAACAAAGCTGTTGCCTGAAGATAAATCCGGAAATTAAAATACAATGCAGTGTAATAACACAATAAAAATAAAGCATTTAGAATTAAGAAACTCAATATCAAAACATTTCTCTGTGATTTCCACCATGCGAAATGAAGATCTAGTTTGCATGTACCAGTACAGGATACTCTGCGATAAAAATATAAACAAACTGTTGGTGCTAAAAGCATTTTGTAATACAATATTTTCATAACAGTTTGTACGTAGTACTATTGTTAGAAAAGTATAGATAGTCAATTCTAATACTGAGATTATTCCCATTTTAGGAAGGTTATAGACTCTACTTAGTAGGATGAAGTTTAGGCATAAGGACAATCCTCAAGGAAAAGAAACATTTTGCTGTAAAAGTACGGACATAGCCACAAAGAATCAAATGAGGGCGCCGCGCACAAACGATTTCCTGCGCCTCCAAATGGAGTTAATTTGTTACGTATTTACAGCAAGTGAAGAAAGTTTATAACAGAATGTGAAAGAGGTATTAAAGTCCACTTTTTTGCTATTTCATCCATGTTTTATAATATTTTATTTCAACTTACGTTTCAAACACACTGAATGTATTCGTATTTAGAGTTCTATTAATATTGAGTATGGTTCTGCAGTGATATCTAATCACGAGGGATGCCGGTACTTATCAGTATGAAAGGATAAAATATTTTTAAGATTTATAATTTCATTTAAATTCATAATAAGGGAAAAGCTTTTATTGTAAGTTCTAACTAATTTGTAAGTTGTTCCTCGGAGTATAACCACAATGATAATCAATTGCGTAAGTAGATACCATAACTTTGAAAGATAATCAGGCATCATCGTAGTAGTGTTATATAATATTTGTTTGACAAGGTTCAGTGTTCCTTTTACAGTACTGACAAGGGACATCACCCAATTGTCCCAAGTGAAGTTTGAAAAATGAAAAAAGAAAAAAAAAGAATGTGACACCTCATTTTAATAGCAAATTTCCCCAAAAAGTCAATGGTATGCTTATTTTTGTTCTATAGTTAACCGGTATGAATTAAGGACTGCTTCTAATGTGCACCAAACGTCCATTATTCGATCTTTCAAATTGGCAACACTCCTAATTTTCACCGCATGTTTTAAGATTCCAACTGGCACTTTGCAATTGTTGCCATGGCTCATGTTTTCTAAATTTATTACATTTTTTTAAGAGTTGCGATTTGTCAGTTCGTGAATAGTGTTGGGATAAACATCCAGCAATCTTTCTGAATTTTGAAGACTTGCCATGTTATTATTTATTTCCTATACCTGCCCATCAAAAACTCGTTTACTGACATGGATCATCGCACAACGAAACAACTCCAACTTTACATTCAGGTAATACCGAAGACGTAGCTTGTATAGTAGATGAGACGAAAAACCAAGTGAAAATTCACTTCAAAAAGGAAAACGAAATATGATTGTTGTGTAAATCAAGGATCTTTTGTTTTATTTTATATTTATTTCTTTATTTATATTTATTTGTTTATTTTCTATGGCAATTTTTTAACTAGTCAGACAAAAAAGTCATTCGCTTTCTAGCGATTGTTGTCGATGATTCATGTTTGTAAGATTTATAATTAGTATTGATCGGGAACTCAATTAAGTTACACCTCTTTGTAAACAAGTTACCTGTTTTCATATTATGTTCATGGTACAAACAATGTTTTGGGAACAGTCATTATGCCTCTTTGATATTTTCTATCATTGCTGCTGTTCCTTTAAAGTTGTATTTATTAAAGATATTTTATTGTTTGTCGTTTGCGCAACATGTAGGCTACATTTCCTGATACTTTTGTGTTCGTATAATCCCAATTTGTAATAATTTTATTTGTATTTCTTTACGTCACATAGGTCCATAGGCTTCTCATGTATTCTGGTTTGAAATAAATAATCACGTTGCAAGTCTTCAAAATTCAGAAAGATTGCTGGATGCTTATTCCAACACTATTCACGAACTGACAAATCGCAACTCAAAAAATGTAATAAATTTAAAAAACATGGACCATGGCAACAATTGCAAAGTGCCAGTTGGAATCTTAAAACATGCGGTGAAAATTAGGAGTGTTGCCAATTTGAAAGATCGAATAATGGACGTTTGGTGCACATTAGAAGCAGTCCTAAATTCATACTGGTTAACTATAGAACAAAAATAAGCATACCATTGACTTTTTGGGGAAATTTGCTATTAAAATGAGGTGTCACATGCTATGCTTTTCATTTTTCAAACTTCCCTTTAATTTAAAATAGCGGATTTCGAAATGGCTGCCGTCAAGGTTACCCTTACCGTATCACTTCCCTCTAGGCATAATATGTATTACCGAAGCTTTTGACAACTTATTATTATTAATACGCGGGTTAGAAGCGGAGGTAAGGGACTTTCGCACGTAGTAAGTGAACAATTAAATGCCTGTAACTTTTCCACAAATGGGTGTATCTCAAAACTAGCTTCACCATTGTCTTCCTAATTAAATTCTAGCCCGAAATTATGTATCATATTACCCTATTCCCATTTAAAAAACTTTGACCTTAATTCAAAATGGCGCATTTCAAGATGGCTGCCATCAAGGTCATACCTATCATACAACTTCCCCCTGGGCCTTATATATATCTACATGGTTGTTCTTTCATTAACGCTCCGTTTAAAAAGGTTGTAAGGGACTTCTGCAGTAATCTCTAATAATCACATCACAACTATAAAAAAATATTTAAAAATAGAAAAGATGCACAATGGCAAAAATTTCTGTCATCACAAATAATAAATATATGTCCTCTATCAGGTAGAAAAATTTCATTGAAATCGGAGCCGGACAATTGGGTGATGTCTCTTGTGAGTATTATATGAGACGTGGACTTGAAGTTTTAGGTGGAGTTCGAATCCCCGTAATGCGTTCAAATTTTGGTTCTCCTTCACTGGATATTGAGCCTAGAAGAACGTGCATCAATCACACACACGATAACGAGTAGGCCTAGACTAACAAGGTCGAGTAGTGCACAAGTTGTTTGCTGTTGCCTAAATTGTTACTTGTTACTTCCGACCAAACCACCATAGCAATCGGTTGGATAAGGTAAGGAAACGAGTTTATAATTTCGTTGAAGCATTGTTTTCGTTTTTTCTGAATATCAGAGAGTTTGCAACACTGAACAATTAAAAGGTATTACTTTTCTGCAGTAATACTATATGGATGCATACGTTAATTAGTGAAGAATATTTAAAATATGCAACTACGACTGAAGTACACTGCAAAAAATACAGAAACTATTTTACACATAGTAGGACACCGTACACACTACCGACACTCTTTGAATACCTCTAGATGACACATATTCACCCCTTGTAGGTACTGTGTTGTCCAAGCATGTCCCAGATGTATGTACACAATGTGTAAAATGTATGTCATCACTTTGTTTCCGTACTGTTTGCCGACAAGAAGTGTTTTAAATATGTCATACTAGATACTCATTTTTGGAGAATGAACCCTTTTGGATACGCGAAGCACACTTTACAAACACACACTTGATATATTTCCCAATCAATATCTATACTAAAAGTGTTTAAATGATTTTTTTTACAGTGTACGAAATGAAAGGAGGAGCCATTATAAGTAAGATATATTAGCAGAACCATAAGTAGTTAGGCGCATCGGCGGAACCTTATCCTTCTCATCCTACCCCACAAATGTACCATTATCTTGTTTGATCATAACGTTTTCAATAAAAAAAAAGTCCCTCCAAATATTCTCGTCGGCGCGACTTCTGCCCTAAAACCTGCATGAGGCACTCTTTTACCTATAAATGATCAATACAATACTGGTATAATCTCTTAGTAAAATGAAAATTACATTACTATGTCTTCTCTCCTGTAAGAAAACTAACTAGCAACTGTGAAAGTTGGTTGGGTCGCGCTAGCTCAGTGGCAGAGTATTCATCTCTGGTGCGTGGAGTCCGTGGTTCGATCCCAGCTCGCACAGTGTAGGACTTTTTTGTGATGGACAAAGACCGTTTGGGGCTTTTCTCTGGATTCTCCCGTTTCCTCCTATTTTCTTCATTCTACTATTTTATTCATTTCTCATCATCCCCGACTCCTTTAGCCTACCAAGCATAATTGTCTGATGTAAACATCAAAGATTTAATTTCATTTTATTTGTGAAGGTTGGCAACACTGCGCTAATTTTGGATTACGAGGTAGGTGACGCTATTTGGTTCAATAAACAAAAACTTCTCCTGCAAAGGAGAAACCAATAGTACACGGATGGAACATAAAAAATTTGGTACACAGATATATCTTCACCATATCTCATCACGTACGAGTACGAAACCGCTTTTTTTTTTAATTTTCGGCTCTAAAGGGTCGGATTTGAGTGCAAGTGGAAACGTAGGCATAAAAGGAGAGGATAATATCTAGAATTATGGATATAGTGGTGGATTGGAGCTTAACGTCCCTTTCAGCAGCAAGGGCTATTTGACAGTGCACTTACAGTTTAACGGGGAACTCGAACCATATGAGTTGTCACCGGGAACCGAACACGGATCTACCATGCCAAAGGCCCGCTTGAGTGGGAGCTCCTGACGAATATTACTCTCATATGATCCATAACTTTCTGGATTACAGAGATAAATAGCGATCCTGTGGTCGCTGTTAAAATCCAAGTTTAACCGCCATTGTCATCAGGGAGATTGAAGTGAAAATAACACGTTCAAAATGACCGATATTATTATAAAATCCATAGTTTTAGGGGTCATTGAGATGAATAGTAGCACCCCAGAACCCGTTCACTTTCAATTTTAGTCCTTATCGTCATTGGGGAGTTAGGGGTGAAAAATAAAAGTCCAAGATAACAAATATTCGAATTTATAGTTTTTGGGGTCTTTGAGGTGAATACTAACACTCCAACTCCATTAAAATACAACAAATAGCTCTCAACGTCGTGGAAAGAATGACGTGATAAATAATATATTCAAAATCACAAATAGTAGTGTCGAGTCCATAGTTTACGGGATAGCCTTGATAACAATCTTGATGTGATTTAAGCCGAACTTTGGTCAAAAAAAGATATGTCAACTGGCTCGGGAATTGACAAGGATACCGTCAAAGGAGTTGGTCTTCGTTATTTATTTGTTCATATTGACAGGGACAACTCCCAAAAGAGTTGCTACGACGTACACGCCTTTGCTAATCATAATTTTTTTAAAAAAATTGTGCATGCTAGTTTACGTTCGTTAATGAAGCCCCTCTCCCAGAAAAGAAAACATTGTGGTGAATAGAAATAGTATATCACAACAATCTTATAGTTTCCGGTACTGACGTACTTCATGGATCCAAAGATTTGTACAATTTGTAGGAGAAATATCTAATGTTATTTCAAAAGAGAAATTTAAAGGAAACCACAATATATGGGGATCTTATCTCTGACATTCCTAATAATGTAGAAAACAGTAATGCAAAGTATATGCTTTCAACCACATTACAACATAAGAAAGCCATGTTAAAGTGAAGTTGCTACGAGGCAATGTTTCCATGTAAGCTAAGTTCTTTAATTTCTTCTTATATGCAGGAGTAGATTTTTAAAGTGTACAAAAGAAATATGTAAAGTGATTTTTTTAAACATCTTAGTTTACGCTCATGCACATCGCCGCCGCTGGCACGCCTTTCCACTTCGGAAGCACTCTTGTGATACTGCTCCGGCGCACCAGCTTCGCCGTGCCATGACTCAGTTAGATAGAATTATCACTTTTAGTAGCCACCTAGAACAGGTTAGTTTGTGCCTTAGGAGCTATAGTTTGTATAATATATATGTGTATGCTGATTTATACATACAATGGTTAAACTCTCCTAAGGTGAACCCGCAGCCAGGAATCCAATTCCTCCAATAAGAAACAACGTTTCAAGACAGAAGAAGTCGATTTCCTGATGAAACAAGTACATTCATCTATGGGTCCATAAACTACGTCTGCATTTAATTTCGATCTATTGATCAGAAAATGAGACTAAAAATTTTGGAAAATACTATTGAATTCATGTTACTTACCTGTGCAATTTGATCGAATCGTCCAAACAATTCGTTGAGTGTCTGTACGAGATCGGAGGCACTTAACTGCTCAGAGAGGGGGGTGAAGTTCACTATATCTGCATACAGGATACTGTAAAGAAGACCAAGATTCAATGTATTGTTATTAGATTGAATATTAATCACTATTAGGCCTAATCAATAATAATTATTTAATTCTTAATCATTTTAACTTGGTTTTATACTTAAAGTATCGTTTGAAACTTGTTTGCATTAATACAAGCAAGCAAAATTACCATAGGCAAAGACATCTTTTTAGAATAAACCAGTTTTTTAGAAAAAAACATTCTTGTCACTACCTATGTAACTGAATGACTTTCTTCGTGAGTGTTATGAACACTAATGTCGATTCAACTATTACACATGGTACCTGTGTCCCGGCTAGAAGACAATAACAATATTTCTGAAATATTCTATTCATGAATAAGGCACAATTTCCTTACAGCCAAATAAAAACTATCTTGGCGATAAAGGACATACTTTTTAGTATTCTCCTCCCTTTTAGCACCAATACTATATGAGACGTGAACCTACAAGTTATCGTGAGATCTGATCCACATGTGCTCCCATCGGGATTCGAAATTGGATCTCTCGCGCCTAAGGTACGTGTGTTAACTATATAGCCGCGAGGAATCTCATTAGAAAAATCTGCACTACTTTTTACTCTCTTCTAAAATATGTTGTGTATATACGTATAGCATAGTTAGAAAACGAACTTTTAGACATATTATAGTACAAATTTCTTTACAACTTCTCGAACTGCTTTAAGGAAGTACAATAATTCAAATCTTAATTCTTCCAGAGCTCCCTCGTGGCTAAGCAGTTAGCGTGTGCGCCTTTGGCGTGGTAGACCCTTGTTCGATTCCTGGCGGGAGCTCATGTGGTTCGGATTCCACGTTAGTCAGTAGTTCTACGTCTCATATAGCATCGCTGGTGAAAGGGACCCTAACTAAAATCAACTCAACTCAATTAATTTTTTCACAATTTTAGCTGCTTACAGCTCTGCTCTGCTGTTTTTTTTTTTTAATTTCGAAAAAGAAATTACTAGAAGTTCGTAATTTTCATTTCATTATATATATGTTAATGACATTACTCTAAAGTTTAATAACATTACTTTCTCTACTCTGTATATGTAGTTGAATTTCGTGGCAAGAATTCATTTTTTAAAAAAAAAAAAATTAAATAATTTTCATTACAAATACATTTCAAAAAAGATACTACAAGTGCATGAATTTCTCTTTTAAAAAGAAACAAAAACTTGTACAATATTAACAACGAAATTATGTTAAAACTTCTTTTTGAAAATTTATTTATTTACGTCATTGGATGCTCTCTCAAACTTTGCTTTTGCCTAAATTTGTTTGGTATAAAAACTATATGAGAAAATTGTTCGAAAGTAAAAAAAATAAGTCTCTTTACATTTGTAAAGTATTCAAAAAAGTTTTGATTTCTTTTACCCCACCCCCTCCCAAATCTTATTTTATCAAAAGCGTCTCTCTATATAGAGAATTTTCTCTCAATATTTTGCTATCTATTGATTTCGTATCATTCACGTCTTCAAACGCGTTTTCTTTAAGAAGCTTTTCAGTTTGGTAAGCTCATCCTTTTTACTAATACCTTTCCAAACTAACTAACTTGCCTAGTTCATCTCATGCGAAATAATCCCCTTACTCGACTTGCTCCAAATGTATCCAAAGAAAGATAAGATATGCAATACTCATTAATGGCGATTATTAGGTATTACATGTAACAAGTATTCCTTCCTGTTCCGTATTTCCACCGCAAAGAAGTTCGATCAAATCAGAAATTTAATAGCAGTTATGTGTTACTTATCTGTGTATACTTACAAAGAGTAGAGTCGGTTTATAAGTTCAGCGTCAAATTGCATCAAAGTAAACTATAAGCTTTTAGAGTGAAAATGTAAAGAATCACACTGGCAGCTACAGTGGCATCCTTTCATCATTGAAGCGAGTATAGCGAAGCTTCTATCATTCGAGTCGATCGGCATTTGTGTGTCTGTCCATCTGTTTAATGATAACTTCTTTAATGATCAAAGTTTCACTTCAATCTGATAAGTTTCAGATTTAAGTGAAACTTTGTACGTGTCTCTATCTAACCTGCAGAAATAACACTATTGTTTGGGGTTATAATTAATCAAGTTTAAGGGCAAACAATGGATAATCCATCGTTATATGTTGTAAATTTACGCATATTTATTGCATACAATTTTGCAGTGTAAATTAATGTTAAAAGTATTCGATAGAGAGAACACAGTGTATATATATTTTTGTGGTAATTCCGTATTGTAGAGTTTAGAGCGTTGGACTCACGTGCACGTGGTCCTGGGTTCGATTTCCAGCCGATGATTCCCAATTTTTAGCGTCCACCCAACGTCCTGAGGCAAACTGGGGAGTCATATGAATAAAATATGCGACTGCTACTAGGTCTAAAAAGTTTCGTATACACCTGTTAGAGATAGGGTGACGCAGTGCACTGACCTCGTGTTTGTCACTAGGTTAGCCGTAGTTCAGCCGGTCCCTAACAGATGGCGTTGAAGCGGCTCAAGCCCACAAATTGCTGTCACGCCAGCGGTTAGATTAGCTTTAGGTATTATGATCATCTCTGTAGCTAGGCATTAAAATCTGCCGGAAATGAAAGTATAAATGTTTCCAAATCCCAATTTAAAACATATGTTCTTCGATATTTTTTCTAAAGTATAATTCAATTTCCAACCAATATGGCGTATTTTCTTTGAGACTGCGAAATTATCCCATTTGGTTTAAGTTTTTAAACTATTGTCCTCTCTGGACTGAAATTAGTCTCCTTTCCCTGATTTTTAGGAAAGAAGGTTTATGAAAATTTTTCGATTTTGAAATTATACCTTAAAACTTTTATGTTAATTGAGGCTTTTACACAATCTCTAACACTTGGAGCTGAAGTCAGTCAAAAATAAGAATTTGCTTTACCCTTCCTCCATGGTTAAAATAAAATATGTTCCACTATTATTTTCATAAAAATAGGAATCATTCAATATTGATGGAATTGCCCATTTTTTTCTGAGCATTCCTTATCATCTCTGCACTCCAGTAGTAGAGCTTAGCTCACAAATTTCTGCCGCGATTCTAATTCTTCGTTGCTGTAAATCGCGGCATGGCTCTGTACTAAGAGTTATGTAGTATTCACATGGGCTGAATTAAATTGAATAGGAATAGCTCAAATCTTTGATTGTTATATAGAGGAAAAGAATACAGATAGTAATCCATAAGAAAACGTTGAATAAAAAGCAAGTTAATATTATTTTCTGAAGAAAATTATTTTTGGTAAAACGCACCTCAAAAGCACTAAAGAAAACATGGTGTCTGATTTTAGAAAGATTAAATAAATAAATAAATAAAAATGTAAATTTAATTTGATAACGTAAGAATGTAAATTAATTATTCAACTCATAAAATAAAAAGATTTTTTGGCAATTGTTGTAGTAATACTAAAACAACAATTCAACAAATCATACGAGTTATACAACAAAAGTCATGGCAACTATTATTTTTTAAGAAAAAAAAAAAACTTGGAACAAAGCAAGAAATTTCTAAATATACAGATGGAATATTGGTACATGTGGAAACGTTACATGCAGAAAATCGGATGAATATACACATTTCCATCTTGAAAAATGTGTACAGCAAATTTTTCGTTTTACACGTGCGTTACACGCAATGGCTGTACTTCAGTTTTGGTATAAGGTCGAAATTGCACGGTGATAGGTCTAGTATATATGGCGGATGTTCAAATATTTCCCTCTCCATCCCCATCTGCATACACGTTGCTGTATAGGATATAACACACACATGAAACATACGAATCATAGTATTAATTTTTCTCATGCTATACCCTAATGGGGATGCGTACGGATTTTCATTCAAAATATGTATTTTTATAAAATTGAAGTAATATGAGAAGGGAGCTCGAATCAATAAAGGAAAGAGCAACGGGAATTTAGTATATGAAATGAGATTTTTATTAAATATATATATATATATATATATATATATATATATATATATATATATATATATGTATGTATGTATGTATGTATAATGTTTCATGAATCTAATTTCGTATCGGTGTTAAATCTAAAACATACCTTTGGAAATTAGGGTGTGTATCACATCGCCTTAAAACGCCAAGTTATATAGAAGTGTGTTTAGAATATAGTCTACCTTGATTCCAATATAATGAAAATGTCCATGCAGATTAAGAATACAGGGGCAGTGGGAAAAAAATGACATCACTTGTCTATCTTTAAATACCTCTGTGTATTTTAGTGTGTTTCCTTAATAGCTTAATATATTATAGTGTAATACCTCAATGTATTTCTTGAAACATATGCGAACAATAGAGTACAGATTGACAATATGCCTACTAACTGATGCTATCTCATAAAAGCTATTGTCCATGTGAAAAATCCACACGAGCCTGTACTAGGTGGTCATTACTAGGAAGAGCTGCATCAATTCCTGCTCAGGGCAGGCCAAAAGTGGGAGTTCACACTGAAAAGCAGGTATGAGTTCGCAGGGAACAGGCGCGCTACAAACGGTGAATATGTGCGTATGCTAAAGTTTACTTACAAACCATAATCACTATTTATATTTGAGCTTACAAACACCGTGTGTGGGGGTTTTCTCGGAGTGGTTCTCCGGTTTCCTCCCACTTTCTTTATTCTACCATTTCATTCATTTCTCATCATCACTGTCTCCTTTAGTCTAACCAGCATAATCCTGGGACCTAAAACTTAAATATTTCGGTTCTATATTTGAGCGTATCTAGCATTTGTTCTTTCTGTCTAATGTCGCTTTGCGCAACACCTTCTTACTACTAACAACGTAATGTTTCCGTCATACTCATTAAACCTGAAAGTTATTCAACATAACTTTCTCTAATGTGAAGTAGAGAAAAAGGTAGCCCATGACCTTTGGTAGGCTTACGACAGGATCTCTACAGAGTTTGCGGCAAGCTAAGTAGTGTGGAATAGGAAACCTCAATGCTACGAAGCAAGCAGTAAGAGGGTTAAGAGTCACACAGTCCCGAAGAAGACTAAGCAACTGAGGTTGGGATGCCGGCAGAGCTCCGTTCAAGCTAAGGTCGGAGGAAGTTAAGCCTAGAGTTCCACAGCAAAATAAAGGCTTTTAGGTTGGCTTCTCCTAGAGCTCCATGCAAGCTAGAGGAGAGGTGACCAATCGCAAACTGGCGACTGTCCGTTGAATTCTCTTCGTTATAAAGACGCTCCGAGCGGTGGTGGCGCTGCTGCTCCCTTGTCATTCTGTGATTTGTAGGTGGCGCTTGTGGTCTGTAGTCTGCTTCTGTAGTAATCCAACGTGAAATGTAGTACTTCATCGTAAAACACATTTGGTTATTGTTTACAAACAGGAGCACGTGTAATGTTTATAAACACAAGCACGTGATGCATTAAATACAGAAATTAATATTGAAACCCGAAATTGTACATTTTTATTTCCTTCGGTTTGAACAGAAACTTAAGGAAGAATATAGAACCAGTTCTAGGTTTGCTGAATCCATTTCAAGAAAGCATTTCTCGATATCGTATCATTTCTGCTCTGATACCTATACAGTGGTTGTTCAGTCTACATTTGGCCAATTTCGACTTATCTAAAAATTTAGAAGAAACCATGGTGTCAGGTCCGTAACTGCTCGATTTGTTTCCCTAGTTCCCTAACAATAGCCCGACAGCGTAATTTCCACTGTAATAGGCTTCTCTGAAGAACCGGGAGGGGAATCTTGTCCCATTTCCTTTGCACAGCTTTCCAAAGTCCTTCCACACTTGTCACACGTCGTTTTCCCAAAGCCCGCTTCAGCAATCCAAATCCACAATAGTCCATAGACTTGCATCTGAAGATTTAAAGGGTACCTCATTGAAAGGTATCACCTGTATATCATTTGCCTCCTCCATCTCCCTGTAGAATACGAGGGGCGATCATGAGGTATGTGATGAGGCTTGGTCCATGTGAATGCGCACCAGATTGGCGTCATTTCCGTACATTGTTGGAATCTCATGCTCGTAGACCGGCCGCATGATCTGCTCCTGAAAATACTGCGAATTTATTTTGCAGTTCTTCGCCATCCTACGAATCTTCAGTTTATCTCGGAAACAGTAGCCAGTAACGACCATGAACCCTTTTGGGAAGGATTCTTTACAGACACGGACTCACCTTCTGAAGTTCTTGGCGCCTTTCTCTCGGTACATGATGGCTCCCGGTTTGCCGCAGTCGGAAAGGTAAATCCATGCTTCATCGAGCGTTACGAAGTACATCCACCTTTGTTTTGCCAGATGCCGTTCGTACAGCTTCCGGGCGTTACACTTTCATTCCTTTTGGTGGGCATTCGTGAGAAGTGGCCGCGAGCTTTCATGACGTTTTCCAGCTTGAGTTGATGGTGTAAAGTCCGGCTCACAGTCCCCAAAGACAAGTCAAGAGGATTAGTCATACACCTTTGTGTTGGCGGATTTTCTTGCATTGCCATTTTGCGAAGTTTCCTCTGCATGGTGGGGGTGGCCTTGGTGCATTCCCGCTTCCTAGGCAACTTCGTTGGTGATCCAAATGGTGGAGCTTCGTTGCCCTTGTACTTTTTAATAACATTTTTATTCAACTTAAACTGATGTTGCAACCATTCTTCTTGCACTGTTTTCTAATGACAGAAACACTAAAGTGGGCGTCATAAAGAGCTGCAACATATCCTTCCCAAAACCGGCTTATGTTAGATGGTATTTTGGTCACAGAACGGAAACAAATTTAACACAACACTCACAACAATGGTCCTGTTTTGTACGTTACTGTCGTCCGCACGGAAAAACAACTCCGTTCCCAGGAAGCCACTGCACGACACTGCAGGACGCCACGAGCCAGGTCGGGTAAGTCCATTCTGCCCGGGAGGGGGAAGGAACGAAATCGGCCAAACGTAGGCTGAACAACCTCTGTAGAACTAGGGATGAACATAGCTATCCTGCAAGATTAGTGTTTGCTTTGGGGTTTAGCGTCTCATTCAGCACAGAGGCTATATAAGACACGGCTTAACGTAAGATTCGAACCACATGAGCGCACACCGGGAATCGAAGCCGGGTCTCCCGCACGGAGACTGCGTACGATAATAATTTAGCGACAACAGAGTTACCATTATGTAAGTCTTCAATATTTATGTATCAGCTAGTTTGGAAGTCAAAAAAGTATAGTATATAATCACATACATAATTAACTAAATAAAAGGAAGTTTATTGTAATAAAGCACCAAGAGTAACATAATAACTAATGGCCGGATATAACGTATAATGGTTAAGTTTTGTTAACAAGCCAACTTCTGTGTAAACGCAACATAACGCTCTTATAGTTTGTCTTCCTTTATTCCTAGAAAAAATGAAAATGATTCTCCGTAGAACAACTAAAGAAAAACAGAAAGGAAAGAAGAAAAATGCTACCTTCCTAGTAAAAGTGGGTAAACCACAAAAATTCAAGGAAAGGAATATTGTATTTAATGCATCCACGGTTGGTTAGAAGGTTCAATTCAGGTAAATAAAATGAAACTTCGGGCCGTACCGCATAGTCAACTCCAGACAGGATATAAATTCACTCTGGCTTTATTTGGAAATTGAAGACACGCTGGAGAAAACATCTAAGCTAATTAGGTAGATCGTCTTCCATCCAACAAGTGAAATTTATATCCTAATTACGTAGCCTGTATGATATATATATATATATATATATATATATATATATATATATATATATATATATATAGTGTAGTTTGATAGCGCATTTAAATGGAGAAAGAAGAAGGTTACTCTCATATTACGTTAGCAGGTAATTACACCATACCAAATCTGTATCGAATTAAGCTATCCTCAATCTCACAACGATAAAAACTTTACTACATTATCAGCATTTGTAGTAAATGTGCAAATATAAGGCATTTGAGGTGAAGAAAATTAAATGGATGTAAGCGGTAGCTCAGCGGTAGAGCGCTCATCTCTGCTGTGAGAGGTTGGTGGTTCGATCCTAGTTCTGGACATTAAGCTTTGAGGTGGACAAACACTATGTGTGTGGTTTTCTCAAGGTTCATTTATTTCCTTTCACTTCGGTTATTCCACATTTCGTTCATTGTAATCTTCACTGTCTCCCTTTCGAACGTGCAACTAAAACAATAATAATAATAAATATTTTTATTAACTAGCAGAATATGCATTCTTCTCACGGAGAGAACACGTTTCAGTTGGGACATAAAGGGGTGAATTTGGATTTAAACCGCATCAGAAGTGTCACTGTTCATATCAGCGACCCCGAAAACTATGGATTCGACACCAATATTAGTCATTTTCGATCCTTTTTATATGTATCTTCTCTTACTCCTCCCCTAAGTTGCACCGTTAAAGTGAAATGATAAAATCCGTCCCAGGCCCGAACCTCACTTATGTTGAAAATTTGATCCAGATCAGTCTTGTGGTTCAAATGTTATTAAGTCTCAAACGTAGTGACCTTCATTTTTAGGTATATCTCCCCCTCCGTCTCTCCTAAGTTTAATCGTCAGAATGAAATGATAAAAAAGTTTGATTGAAATGATTGAAATCGGTCTCGTGGTTCAAGAGTTATTAAGTTTTATTTACTTTTATATATATATATCCCCCTCTACCCCTCCCATACGCTGTACCGTCAAAGGGAAATGATAAAAGCCATTCCAAGCCCCAACTTATCTTTGTTAAAAAGTTGATCGAGATTGTCGGGTAGTTCAAGAGGTTTGAAGTCACAAATATAGTTATATACAAACATAGTCACACACACACACACACACACACACACACATATATATATATATATATATATATATATATATATATATATATATATATATATATTGGCAAATTATAGAAATGAGCCCCGAAAGCCCTCAACATGACAACGTTGAAGTAATTATAATTTAAATTTGTTATAAGTCTCACTCACATTCATAAAGCTAGATTTGATTAAAAATTTAGTTATGCTAAAGAAATAAAAGTATAATTAAAACACATAATACTTAAGCCATTTCATAATATATTAGTAATTCCACAACGATAATAATTTAAACTATTTATTTGAAATCACTGTTGTTATGCACGCATATTCATAACTATTCACTTTTTCACGCAAAGAAATTGAAATTTTATTGGTCAAATTATTTTTACGAAAAAAATATTTATGTTGCTATCAGATGTCCATTAACATTTCTTTTCACAGCATGCGATTTTTAGAATTTATGAGAAGCAAACGTAATAGCATGTAATATTTTCTAACTTCGCTGGAGAAGAAGTTTGAGAATACCCGTGCAATGCAGAGAATCACACATACCATAAGTTTTTAATGCCATCTGTAAATTTATTTCCGAAATTAAACTACTTACCATAATTCTATGATTCAATCATAACCCAATCCATCTAGTAACTCAATTCCACCAGAAGTTGCGCATACATTATGTTCGTCCGATCCGTTCATATAATCGTGTTGGCTGATTGCAATGTAAACTCTTTTGTCTACAAACGAACATACTTCTTATGATAAGTATTTGAATGTTTCAATTTTCCACCCTATTTTCGGAAAAGCCTTACGCACATTACCCTTTTCATCCGTTGTATTAACCCTTTTAGGATTTCCACTTTTTGTGATAAATTTTAGATTTTCACTCAAACAGCTACTGCTTTCTTACTGTTTATCGTAAGATACATACCTCGTTTTTTTTAGAATAGATCATACTTTTTAACGGTGCCACTCGCTTGACCGTATTATGCACCAGAAACGAGAAAAATAAAAATTAAAAAAAAGAAAAAACAGGAGATTTTTCGAAAAATAATATTTTTCGAAATTTTTGTGCCCTTCTGGCCCGGGCCTGAGTTCACGTAGAGACCGAATTTTCCTTTAGAAAATATATTGTTGTATACATGATAAGTGTGCAAAATTTCATTCTTGTATCTCGAAAAAAAGGTCGGAAAAATTGGTGAAAATCTGAATTTAGACTCTCTATACACACTTATATATACACATCATAAAAATTTACTGCGTCATAACTATTTGGCCCAGAGTCATAGTTTAAACGCGATTTTATTTCAGTATAACAAGCCCTATCTAACAATACCACTCATACGTCAGGATCATATACTTGAAATAGAAAAATTAGGAAAAGACGGAAAGTTTTCTGAAAAATCATTTCCTCAGAACACTTGCGCCCCTCGGGTCCGGCCCCAGTTTCACGTAGGGATCTCAGAAAAATTCGAGAATTACTGAAAGGTACACACAATCCGTATGCAAAATTCCAATCTGATATCTTGAAAACTAAAGGCGTAATTTTTTTTCTTTTTGAAATTTGCGTTTAGAAAAACAAGTCACGCTCCTCCTACCGAACTGGGACCTGCCAAGTTGACCACCCGGTTCCAAATGTATCTGGGGTTTTCTTTGGTCCATCCTTGACATGACTAATAAAAAAACGGCTCAATACCTGTTATAGAATCGAAATAAGAGGTCAAAGACGATACTGCGCCATAGTGACAAAAGTTACCAAAAATCCTAAAAAGGTTAACATCCCGAGAAAAGTAATTCTATAGCGCATGAATCAGGGTTTCAAGACGATCATATTATTGAATATTGAAGAACATTATGCTTAGAAGTTAAACGCATAGGTGAGAGTCGAATTTTGTGAAAAGCACATCAAAGTAACCATATTTTCAATTTAATTGCACTTTAGTCATTTCCAAGTCAGGGCTACTCTGCCATTTTATGTAACTTAAACACTTCACATGAATAGATTGTTCACTTTTGGATATCGTTTTTTATCAACTGAATCGTGAAGCAATTTGATGAGAATTAATTAGGAACAATTCGCTGACAACTATAAAGCATTCTAAAGTCTTATTTATGAATTATTATCCTTCCCCAAGCCAGTGGCACTGGGCTTTAAACCGCCACTTGACCATACGGGAGGAGGAATATTTAAAGTTTGTACATTTAATTTATATTACCAAAGCAGCCTTATTAAGATGAAAAAAGGAGGCATGCTAGCTCAGTGCTACAGCGCTTACCTCTGGTCCGTGGGGTCCCTGGTTCGATCCCCTATCAAGTAAGTTTGTGGTGGACAGTATCGTGTTCGTGAGTTTTCTCACGATATCTTGTTTCCTCCCAGATTCTCATTCCACTAATTCTTCCACCATCATTCACTTGCCTTAATCATCCTATCCCTTAGCCTAAAGGGCATAATCGTGGGGCATTAAATTGAAAGATTTTAAGATTAAAAAACTCATACCCGAATATGGTAAATCATTTAAAATTATGCCACCTCAAAAATTGCATTGCAGAAATCACAATGATCCAATGACCTCGGAGGAATATGAAGAAGGGGAGATCACTATCACTAGGTTGGTCGGAAACATGTAAAAAAGGAGAGTCACTATCACATAGGTAGATCGGTAATATATGGATGAAGGGGGGCTCACTATCATCTAGATAACTCGATATTGAGGTGGTTAAAGAACGTGAAGATTATGGACTCCTTTATCATTTGAATTGAGAAAGCGAAGCACCATCTTCAAGATTGACAACTCCATTAGAGATTCAACGTAAAAGGAATTCTAATATTTGAAGTCACGAAGCATATCTATCATCATTGATTCCAAAGAAGTTAATCTTATGTGGCAAGTGACCGGTAGTTCCTACCATTATACAGTAGTCATATTACGAATATAATTGGAAGTAGCTGTGATCTGGAACAGCACTCATGTCCTAGTTAGTCAGACTTCTGAAGGAACTGTCTTCACATAAGGTAAAACGTGGCTCAATAAACGTCATGGCAAGTGATTTACGTTTTGCATGTACGTGTTTGGGATTAAATTACACGAGGGTCGTTCCGAAATTAATGACTCCTATTTTTTGTGTTGACTTTGCATGTCCGTACCAGATGTAGTTGGTGTAGTGCTAATGCTTAAATCATCTTCTTTTATTTGCAGCTGATCCCGTTGTTCTGCGGTAGTTAGCGCCAGCATAGGAGTTTTCCAAAATGTAGCCTGATATAGACGTGCGTACAAAACAACGATGTGTGATTGAATTCCACACTGCTGAAGGAATTGCTCCGATTGAAATCCATAGACGATTGGTAAAGGTTTATGGAGACGATACAATAGACGTGAGCAATATGAGACGATGGGTACGGCATTTTCTAGGTGGCGAAAAGGATGTTGATGACAAGCCACGGCCGGGTCGATCCTGCACAGCTGTCATCCCTCATAATGAAGTGCGTCTTGATTAACTCATTCGTGCTGATCGCCGGATAACGACCAAAGAGTTGTGTACAAAGCTGACTGGCGGCTGTAATGCTTTGGAAAAAATGCTGGAACATCTTGCTTATCGCAAAGTCTGAGCGAGATGGTTACCGCGGATGCTTACAGAACATCACAAAATTCAGCGAATGGAAATTTGTCGCGACCTGCTGGACAAATAGGAAGCTGAAATCGACAATTTTCTGGATAGCATCGTCACTGGAGATGAGACGTGGTGTCATAACTACGAGCCGGAATCCAAAAGACAGTCCATGGATGCCGATTCTTACAAGCGTGGCATGCAGGCTCTGGTTCATCGTTGGCAAAAGTGCATAACGAATGGTGAGAACTATGTGAAAAAATGACAGTCTGTAGCTGAAATATTGCTCTGTTTAGCTGTCTGTTGTTGTTTATGTATCTCTATTAGTTTCTATGAAAATTAATATTAGCCATTACTTTCGGAACGACCCTTTAGTTATTAGAGCATATATTGACAAACTGAGTTCCTAGCCTCTCTTAAAGGGACAAGCTCATTGAATAAAACTGTTCAAAATTGCATCTATTGTCTGAAAAACTGTCTCTTGATTTGTTTTGTTCTTAAACGTTACTTATCACCACCATGTAAATTGTTGTATTGACTTTTGAATATGTCGATTTGGTTGGACATTGCACCTCAACACTGAGAACCGCTTATTTAAATTTGATATTCGCAATTCAACATTTAATAGTTTAAAAGGATTTATGTGTCACTTTAATTTCATTTCTAAATATTTGGTATTTATCTTAGTACTGAAGTAAACTATCATGACACTAGTTTATTGTATTTCGTCTGATGAACAGATCTAAATATATGCGTATTTAGCTAGTTGACATTTAATATAGCATGATTTGGAATTATAATCTACGATCGGAATTGGATGCGATTTTAGTGTTACGTTGCATTAATGTCTTAATGTTATACTTATATGGCAATATATGAATTGCACAGCTAGTATGTATTCGAATTCCATATTAATTTTTCCAAGTGAACTTTGTGGTGGACAAACACCGTGTGCGTAGGGTTTATCGGGGTTCTCCCGTTTTCTCCCACATTATTCATTCCACCATTTCATTCATTTCTCATCAATACCGTTTCCTTTAGCCTAGCCAGCATAAACGTAGGACGTAAAACTGAGATTCATTTTTATATTAATTTTTTTTGTTAATTTTATGTTTGTTTAGAAATTTAACTTGATGTGATCTTTTCTCTATGCATTGCCGTGTAGATCGTAGTGAAGAGGGAAACCGGTTTCTACTAGAAAAACCGAATGTTCCAAATTTCGGTTTTCCACCGGAACTGGTAGTAATTTTCTAAAAAAAAAAAAAAACGTTTAGGTTTCTCCTGAAACCAATGTGATTTTCGCCGAAGCAGTACGTGAGCGTGTTCTAGTAGTACTCATTTCCAAACTAGAGCTTCCAAGTAGCTATATGGTCAGCGTACATATCTTTCGCGAGGAAGACCCGGGTTCGATTCCTGACGTGAGCTCATGTGCTTCGGATTCCCCGTTAAGCTATAGATCCGTCTCATATATCATCATACGTAAGCCGGACAGTACACTCAAATCCAAATCCATTTCCAAACTAATTAACGAAGAAGAAGAAAAGGAAGAAGAAGAGGAAGAAGAAGAAACTTTTTGATGGAGGAAACGGAACTAGTTTAAAGAGCGAAAAGTGAAAACTAAAAATCTAAAATCTATCATTTGTCCCCAAAGCCAGTAAATTGTAACTTAGGTTATGTTTGATTTAAATATGCATGTTGGTTATAGGAGCGGAATACGAAACAGGTACTTCTTTTTTCAAGCGAAATATGTGTGTGCTGTAATTCTGTATTTATTTATGCAAGGAGAATGTGAATTAGCGTCTGCATGTTAATTTGAGTCCATCACTAACAAACTGTGTTTACACACGTAATGGACTGTGATTCGACATTTAATCTGGTACATTTTCAACTTCCAGTATGAGAAGGGTCACCGACCCACGTAAATAGTGTTTGTTAATAGATTGAAGCTAATCCATCCTAGATAGCTGCATGCAACCGCCGCTCGAGCGATCAGATTGCAAAAATACATTAATAAGCCTTCTTAGTTCTTAATCAGCAAATAATATTCTCAAAAGCACATGCCATCCTGTTTACAAATATTTAATTAATTGAAAAATTGAAAGAAATTGTGGTATCTTTAATCGTTTGATTAAGTTATCTTTATTTTACTGTAATGAATTTATACATGACTCCAAAAGTGCATTACCACTTGCAATTCTCCCTTTCCTGCAATTGTAGGCAACCCAAAAGACAGGGTCGTTGTCGTGGTTCAGAATTAGAAAAGCGCTGGACCAAACCTCAATTTTGTTACAAATATAGCAGTGTGGCAAACTGCACATAAGAGAATAAAATAAATTGTTAAAAATGACGATTTTATTATCGTTAGAGTAATGGATGGCACAAAAACTTACAAAATAATCTTACTTAAGCAGTTCAAAAAAGACGAATGGTAAGAAATAGATATAAGAGGAAAGCAGTTTCTCTCCTTTTTCCAATAAAATCCCGTAAAAAATGAAAGAGGTTACATAATGTAAAGGCTTAATATAAGAGCCTAACAGCACAAAACAAACATCCACACGAAACGGAAAAAGAGGCGAACATAAAATAAGGGACGCCAGATGTGTAGCAGACTTGCGGACCTCCCATGCAAGATAGAGATGGGACCATAGTTGCAAACCGAACTGTTATAGTAATAATAATAATAATAATAATAATAATAATAATAATAATAATAATAATAATAATAATAATAATAATAAATGATATTATTATTATTATTATTATTATTATTATTATTATTATTATTATTATTATTATTATTATTATTATTATTATTATTATTATTATCAAAAACTCGTTTGCTATTCAAAATTTCTGATTGCCTAAGAGCGTGTGTGTAATCGGTCATGTGTGCACTTTTTGACAATGAGTGGTCCCAAAGACCAAAAGGGATGGCTATCTCCGGCAGAGAGGAACAAAAAGCTCTCTTAACATAAATTCAAGGTCAAAGTCGGAAGCACTTGCTTTCGATAGGTGCTTTTTTGTTCCTCTTTTTTCGGAAACAGAAAAGTTCTGGATGCCAAGAGGTTACAGTACATAATATTGCAAATTTGCAAGAGGATTTATTTACATTGCAATTTGTGGTCATAAAGAAATTGTCATTAGAAGACATTATTGCAAAAAATTAGGTTTTATTTTTTCATCCATCGCAAGTCTTAGGGCCCCCTTTACCTCATCCCCCGAATATCGATATCGAAAATTTAGGATGTTAATATATCGATGTCGATATAGTTGCGATATCGAATGTTGATCTGTCAATATGATATCGATATATCGACATATCGGACAGGCGTAGATCCAAGAAATGATGCAATAATAATAATAATAATAATAATAATAATAATAATAATAATAATAATACGAATACATTCGACTTCCAGTAGAACTGTAGATCTCTGAGACATATCTAGGATAATGTCAAACGTTTAACACATGCTTTGTTCCGCGTGGTTCGATTCAAATTCGATATTGGTGATTGAACGTACCGATCTGAAATACATTCTAATAAACCCAGTAGAAAGCATAGGTCATACCTTCCATTCCAGACTACTAATGCAAATTGAACAAAAAGAAAGAAGGAAAAGAAACGAAAAAGAAAGAAAAATTAATCAGTGTTATTTTACCGCCAATTTCTATCAGAAACACCCTATATTAAAAGTCCGAACTGTATCATAATAAAAAGTTACAAATGTTCAAAAGGAAAATGGGATGTTCCTTATAATGTAGCAGTCCTTGCATGTTTAAAATTTTAATGTGAACAAAACACATTGAATTATAGGATGGAAAAAAATTTTGTGTCAAACTAATGGAAATAAAATCTTGTTTTGAAATAACCAAAGAGGGGGCCATTTTCTAGTCATCTCTGAAGATGTATGTGTTCGGAACATCCAGTGCCATTATTTTATGCGAAAAACGATACTACCTGGCAGAGAATCGAACCGAGATTTTTCACATGGAAGTCTTGCACGATAACCACTACTCCACCGATTGCTCTACCCAAACTTTGCTTAACAAATGGTGTGGGGCTTCTTTCTCAGGACGATAATATGCGGAGTGCTGCAGATCAATGAAGTGCTTTGAATGTCCTGATTATTTCCTTGTCCTTTTCCAACCAACATTCGTAAATCGTCTGTATCATGATGCAGGTGTTTGCTTCCACATTCTTAAGGATTGCTCGTCTAGTATGAGAAGTCGATTTTCATAATCACTTTGTTAAACAAAACAACTTCGGCATGAACAGGATTTGAACCAAGATCGGATAACTGTACTGCTTGTAAGTCCGCTACGTTACCCCTACACTATCATGATACATGAAATTAAATCCCAAGTATTAGTAACTTCAGCTTTGGAACGAACCGGCTTCTTGTAAGGTTATACACACAAATGCACAACGAAATTCATTTATCGACGACCTAGAGATAAATTAGTGCCCACTAATAAGCGAAATAACATACAATCCAGGAAAAATTACAGAAATAATGACATCTTATTAGTGATGAGCGGAAGAGTCTTGGTCTTGAAGTTTATGCAAGAGTCTTGTACGCAAGACCAAGAGCAAGACCAGGAATCCCGATTCAAGACCAAGACCAAGACCATACCTGCAAGACCAAGTCCAAGACTATTGCACAAGAGTCTTGCCCAAGTACTGGCTGTGTGATTGAGAGTTTATCTGTGGTGCATGGGGTCCTAGTTCGATCCGAGCATGCACCATGTGAGTTTTTGGTTTACAAACACAGTGTGCGTGGATTTCTCGGAGTTTTCCTGTTACCTCCTACTTTCTTCATTGCACTATTTCATTCATTTATCATCATCATCTTCTTCCTTAGACTCAGTACATAATTGTCGAGCGTTAAACTAGATATTTCATTTCATTTAAAAACATATTAATGGTGTTCTTCCAAAACTAAAGAGAAATGTAGTATTGAACATCGGTAATTCCGTACATTATAGGTGCCGACTACATGGATATAGCTCCAAGATTCAAGTATCTGTTGGAAATTTTTTGTGTGTGCTCATAAAATTAATATTGAAATAACATTTTCGTGACATTGAACAAACTTAGTGAATGTGATCGCAAACTACATTTCATGACCAATATCCGGGGCCTCCACCATGTAAAATTCCTTCAGTCTATAAGGTAGAGGAATTAATGTACTCGGGATTTTGGACTTTCCCTTAACCTTTTATTATAAAAAATCTTCTTAAATACAAAATTACAATAAGTAGTTCCTCTAATATATTGGGTAAGATTAAGATAGGAACCCTGTGACCAAGCGTCATGGGCTTTTGCAAGCGAGGTTCCTCTCATTGACCAGGTGTCGTGAGAGAGGGCAGGAACATGGTGACCAGGCGTCGTGGGCTTAGGATAGTTACCTCTTGGTGACCAAGCGTCGTGAGAGGGGTTTTAGGTAGTTCGATCAACCTGGGCAGATTGATGCTCGATGATGCGTGCTGCTCTCTTTTATCCTGGAGTTTGGGCATCGGTGATCTCCGTCTTGCAGACTGCTGGCGAATGTGGGCGGCTCCTCTTCGGGTCCATCGTCTGCGATGTTTCGGTTTACTATTAACACGTGTTAGTTAGTACACATGGTCATCGCACGTTATGGGGACATGGGGAACCTTATATTATTGACTTCCAGCATCATAAAAGAAATAAGAAAGACATACTGAAACGAAGAAAACGTAGAACTTTGTAAGCACAGGCAAAGATATGTAACGCAAACACGTGAGAACGAAGCGTTTATCGCGTAGTGATCGTGGTTGAGTGGTCAAGGTGCATGGCGAGTAATCTAGAATTCTCCGATCGGATCTACGGCGGGAAGTATTTTTTTACTTTAGGATTTTTGGTGGCGATAGATCGGCGATGACACACGTTTTATTATCTTCAGATATATGAATACTCGGATGTTTCAATGCTTGAACTATCAAACTAACTAACTAACTCTATGGCCTATGGAACCCGGAGGTTCAATGCCGCGTTCACAAAAGCTCTACACTGACTTCTATCCTTAGCTAATTGGATCCAGTTTCTACTCTGTATTCCAATCTCTGCGAGATCCATCTTAATATTGTCCTCCCATCTGCGCCTAGGTCTTCCTAATGGTCGTTTTCCGATTGGTCTTCCAGTCAAGACTTTGAAAGCGTCTCTACTTTCTTCCATTCTAGCTACATGACCCGACCATCTAAGCCTCCTAGACTTGACGACCCTAACAATGTTGGGTAAACCATATAAATTATGTAGTTCCTCGTTATGAAGTTTCCGCCATTCCCCATTCTCGTTCCTCTGGGTCCGAATATTCGTCTCAGGATCTTGTTCTCAAATACTTTCAGTCTATGTTCTTCCCTCAGAGTAAGTGACCATGTTTCGCAGCCATACAGAACTACAGGCATGATTATCGTTTTGTATATTTTAAGTTTCAAATTCCTCGACAGAATTCGCGACGACAAGAGATTTTGAACCGAATAGTAACACGAATTCCCTGCTTTTAGTCGACATTTAATTTCTCCGTGAATATGATTTTCGTCTATTATTGATTCAAAATATTTGAAAGTATCCACTTTATCAAACGCACTTCTATCATTTTTAACGCATCCTCAATTTGCCGTATTACGGTCCCAACGCACTTCCATGTATTTAGTTATCTCTGCATTTACTTCTAAACCCATGTCCCTGCAAGCGTTTAATAACACCTCTGTTTTTCTTTCTATTGTTCTCCTATCATCCCCCATTAAATTTACATCATCAGTATATGCCATAGCCTGGTGAATACCGTTCAACTGTAAGCTCTGGTTGCTATCTTTGATTTTACTTATAGCGTATTCCAAAACGAAGTTAAATAATAATGGCGACAACGCATCTACTTGTTTCAGGCCATTTTCGACGTGAAAGCTCGTGGACAAAAATTTTCCTACCCGGACTTTACTTTGGGATTCATTGAAACATATCTTAATTAATCTAATTAGCTTTCTCGGTATTCCAAGTTCTGCAAGAACGTTGTATAATGTTTCTCTCCTAACCGAGTCGTAAGCCTTTCTAAAATCAATAAATAGTTGATGTACCGGGGTATTGTATTCCCACTTTTTTCCGAGTATTTGGCGAATGGTAAATATTTGGTCGATAGTTGATCGATTTCGTCTAAATCCGCACTGATAATCTTCAATAATTTCATCTGCGTATGGGGTCAGTCTTGCTAACATAATATTTGAAAGGATTTTATAGGATGTTGACAGAAGAGAAATGCCTCGATAATTATTACAGTCAGTTTTGTCGCCTTTCTTGTGTATTGGAACAATGATTGATTCTTTCCACTCTTGTGGCAATTCTTCCTTGTTCCAGATAAGGAGAATGAGTTTGTGTATCTTGTTCCACAATTTTTCGCCTCCAGCTAAAATTAACTCAGCCGGAGTTTCATCTACACCCGGAGATTTGTGTTTCTTTAATTTCTTTATAGCGATTTCTACTTCTATTCGGTTGGGTTCTGGAATATACGGTTCTGCGGTGTGTATCTCCTTTTCTCCACGAATACTAGTTTTTGGTTGCGTGTTAAGCAAATCGTCAAAGAAATCTTTCCATCCATTTAAGATGCTATCCGTGTCAGTGAGAACTGTACCGTCAGATTTCTTTAATATATAAGCACGAGGTTGATAGCCTTTCTTAAATTCGTTCATTCCCTTATACATGTCCCGTATGTTTTTATTTTTACTATTATCTTCAAGTTCCTTAATTTTAGCTTTCAGAAAATCGCGTTTCTTTGTTCTAAAGGTTTTGGAAGTTTGCCGCCAGATATCTGCGAAATTTTGTGTAGTTATTTCATTCGGATTTTGTAGCCAGCGTAATTTTGCCTGTTTTATCTTCTCTGCTAGTTTTATGCATTCCTGGACGAACCATGGTTTGTTCCTACGTATTTCCGCGTGTCCCAATTTTTCTTTTGCTGAAATTTTAATGCTATCTCTAATTTCAATCCAGGTATCCTCAACACTAGTTCACTCCGAATCTTCTAAAGCCGAAAATCTATTCGAAACTTCAATCTGGTTTTCCTCTCTTACCTGGCTCTCTTCTAATTTCTTTAAATTGAATCTCTCCGTTTTCGGACAATGAATATTAATAATAATAATTATAATCTCGTATAATATCAAAAGTTAGAAGCTTATTATCGCTCAGGTCATACCATTATAAGCAGCAACATGATTTGGCAAAAATATTTCGGCTCTGTTTAATTTTCCCAGCAAGAAGAGGAATTTCTCATCTCGTTTCTAAAACAAAACAAACAAAATCGAGACGCGAATTAAGATTTTACATTCGAGACGGGACAAGGCTAACTCAAATTATCGACTCGCTTTGTAGATGTGAAACGAGACCAAAGGAATAGTATCGTAAACATTTCTTGTCTTATCTCGATTCTCGAAATAGTGTATGTCCATTCTTTAAGTAAGAATTGCTATGTAGAATGAATCTTATACTCTATTTTGTAACTTCGTATTTCGGAGCTCATCGAATTATGGTCTGTGTAGGTGTTTTTGTAGCAAAGTTTTTATAAATAACTTGGCCTATCCTAAAACTTATTTTATCATATGTCTCACTGTTTAGTGATATTAAGTTATTTTTATTACAGTTATTTTCTTTAAAATGTACAGTAGAATATTTCCTACATGAAACTGTAGTGGAACAATTTCGTTGAAAATGTGGGTAGTTGCAGGGGTGTATCTTCGAGGTACGAACCCCCTACCCGAAATCTCGAATTTTCTGTAAGTTTTCCCCAATTTTAGGTCATCTTTAAAACTTCTAATACCATTATTATTATTATTATTATTTCTGACGAGTCTGCCCTAAGGGTGACTCTTATGTATTCATAGATTGTTTGCTAAATACGTTACGTTCTCAGACAGTAGGAATCCCTATTGGAGACGTGTGGCGTAATCTTGTTAGTATTTCTTCTGTGAAGAAAGTCTAACTTGTAAGACCAAGAAAAATTGAATATTTTTCGTGTTACAATACATCAGAAGTATCAACATTGAAAATAACAAAATTTCCTTAATTACCTCAGCGGGAATCGAGCCCAAGATCTCTAAATTACGAGACGAATGCTCGAGAGTCTACCTTAAGAGTGTCCTGTTAAGTAGGATTCAAAAAACACTCGTGTATGTAGCAAATGGCACACGTTCACGATTCCAATATTTTATTAGCGATGAAACACCCAGTTCCAACTAAATCTTGCCCACTGTGCTGAACATATGCCGTGTTTGAAGGTTTCTAGGAGTTCTGTTTCCTCCCACTGTTTATTCCACTATTTCTTTCATTCTCATCATCGACGTCTCCTTTAGCTTAGCCAGCATAACCATGGAACGTAAAACTTAAAATCGATTTTTCTTGGGGCTCTTGTGAGTTCAGTAACCCTACTTTTTAGATGAAATTTAGCTGGGAAACTTTCATTTAACAATTAGCTATTTGCAGGAACGTATGCAGGGGGATTGTTGTGGTGGTCCGGATAGTTTTCTCCAATCCTAAGTATTTTGTAACATTTTGCCTAATGTTAGGGGCGATTTTACAGATTTAATACAATCTGTTCTCATACGGAATTTGTCTTCTAAATTATTATTATTATTATTATTATTATTATTATTATTATTATTATTATTATTATTATTATTATTATTATTATTATTATTATTATTATTATTACTGAAGATTTGAGACCTCAATATTACTTCCTATTCCAAAGTAAATAAGCATACTGATGTTAGTTGGAAAAAAGGAAAACAAATTGATTTGGAGTTTATCCGAGGATAAATTGCCTTATGAGAGTTATCTTGGAAGAATTAGTGTCCGGAAGGAAAAGAGGGGGAGAGGTGTCTACTCCTGAACAATATAAGATCAAAACTTCAGATGCCTTTACAGAGATTAAGTAGGATTTTGTCTTCATCACGTTACATAGTAACGCTCTTTCTTTGGGTAAAAGACTTCAGATTATGGATGGGTTATTTGATATTGATACAAAATATACATACAAAAGTAAGAGACAATAGTTGAAGTTTACAAATTTTGGTTGACCGGATGTATGGAACGTTTTGGAAATGGCGAACGAAAATATTATTATTATTTCTAGTAATAGTGAAAAAATTAGAAAGAATTTCACAATTGCTCCGAAATAATAGCATTTCAGACACATTTATATGACTCATATTAGGCCCTAAGGATGACCATTATGTATTCATGAATTGTTTGCTAGATTCGTTACGTTCTCAGACAGTAGGAATCCATATTGCAGACGTGTGGCGTAATCTTGTTACTATTTCCCCTGTGAAGAAAGTCCAACTTGTAAGACCGAGATAAATTGAATATTTTTCGTGTTACAATGCATCAGAAGTATCAACATTGTAAATAATAAAAATTTCCTTAATTTCCTCAGCGAGAATCAAACCCAGGACCTCTAAAATACGAGACGAATGCTCAAGAGACTACTCTAAGACTGTCCTGTTAAGTAGGATTCAAAAAACACTCGTGTATGTAGCAAATGACACACGTTCACGATTCCAATATTTTATTAGCGATGAAACACTCTGACTTCGGTCATGATAAAATACTATAGTTCAGAGAATTCAAATTTAAATTAAAAAAGATATACGAACACGCACAGATACGAAGGAGAAAGTGGCCTTAAGAGTAATTCGAATCCTTAACTGGAACCTGATGCCTCAGACCACTTTTTTTCTGATTCACAGAAAGTAACTCCATAACTTCTCTCTATTATACTCAGTTAAATTCGTTTTACAGTCATTTCCAGTAACCTTGAACGACAGGGACATGAACACAGATACATTGAGGATATTCAATGGCTCTCCCACCAGGAATCGTTCCTGGGAACCCGACCACTGAACAATCTGATGAGTGGGGTACTTGGTTCGCTCCCAAGGCAAGTAAGCTTGAGGTGAACAACGTCGTGCTCATGGGATTTCTCGGGCACTCTCTTTTTCTTCCACTTTCTCATTCCACTAATTTGTTCATCATAATTCACTTGCCTTAATCATGGTCCCTCTCAACCTAACAGGCATAATTGTGGGACATTAAACGTAATTTCAAACGGTTAACGGAAACCAAACCAAAACCGAAAAAGTTGTATTTTCTATTGCTCATTAACGTGTTTTCACAAAAAATATAGAGAGAGCAAAATATGGAGTATCGTAATTCCATTCAAAAATGAAACAACAGTTTCATAATACCTCAACTTAAAACGAAACCATTACTTATATTTCGGAACTTTTCCAAAATATGTATGGATTTACTCTAAAAAGGGAATATGGTATCTGTTTTTAAACAAAATTGAACCATATTACGGTTCGGTTACTGAAATGAAATGACACATACTTTTTCAACCTTAAACCGAACCCAAACCGGTTTACCGGGTTTTAGAACACTGCTAGTGGCTAGGTTGTAGTTGATGTTTCTATAATCTAGTGTTCCATAAATCGAATGATTTTCTAAAGCACTGGAAGAAAATGAAGTTTTCACACGTTTAATGTGAAATTTGGCATTGTTATTGAAAAATATCTGAATGTTTTAAATTTTAACAGTAAATGAGATAAAGTTATTCTTTAGCAATTCTTTTGGGGCGTACGCACAAAAGTTAATTTTCCTTATGGGAGATTTAATGTTAAATTTTTGAGACAGTCTTCTCGGAATTCTGAGTACGAGTATTATCGCTACAAAATACAATAACACTCCTCCGAAATGTTAGTATAGCAGTCTGGAACATTATTTTGGGTAAGGCTCCTCTTTTGAGGGGCAAGGGGCGTAAAATGGTCGTGGGTGGAGTGCTACCAAGTAAGCGTCAGCTTAATCACAAATGTCACAGAATGCTCCGATGCTTCTTACATATGCCAGTGACTGATATGGGGATACAGTCTCCTTCTAAAAATCACATAAAAATCACCATAAATATTCTTAGCAGGGACTACCAGAAGAAGGTATATTTGGATTAATTTATGTGAAATTTGGTGTTATTGTAGTAGAAAGGTATGTGTATTTTAATATAGGATATTATTTTGTTAACACAGCTCTTTAGGGGAGCACAAGGGGCAAAACATATGATAGTTTATCTTGATGTGAATTCCAAATTTTATTTTCTAAATGCTAGTGACCGTTACATTAACCATAAATTTCACAGAATAAATATTCGATGCTTCTTGCATGTCAGTGTCTGATATAGGGGTTTAGCTCCCATTCGAATTTTACATAAAAATTGGCATAAATGTCCTTAGCAGGAACATACGGAAAGAAACTTTTTAAATTAATGTGAAAATTGTTGTTCTTGTAGTGAAAAAGGTATGCATGTTTGGAATCTGGATTGCTATTTTGATAAATTAGTCCTACTATTGAAATAGGTGTATAATTGTAGAATTCTGCAAGTTAGCACATTGCGTACTTATCCTCCAGGAAATGGCAGCAAATATTCTCCACGGGTTGACATCTACCGAACAAAATGGTAACTTCTATGCGAGATTTTTAAAAATTACTTTGCATTACATATTTTTTCAGGAAGAGGAAAGGGTTCTGAAAATATAGCCTAGAGCGTTAGAGTTGTTAATTCCGCCCTGATTGAAAGGCGTACTACCTATATATTGTAATCACCTTGAGTGGCTTACGCTCCTCACTTATACTGTCAATACTGTGTCACAGGGAGGGACGTACGCTTATCTTTGAGTTTCTGTCTGTATGTTTCTTTCCTGGCGATTCTTGTGGCGAACTATTAATATGTGCTGTACATTTCTATCTAGTTCAGCTTAAAACATTTCTGAGCATTACGGGCAAAGCGCAGCTTGTCAGAAGTCTTTAACACGGTTAAAGATATCTACTTGAATTTTGTCATGAGACAATTTCTAGAAATTAGAAGTGAAATAATTGTTTCGAATTATTTGAGATATGTCTCTCATCACATCGCAGCCTAACTGGACTCGAATTACTTTGTCATAAATAGTCTACTTGATTTTAATATCACAAGGTCTTAACCATTATATCTATCCAAACACAGCAAATGTAATGTAATACTCAGTAAGTGAATCTACTGCATTGAACTCCTTACTGTACCAATTTCACGTGATCCCTTCTAGCTTCCAACTCCCGAGCTAATCCTCCGTGTCATTCAAGACCTCTCCTTTCCCGGGATCTCCCCTCGAACTTCATTCTTACAGCAACGAACTTACTTCATACGGTACTTGAACTTTGTATGAAATACCTTATGGTATAAGTACTTCCTCTATCTGAGGCATTACATTTATCTTACCTCTTTTGTTTTATTAAACAACACATCACCCATCTATTATAGCCCTTCCTTTCGCAATCATCATCCTTATATGTCCGTCAGTGAACTTCCTGGCCTTCCAGTTAACTATCCGGAATTACGAGGGCTATCTTTCTTCCTCAAACTCACTTAAGCCACCAGAAGAAATCCAAGTGGCATGACGAAACTGAGATAAGAGAAAACAATTCATTGGACGCCGCTTATCCCTCACACAAACAGTCAGGCTGTTATGCAATCATTGTGAAGTACCGGTAGAGAGCGTCAAAATCGAAACGACCGCTAAGTTTGAACTACATGATATAATTCAGTATTTTCAGGTAGAAGGGCATAATGCAGCCGCAATTCATAGTCGAACGAGTAAGAATTATGGTGGGAAATTTACGAGTGATGACTGTGTGGGCGAGTGTTGTAGACAGTCTGTGGTGACAGATGATATTAAACGCATGAATCACGTAGTTCGTGAAACTCGTATATTGTGATTTTTAAACTGTTTGATCTTGAAATTTTACGGAACTTGACATTTTTTACGTACTTTCCGTATGAAACAATATAGGTGGTCAGGATCTCACATCCAAATGGACGTAAAGAACATACAGCTGAGGAATGCAACATAAGTATATGCATGTGATATATATAGGTCTACTGAAAACTGTTAGATGTCAAACATCCTGTAACGGCATATCTAAGGGCAGTGCGTATGTAGAATATGGATAACGTATCCTCCATGCTGATTTCTGTAGTAAGCAAGAGAATTCCGTATATTTGTACAGTATACCGCTGTCTGTCGAACGGGTTATTTTTCGCTGTAGTATACACGCTGCGCACCTACATGCCAAAGCTGAAAGCCGCCCCAGATCTGCTCAGCAAATACACTAACCTCATGGATTTCTTCTCGGAACTATTACCGTAGAGGCAAGAAGCCTTTTCAGCACTTTATTGCTTGTTATAAGATGCATTTTCCTCGTTTTATTTAGCATTGTTTCTGTATTTATGCACTTTGTAATTTTATATTGCACCCATAGCCAAACACATCAATATATAAAAAAATCCTATTACTCATCTCCAAATGAAACTACAAATAAATGAATAGTCATGGCCCAAGAGAAGGCGTTACCTTCTGCAGCTCTGCCATCTTCAGATGATAATGAAATTGCACTTTAAAAAAAGTATGATGTTCCTTGTCAATAATATTTTTTTATTTTGCTGAAAGAAATTGCTATTTATTTGTATTTTCTAATGTTGCAAAATACAGTCCTAACTAGTAACTTTTCTAAATAGTGAGGCATATGCTACTTGTAATAAAAAGGATATAGAAAACTGCTATTGGGTTTAACTTGTTAATTCATTAGCTACAGTGATGAACTTGCTAATTATCTATTTTTTTAAAAAAAAATATCTATTTTAAACTTTTCCTTTTATTGTAAAAAATTCTACCAGGAAAGTTCGTCTTTAAAATATATATACTTAAAATAGGAAAAACCTTTTTTTATTCTTATTCATATTAACAACAAGCTAAAAAGGAAATCTTTTCGAAACTAAATTCACAGTAGTGTAGAAAATTTTGCTGTTCTTCTCCTATTTCTTTAAGATTTCACAAGAAATTCGCCTCTGGATAGAAAAATCTTTCTTCGTCTTTTTCTTTGTATCTTCTGAGAGAGAGAAACTTGAGCGAAAATTGAGTTCATCTCTAGCTGTAGGAAGTATCGAACTTTCTAACAAGTTCCCTTCGACTTCATCCAGACAAGAATTTTTTTGCCCACATCAGCGCTATCTGGAGACGGCGGGACGAAATAGACTGAAGTCCATTGTTCCCCAATATTAACCTCCTCTTCTGCTGCTGCGCCCCTCTCCCTCTGGAGTCGTCGTTGTCGTCTGAAGAGACACGGGGAAGACATTAACCATCACAATAGTCGCATCATTTCCTTCACAAGAAAGGCTGGAGATTTTCTCGCTAAGATAGCATGATAAAGTTTGTCTTCTTCGCCATCAGGTGAGAACGAGAAACAATAATAGGATGTGTTTATCACCCTAGAAACAGCTATTTGCGTCATGTTTAGCAAGGAAGTTCTGCATACTCTTTCCCCTTCCTTAAGGAGATCTGTTAGTATTGTTTGAAACTTTGTTATAATACCATTGTTGTGTTAGATATACAGTACAGCATAGTCATGGATGCATTTAACTCTGCCGCCAATAGGCTTCAATTTGTTATTGCTTTTAAGAAGTATTATTTTTTGGGTAAAACTTTCAAATGGTACGAGCGCATGACATTAGCATTTAAGGAGTTTGCTTACCAAAAACTCCTTTATATATTTAATCTGTCTGCCTGTTTAGGAAACTACATCTTCCTATCGTACCAAGTGGAGGGGCGATACCACACAGAAGATGCTGAATCCAGAGTCCAACCTATCCCCTGGATTAAAGTTCCAGTTATGCTTACGTCAGATTACTTCTGAGTTCAACGTACACTGCCGAAAAAAAAAAAAACTGGTGCAAGCTGGTCATTCGGCAAGACTTCAAAGCGTATTACTTGATTGATTTTATAATAAATAAAATTTATGTTTACTAGGATTTTTTTGCGGAACAACTAAGATTTTTTTGCGGAATGAAAAAAATGAAATAAAATGTTTTAGTTTAACATCCCATGATTGACCTTTAGGCTAAAAGAGACGGACGGTTAATGGAAATTATTAATTAATGTGAATTTATTTTGTGTTCTCCCAGAGGGTATGAATCCAGAATTACGTGCATGAAATGCACAGCGCTAGCTACTAGACCAGGAGGGAGAGTATTTGTTTTTTTTTTGTACCATAATATTTAAACAAAATGATATTTGTGAAAATTGCATTACGTTAACCAACAAGGAATAATAGGACTTGTATAGTAGGGAATTACGTGCGAGAAATTTCCACGGAGACATATCGCTAAACGTAAAGGGATCTAGAAAGGATTGTTCAGTGTTAGGGTCGGATTTTGAAAATTGGTAGGAAAGTAGGATTTAAAGAAAAAAAACTGTGACTGAACTAAAAGTACGATTAACCGTCATATGGTAATATTAATGAATGTCATTGCACTTCCCACTATTCTGATAATTGTAATGGTATTTTAGCTATCAACTCTGGTTTCGATCTATTCAGATCCCAACTTAAGGAAGAAAAAATATCGTAGTACAAATTGAATTGACTATGGCAAATTTCCTCTATGTTAAATGATACTGAAACAAAGAAAAGAAAGAAAATGCAAGCAGAGGTCCTTAATTCACTTCCAGTTATAAATCCGTCCTTAAAAGGCAATAAAAAGGCAGTAGAACTTTTAGCATAACTGATCACCAGATACATCTCTTGTTCTTCACGAGATTCGAACTCAATTGTACTTAAAAATAGAGTTTTATTTGAAGTACAAGCACGCCTTAAAATGTTTTCTGAAAAAGGTAAGAGACAGGAGACATCGTGAACTTTCGTGACTTGGTCTAACAGAAATGTCGTTACTCACGTGATAATTTGGTCTCAAGTCTGAAATGGATTTCCCAGGTTTTGTCACCCGTGGCAATAGAATCCAAAAGTTTGTCTTTTTTTATTTTGCATAGCAGCGAAGGAATTTGTGGAAACGCAAAGAGTCAACTCGTTGCTGTTGGTAGTTTTCTATAAGCATTCGCGGGGCTCATCTTGCGCACATCTTCTGTTACTGCAAATTTTCCGTCAAAATCCTATGAATGGTGCTTCGGGAAACCACAGGCATCAAAATTAAAAGCTTATGAAGACTAGTCCGCCGATCTTCATGCATGTTTGCCCAAACAACGTGACTATCTTGTCTAAAATTGACGGTCTCCCGATTCTTTCTTCGTCCTAAATTTCAGTACGACCAGCTGCAAATTCTCTACACCACTTACGAACATATTTGACATTCATACATGACTCATCATGCACATCTATCAATTTGCGATGAATTTCAATTGATTTCACGGTTTTTGCGTTGAGAAACTGAATAACTGTGCGAATTTCGCACTTGGCGGTAGCCCGTTACAAATGACTACCAAGCAAAGACTGACGTTTCACCGGGGTGTACGTACGCTTGTTTGAAAGTGGAATAAACAACAAACACATCAGCACACTTTCCGTTTGTCTCCATTTTCGGGATTACGCTCGTACGTATTTATCATCCATTTGGCTAGATGCCATAACATATAGATTGATTTCAGAGCAAGTACAGGCTTCACGTCATACTAATTTCACATATAAAAGGCACTTATCTACGCAATGGCAAACGCTAACAATAAATGTGTAGTGTGTCTTCAAGACTCCACGGAAGAACACAAAAAATATGAAACGGATATTCCGGCAGATCCAAAACAACTGGACACGACGCATATTGTGGCCAACATTAATCCCTGATTTTTGTGTTCAGGACCACGTATTCGTGCACATCATCGTGCAGGCCGGTAACCAGGATTTCGTGAAGGGAGTGTTTATGAAATACTGTGATCATCACACCAGGGGCTCGATCATTCTAAACTATTTTACCGGAACATATATTGGTTCGTTTAGTCAGGATTTCGTAACGGAAGGGGGGAGTGATATGAAATTCTGAAGGCTCAGAAGCTTGATCAATGTAAACTACTTTACTATCAACATACTGTATATTGGTTTGTTAGGACAATAAAATGAGGATATGTTGGTAAGTATTTTAATAACAAACTATGAAGAAATCTCAAGTAATAAAAGAATAAAAATGTATTGAAAAAGACTTTACAATCTTTACGTTCCTTTCTTTGTTCATTCAAATATAACAATTTTCCTTTCATTATGATCTCAACTATTATGAAAAGTACATATTCACTATTATAAAAAGTACATACTCAATAATGTCTTGTAAAATATTTTACAATATCTACGTTCCTTTTTCTGTTGAATCAAATGCTAATAGAACTCCTTTTCCATATAAAGTTTTGTTTTTATTATTCCGTCAACTACTGTCGGTTCGAAATGACAGGTTAATGGAGAGTAGAAAATTGTTTTTGAAATAACATGTTTGATTCTGTAAGGATGCGATGACGAAAAATTATGATAAAAAATGTCCACGCTGTTACGTAACGGCACTATGCCTTCGGAACCTTGAAATCTCCTTGACTAGTAGCAGAAATTCTGAGAATTCCGAAACTTTTCGAGAACTTTCAAATTCCCTGACTTTTCCAGGATATCTCGCTCACCTCGCCACCATGTATTGCAAGTAATACAAATCTCCTCATAAGAAAGAGTAACCAAAAAACTTCCTGTAGTTTGTTTTTATTTTAACGCTGATCCTTCTTTTTCTCATTCCATTTTGTTTCATCCTTCCTTATTTTTTTTTCATTTCTGGTCTCTAAGGGGGGTTTGGACCCTCCTTGGCTACGTGCCTGTCATCGTGATATATATGGACGTCATGTCAAATCAAACTTGGCTACTGTAGCTAATAAGGTAACTGCAGGTATATACGTCAGTGCAGCTAAATACGCCAAGTGTTCAGTGCTGGGACGTTTCTGATGAAATCCGCTAAAATGAGCCTGCAATATGTGCCAGTCTTGGACAAGTCCGATTTAACGAATACTCCGGAAGACAGCGCTGAGACCGCCACGCCGCGCAGTGTTGTTTGTTTAGAGAAGGTTCCGTGAAAGGACGTTCTTTCAATAGAGATAAGAATTCGTTATTAGTACTTAGCTAACTCAGAAAATTGCCGATTGTCTACAACAATGTACGCCTTATTTCATGTCCGTCTAGGAATACTTTGTTTCGCAAGTGTAACTTCAGTATCTGTGACTCCTGGTTACTAAATCAATATCAAGCATGGTGCAGCGAAATACGCCAGGGCTTGTACAGGACTGACTGTATGAGACAAAGATGTTTTTATTTGTTCCGTATGTTCCAAGTACTATCGGTGTAGTTTTTTTAAGTCACAGTACAGTGACACTGTTTGTTTATCTTCTTATGGAATTAAACCTTTCAGTTTGGAACTTCATTTCAACTTTGGAGATTATCGTTTTTACATTTTATCTTTTTATCTTTAGCTTGCACTCAGGTTATTATTTTTTTTGGTTCAGCCGTGTTGTGTAGTAATATTTGAGTTCGTACAATACAGACGATGTAAGTAGTTGCAGGATTTATTAAAGGTTTCTAGTAGTATCCAAGACTTGGCGTAATTACCTGCACGTGTTGGTAAATACGCCAGTTTGTAACACTTTTTTCTTTTGCCTTTGGTACAAAATAGAAGTGAATCTCATCATTGACACATTGTTTTCTACAGTCAGAAAAGGCTTCCCTCCTACGCACATGTTTTGTTTTTTGTGTTTCATGAAAACTAAGGTCATAAAAAAATACAACACCCTTAACTTAAAGTATTTACCTGCACCTACCTTATTACTAAACAACACGAGAATTCAGGCTCTTTTCAGGAGCAGACTAGATCAGATCCAAAAAAAATCTGAAAAACGACCATTTAAGATGGAAAAGCGTACTGTAAGACCTCGACCACTGACTATAGTACCTATGCCTACATCAAATAGTTAAGATCCCTTAGCGGAAGCTCAGGTTTCACCAGTGCATCAGGACGAGCGGATGGAAATTCCCGATCACCGAGACCATTCCACAAGACATGACAAAGGGCGCTTCTCCTCCAGAAGACATCAAAAGATTCATTAAAAGCCTTACTGTGTATGAATACCCTGACAGTAAAGGCTATAAACTAATTCAAGTAGCTTCCACAGTATGTAAAGAAATACCTTACTGCACTGTATATCCAGATAGAATTAAATTTGAATGTCAATCCCAAGATGACTAGGCAGAATTAATCAAATTTTGCAAACACTTTAATCTACAATATGCCTTGGAAATGGCCAAAAAAGATCAATTGGTCAAAGTTGTAATTCGACACCTTCCTACCGACTTCAATCTCTATAATATCAAGACAGATTTTACTAACAGGAACTTTCCGGTTCTTACAGTTCAACAAATGAAAGGAAGAGCTCCTTCGTGGTTAAGCGGTTAGCGTAAGCGCCTTTGGCGTGGGAGACTCGGGCTCGATTCCCGGCTGGAGCTCATGTGGTTCGGATTTCACGTTAATCAGTAGGTCCCGTCATATATAGCTTCGCTGCTGAAAGAGACGTTAAATTCAAAATCAACTCAACAAATGAAAGGAAAAGGAGGTAGGCCTACTCTCTTGCCTCTGTTCTTAGCCACGTTAAAGAAAACATCAGCAGTGAAAGGCATCTATGACTTTCAGTTTCTGGAGTTTTATAGAATAAAAGTGGAACGTTATCGTAGCAAGCCCTACGTAGAATGTTTTCGATGTCAAAGACTAGGTCATACGCAATCCTTGTGCTATGCCCAGCCAAAATGTGTTAAATGTGCAGAAAAATATCTATCTTATGAATGCACCAGGAAGACCACAGTCAACCCAGTTAACTTTTCCAACTGTGGGGGCAAACACCCTGCAAATTATTCCAGATGCACACTCATCCTCAAAGTCTTAAGCAGACAAAGTCTACAAGAACCAAACCTCAAGAAGGAGAATTTTCCACCGTTAAATACCGACTATTCTCATGCACTGGTGAACTCGCAGGGAACGAAACCAACATATGGCAAGAAGACAAACTGTACATCCAATAGTGAACCAGCTTCAACTACTCAAGTGCAGACTGGTGAACCCTTGTCACCACTACGGGAATTACTGACTGTCATTAAATGCATTCAAATTAGCGAGTTGCTCCAAATCACCAAACGCAAAATAAGACGCTTGAAGTCAGTACCTGACACGTACTCCAAACTGTCAATTATTTGTGAGATCATCGATGAGTTACTGAATTAGACAACTAAATGTCTTCATCATACAAGATTCTTCTTCTTACGAGCTCATTTCAATCGTCAACTTCATCGCTGACATATTCACCATCAAGACCAAGCCCTTACCAGAGCAACTAACTTCGGAAACATCTTTGGCTAACACCCTCGACCAATCCCAGGATGAGTCCTACGAAAACACCAATTAACAACATTGTGTAGCTGTAAAACTAAATATAAACCAATTCACATCCGATCTCAAGTCATTGCTGATGAACACCTTGGTAATGTTCAAACTCTCCTGGCAGACACCCAACCCATTAAAATTAAAGAAGAGACCAAAAAGAAGAAGAATATGACTCCTGGACCAGATGAGCTTCCTATCATATGTATCAAAAACGCACCTGACTCTCTTCTACAAGTCCTTGCACAAATATTTACCTATAGCCTTTGTACAGGTTTTATACCGGATTTTTGGAACCAATCCTATACAATCCTAATTCCCAAACAAGGTAAAGATCACTCGAAGTCCAGCAATTACCGTCCTATTACCCTCACTTCAATTATGTCCAAATTACTGGAAAAAGCTTTAGTCAACCGACTACATAACTATCTTCAAGAAACTAAAAAAATCACACCCAACCAAACTGGATTCCGGCCACAACATAGCTGCATGGACCAAATCCTTCGTATACACAGCCATCTGGAGAAAGTACTCAAAAAGAAAATGATCAACTGGAGCAATCTTTCTGGATCTCAGCTCAGCTTTCGACTGTGTCTGGAATGACGGCCTGCTAACCAAATCACTACTACTAAATTTACCGACTACCATCATCAGTATGCAAGGGTGTCGCTTCCGGGGGGAACGCCCCCCTCCAAAGTTCATGTAGGCCTCTTCGCATTGTATTTATGACTATACAATATTTGGCATAATTTGAATGCAATTTATCTTAAAATCTTCATATATGCCTTCTGCATCTGAATGGGCCCCTCCAAATTTACAGAGAAATAGACACCCTTGCTAGTATGGCGATTAATTTGACTTTATTTTAATCCATGAAGTTTTGTTTTTAAAAAAACAGAAGTCCCTACTTTTCCCACCAATTTACGAAATCCGCTCCTACAGTTGGGACATGTCCCCTACAGTTGGCAAGACTGTTTAGTGACATACATAGTCCATTTGATTGCTAAGCTGTGATTTTTAATCATAAATAAATTATACTAATAAAACAAACAAGATATTATTCAATAATTAACATTGAGCATACTCACTTGCTTCAATCTTAGTGACATACGGTATATACTAACAATGCACATAACATTAATAACTAATTTTATAAAATAATCATATATTACTTCCATTTTCTAATAAAATAATGAAATATTACTTCCATTTTCTTCTCTTTTACTAAGTCGATTCAAGTTTCTTCGTAAATCGATCTCACGTGATAAAATTTAGAAAGGATTTTCATCAAATTCTACAGGAAATGTATTCTCGTAGCGGTAATGTTTCGTTTGTAATCACGAGCCATCTACTTTTCAAAATAATTCAGAAGTAGAAAGAAGTGATACAATTTTAATATAGCTGTATTTTTCGTAGCACTAGAAGAAAGCCATTGTCTTTCCATGAAGTACTTAATTAAGTCTCGAATAACTTCTGGCTTAATCAGTTTATGAAACCATAACTCATTTAAAAGATTATTTCTCCCACAATGTCGAAAATCTTGAAAGCTGATTATTTTACTTGTAATATTTAGAAAAATGATTGTTCACATAAACTTTTTGTTTGTTCACTATTTATAAAACAATTTATACAAAAAAACAAAATGGGTGATGCCAACTTCACGTAGCAGAACCCATTTTCGCAAATCTGAAATAAACAATGCAATTCCTTTGTTCACGATTGTTCACTTAAAAAATTCCTTTGTTCACGATTTGTAAACAATTTATTTCAAAAACAAAAGTGGCATATCATCTTCATGTACTTGAAAAAAATTCGGAAATCAAAAATAAACCATGTAGAGCGTTTGTCCATCGTTTCTTAACAATTCTTTAAACAAAGTTGTCGTTTGTTCGGGATTTATAAACAATTTATACTGATAACAAAATGAGCATGTGCGTGAAACTGAAAAAATCCATTTTCGAAAATTGAAAATAAACAACGCAGATCGTTTGGATTGTTTGTTCACCGTTTCTTCACGCTTGTTCACAAAAAATCATTTATTCACGATTTATAAACACATTATACCAAACACAAAATTGGTGGTGTTAATTTCACGTTCCTGAAAAATTTCGAGAATTCGAAATATGCCATGCCGATTATTTGTTCATAATTGTTGACATAAAATTTTCGTTGTTCATGATTTATAAACAATTCATACAAGAAAAAAATCTTGTTTGTTCACGATTACTCACATAAATTATTTATTGTTCACGCCTTGTAAACAATTTAGAGCAAAAGCAAAATAGGTAGTGCGAACTTCATGTACCTCAAACAATTTTGAAAAACGAAAATAAAGCACGTAGATCATTTGTTCATCGATCGTTTACGGTTGCTCACATACAATTTTTTGTTTGTTTACGATTTATAAACAATTTATACCAAAACCAAAAAGGGCTGTGCCTACTTCACGTTCCTGAAAAATTTAGGAGATCCAAAATAAACATGCAGATCATTTGTTCATGGTTATTAAACAAAATTTTCGTTTGTTTACGATTTGTAAATGATTTATACAAAATACAAAGCGGGTGGAGCCAACTTCAATCAGCAGCATTTTCGGAAATCAAAAATAAACCATACAGATCGTCTGCTCATTGCCTGTTGACGATTGTTCACACAAAAGATTCTTTTGTTCGTGATTTATAAACAATTAATACCAAAGGCAAAATGGTTGGTGCCAACTTCAAGTCTCTGAAAAATTTCGGAAATCCTTAATAAAGCATGCAGATAATTTGTTCACGATTGTCCACGCAATATTCTCGTTTGTTCATGATTTTTAAACAACTTATAAAAAAAAACTAACTGGCTCGTGCCAACTTCATGTACCTGAAAATATTTTAGAAATCAAAAATAAACCATGTAGATTGTTTCTTCATGATCGTTCACATAAAATTTTCATTCTTCACGATTTATAAACAATGTATGCAAAAAGCAGAAGTGGTTTTGCCAACTTCACGTTTCAAAAAAAAAAAAAAAAAAAAAGCCACGACACTAAATTTTCTCGCTTTAATTCCTTGAAGTAAATCATATTATGTTGTAATTAGAAGTGAGAAATTTTCTTAAGCAATATGAACAAACTTATAGGACTCTCCGACACTTAGGAAATTTACCCCAAACTACCCTTTGTGGATTTTTCATAAGAACTGACTCATGCCATATATAGGTCACTAAGGAAATATGTATTTATGTTTGAGAAAACATTCAAAAGAGAAACAAGAAAAGAAAAGAAAAGAGTAGACTCACGCTCGAGAATAAAACTACTTATCATGGAATTGACTTACGCAAAATCATAAGATTTTAAATAAAATATAGATTTCTGAAATATGAATATGATCGCTTTCCAGAAAATCATTTTAAAAATCTCACCTTCAAGACTCAACAACCTCTTTTGGAAATTTTCGTCAGAAGTAATTTATCCAACATTATAAAGTTATTTGTGAAATATTTTTGTATAAAATATGAACAAAATCGCCCGAATAGTGTTTAAGAAAATAATCCAAAAGTGAACTCATCGCCCAGAGTAAGCTGCCGATTGTTAGCTTACCATAAGTAGGGCTCGGAAGTTGAAGACCTAAAAATTGTCTAAAAAGTACCCATATAAAACTTAAAAATATCTTTAAAAAAGAACCTAAAAACTGGGAAAAAGGACGTAAAAATAAGATCCAATTTAATTACAATTAGTACATATTTAATGAATATAATGCTCAAGAAATACAAGCTTCTGGTAGGTTAACGGTCTGTCCTTCTTCCCAAACTGAAGTACAAACTAAAATAAGAAAACTTCTTCCCGCAGCCCCCCTTGCTGGAGGACACTGTCACGACTCCTTATCTGACTTGTGATTGTTGCAGATCTGGTGTTATAAGTCCAGTCGTTGAAGAATGTTTTATCTTTTGAAGTTTCTTTACTAAAGAAAAGATGTTTAAGAGGTGGTAGTGATCCGAGTTAAGGGCCAGTAAATTTATTGTTGAAAGATGAAGTGCAGAAAAAGACGTTAAGGCCTATGAAGAGACCAATAAACAAAAATACGCAGAAAAAGGCAAAGAAGGACACATAAAATCTACCATTTTCTGGCCTACAATGACCCAAAATGAACATATATGTTGAGCCTCGTCTTTGGGAACTCGTAGTAATAGAACATTATTTATGAAAAATGAAAAAAATCGCTTAAGACGTTTTTGAGACAGTAGTTCGAGAAAACTCTCCTACAAGAGTAAACTACCCCTCCTAGTTCTTTTTCAGAAGGGGTGAGTTTTGTCATATTGTCAAGTTATTAATGAAATACGGTATGAACAATATAGCCTGAATAATTTGAGAAAATAGTCCGAAAAACATTCATCCCCAGGAATAAATTAAAACTAGTAAATTTTTTTCACGACAAATGAGTTATCATACATTGTCAGATAATTTGATATATATATATATATATATATATATATATATATATATATATATATATATATATATATATATATATATATATATATATATATATATATATATATATATATAACAATACTTCCTTCACGATATATATACGGAATCCCCATACAGTGAAAACGATAAGAGTGAGAGCGAGAAGTTTTGCGACATTCTAAGACTAGACTCGGTTTTCATTCTTCAGTACTTCCGGTCTCAGTATTGGATCCCCAAAGAGCTAGGGCGGTAAATGATAGCGAAATATTGTTTCTTTTGTTAGGTTTCGAAGCTCCAAGATTATATTCCATTTTGGTCTGATTGACCCTATTGAACAAAGAAGTTCTAAATTCAACTATTCCGGTTTTAATATTGCATTTCCATAGGACGAAAATGGTAGTAGATAACAAGAGACAAAAATAAATTCAGGTACCCATTTATTTTAATCCTTTGCCGCTGTCAATTTTTATACTGATATCCAAAAAGCCAAAAATTGAGCTCATATCTGTTTTTATTCTCTTATTGAAAACAGAAGTGGCAATGTACGGTACCAGTTCCAGCTTCTAATATCGCTTCCTCATATAACAACATTTCCTAATCTTTCTGATGTCGCGAACCCCTTGCAATGACTGTTAATTTTTCGCGGACAACCATGAAATCAAAAGTCATTTCCAAAAACATGTTTTACATATCATAAAAATGAAATAATAAAATTACCATATCACAACACCAAATATGTCTTTTTTGACAATACAATACTGCTATAAATGCACTAATATACCTGTTAGGGATAGTATTATGAACTCCACGTCCCCTTTTTGTAATGTGTGTTGCATCTTCCAGCCTAGGTTGTTAATTTTGCTGTTTCTTCTTATCTTTTGATTCCCAATTAGTTGAAACTTAGATCATGTACGTTACAAATATATCAGGTGTGAGCAACATAATAGAAGCAAGTTTATTAAAAGTAAAATGTTCCTAGGACTTTTTTCAATCTCTCGCGTCCCCCTGAGGTTCCGAGGACCACATGTTGGGAAACAAAGATTACAGCGTCTCAAAAATATGTTCCATATCCATTTTTATGCTTCTATTGAAACCGAAAGTGATAAATACAGGGTGGCCCAAAAGCAGGTATACACCCCTGCATTGATCAAGTATAACATTCTAGCTTATAGATTTATTTGCTTCGCGGCCATTCCACGTAAATATGGACTTAAGGACAGAAAATTGTTTTAAATATATTTTGATCTTTATGTAAAAATGATCAGAAAGGTTCAAAATTTACTATGCAGATCGATTTCTTGGTAAAAAGTTTTAGTTTTTGTCTTTTTGAGTGATTGAAGTTCCATGTTGCACAAAGCCAGTCGAAAGGAGAATTTACCAGCAATTTTGGACACACCTGATTATCACGTGATAAGCATTTGATTCAGTTGCACTGCGGTGTAGACAAGCATGTACATTTTGAACTGAAGCTCAGAAGTTTTAAAGCTAGAAGTATATTAAGTAGTCTACTTTTAAATCATTTTTGGTACCAGTGTATTTATGTAACGCCCGTTACAATACAGATTTGTTTTTTTTTTAAATACAACTTGTACTAAAAGTCAGAAGTAGCTTATCTTTTGCAAAAGTAAAGGTGAGTACATGGGTAACAAAACAGGGAAGTGAACATCATTATATTTCTAATTTAATAGTCAAATACTGCGTAACAGCTGTTACATTGCCAGTGTAACGGGTGTTACATGAGAATTGTTAGCTTGGTTTGGCAGTGATATTTTGTGCACTTAGGCTAGCTATAAGGTTCTAAAAAGGGAATTTGAAGTTGGTAAAGTTATAGATTATCCTCTTCTGAAGACATGAATTATAGTAAGGTAAGCAAGCAGTGTGCGAATTAAGGGACGTTATACCGGAGGTGAAGAAGTGCACTCTAGAGAAAATAACATCTAGGAGATATGGGCTGGGAGATAACCTCTCATCCCCCCGTTAAGTCGCACACTCAGGGTAGTGATTAAATAGCACAAAAGCGTCGTATTTCAATTGAATACTCATAACATACTAGAAGTTTACTTAATCAGAAGTGTAATATGCTACTTTTCTGGTGCAAATATGCGTGCAATTTAATACTAGTCAATTTAATAACTGACTAAACAGGATCAGGCCTCATTCGTTCAGTCTCATCCAGATTTTAGGCACCCTATTTATTACAATTGAAAAACTTGCCACATTTCGGTATGAATGCATCAAGCAATACATAACTTAATTTAGATGGCATATGTAGCAGAGTAAAATTACAAACCCTAAAGACAGAATGCTCAAAATATCAGTTCTATTTCAATTAGAGCATTTATTTTGTTGTTCATTTCAATCGATTAAAGAAAAGCACCGTTTCTTCATTGAAGATACGATGATCAGAAAATATACATGATGAAAATGATACTTTTGATATTTCCGAAACGGAAGAAAATAGCAAACATTTCAAGTAGTACATTTGTAAACAGTTATGGCTACCATCAAGAAACCAGAAAAACCCTACACTACAATGACGTGTATACAGACTCCGAAGATAAAATACACTCTACGAATGAAGTTATAATCAGCCCTTTACGGAAAGAAGATGTTTTTGCTGGAATGTTTGTCTTGGTGGGAATGAAAAATAAAACAAGCAACAAAGTTTGCAGGGGCGGATCCAGTACGGATTTCTGGGGGGAACGGTGGGTTGTAATACTGCTCCTTAGAGCTACTTTTAAGAGCTCCAAACTCTGGGACGGGATTTATTTATATATAAAATAAGAAAGTTTCCTCTTCTGGGGGGCAATAGCCCCCCCCTGGATGTGCCCTGAAAGTTTGTCGTCAAGTTGCAGTCTGTCAAGGACTTGTGGACGAAAATAGTGATATTAGAGTTATGTTTTTAAAATCTTGTAGCGAAAAGGAATTCGAACTGCACGGAAGTTCAGAAAGTATAATTCATTTTCATGACCAGATTGGTAAATTGCCGACTCCAATTATGAAAATTAAAGAACAACGTAAAGTTGTGTACCAGTTTAGTTCCAGGGTTAATGTTACTTTATCATAACAAGAATCGACTTTTGAATTTTCTATGTGAAAATAACAATCATAAGGATAGGATAAACCGTATGCGATCAAAAAAAAAAAAAAAAAAAAAAAAAAAAAACGATTTTTGACCAAACTTGGTGCACACGTGAAGTATATTCCTGTTTAAATATATGGTTCCCGACTTATCGACTATTATTTTTGCGGTTTGTTTCCAATTTTAGAACTTATTGTATCTGCTTTGTTTAGCCTTTTACTTCTCCACAACCGTCGGTCTTTAAATGCTACATAATATATCTTTTAAATATCAAGATCTTAAGAGTCTTCATCCCGGCGAAATTAAAATACCGCTAATTTTACAGCAATTATGTGATATCTTCAAATAGATAAAAGATAATCGAAATGTGGAACAAGAGCGCCCTAGACAATATTATTTTACATGAGATACCGTTATCACGACTCACTTATCTGCTTTCGATTTCGAGCCATTTTGAAAATCGGCATTTATTTTCGCGTTTCTAAACAGCTGAAAATGGAAAGCCACTAGGTGACTTATGATAACGGTACCTCACGCAAAATAATATTGTCTAGGGCGCTCTTGTTCCATATTTCAATTATCTTTTATCTATTTGAAGATATCACATATTATTGTAAAATTAGCGGTATTTTAATTTCGCCGGGATGAAGACTCTTAAGTACCGTTCGTAAATCAATGGTAAGTTAGAAAATAACAACAGCGTTACTAACCAACAATACCACTTGGCATAACAGTCCATTTGTGAGCCTAACCCTGCTCCAGCGCCATCTGCTAGCGACCGGCTGAACTACGTCCAGTATAGCGGCGAGCACGTGGTGAGTGCGCTGCGACACCCTGACCCTAACAGGCGCATCAGAAGCAGTGTTGCCAAATTCAGTCCTTTTTGTCATTCATCGGCTCGTTGGTACCACGCAGGTATTTTAAGCCCCTTTTGTGAGAAACTTGCTACAATTCTACCCAATTCAGCACCATTTAACAAAAACTTGTCACTTTTTCAAAAGTGTCAGTAACACTTTTCCTACATCTCACGTTACTCATACTGTGTGTTAGACTCTTAAAAAAATGTTGTTGAACATTCATTTCTGTGACGTTACACCGCATAACGCTACAAACTTTGTGTAGAAAATTCGTAATTCGAATTAATACCGGAAAGTAAATGATACTAGATGAGCACATCCGCGCATAAAGGAGACGAGAAAGAAGCAGTGTGGTAGAAATTTTAGTCGTCCTATTTGGATGTTTTTAAAAATTAATTGAAAAAAAAAAAACACTTTCTTGATTTAAACTCTTGGAAAAGGGGGGATAGTGTTATAGAACTTTATCTCTGTTACTTTCGTGTTATAGAGCCATATATTACATTCAGGAGTAAAAGTGGATCTGAAAAAGTAGGGAGATGCATGACGTCACGCCATCCTCCGTGCCTATCTTTGCCCATTGTAATTGTTTTTTAGAAGTGGGGGACGCCACAGATATTTTCTGAAAGTGGGTAGACGGCGTCCCTCCGCATTCCTCGACACTTTTGCCCCCGATGGTATAAGATAATGAATTCAGCCCTCTTTGTTTCAATTTTGTACTATTTTTCAGCCCACTCCAGAGCTAGACTGTGGCAACACTGATCAGAAGCTTTCTAGACCTAGTGGCCGTCACGTCTTGTTTTCACGTGATCTCCAGTTTGCCTCGAAATTTTGAAGCACCAGTCAGGAATCGAACCCGGGGCCACGCGGACGTGAGTCCAACCACGAGACTACTTTGAACAACGTTACTAGTATTTTGAAAATAGTACAATCGACAAATAACTTCTTGGCCATAGAGGTTGGTTGTCCAACATCATGATTTCCATACTTAGTTTTTTGTTTTCCATGATAAGTTTTTGCTTCCAAAGATAATGAAGATAATGAAAAAAAGAAAAAGAAAAAACAACGTATTGAATATACCGCAGTGGGTCAGTTTCATGCACACCCTTTGTGTTCAGGACGTTTTGTCTTCTTCATGTAAATGTAAAATAGGTAATAATTTATAACAACACACCATTCACTGCATATGAACAATATACATCCAACTCGAGGACAAAAAAGTGATAAAAATAACATGAAATTTATTGGCTGTATGAGTTTTCCTCCACAAAAGAGAAAATGTTATATAACATTATGAAATCTTTTTGTGCTTGTAACCGAGTTCAAGCCTTTGTTTATTTTGTTACTGCAGTATTATATAAAAACAATCCTACACATTCATGTACATCTACATATATATATAGCTTCAGGACATCCGTTACCAGCCTGGGTTATTGATTTAATGTTTTTTATTATTATTATTGCTGAAAGGATGGAAGACGCTGTGAACAGGTATGTATTTAAACAACAGTACTTCATTTTAATTAACCATATTTAGTTCATTGATTAACCTATCTTCTCAATTTAAAGTGTCTACGGAATCAATTTATTAACTGTTAAATTTAAACATAAATATTTACTTTCTATTTCACTGAATTACGTAACTTTACTTCAGTGTTGCAAAATATCGAATATCTTCAGTTTTACCCCAATAACCCCATTAACAAATGCAGCCATCATGCTATCTACAACGGTGCGGTGGCAGGACCACTCGAATGTATAAGCACAGTCGAATCAATTTATGCTATTTCGGCTTCTGTGAGTAGCTCGATTTCGTATTCGGACCGGAGCCGGATATTGCGCGATTAACCTTTCTCAACCATCACGTGGTGTTATGTCAGTGGACTGCAATCTGTTTTCCCGGTATTGTTCCGAAAGCTTCGGTCAGATATATTCGTTTTGCGTTTATCAATTGTTTATCATACGTATTTGCGTGAAACTGCACATTGTGTTCGAACGTCAGCGTATTGCGTATGAATGAAGGTATAGCATTAAAATAGCCGACTACCTCTAATTATGTATTTTGGATGATGGGTTCGGTGTTTCGAATTCTGTCGTAGGAAGTTTTTTTCTTTACTTTTTGCAGATATATTATTTGTGTCACTAATGTTTGTTTATGTTCGTGCCATAGGATATTGTGTACCGATATCAGCCCTGAAAGTGCCGTCGAATTACTGGTTTATAAGTGTAATTTCGTTGGCGAATCCCCAGTGGCCGCTGGCTATCCGACATTCCGTGGGTGGAGATCCACCAGATATTTGTCAGCGTCTAGTTAATGGTGTAAAGTTATCATATTTAGTTCCATCCTTTTCCTTCGTTTGTTTAAACTTCTTATATTATAAAACAATACTGAGAGGGAAATATTATATTCCACTCAGGGGCGGATCCAGGGGGGGCGATCGGGGCGATCGCCCCCCCCCCAGAAGAAGAAGCTTTCTTATTTTATATATATAAATAAAACCCATCCCAAAGTTTGGAGCCCTTAAAAGTAGCAGTATGACAACCCACTGCCCCCCCCCCCCAGAAATTGGTCCTGGTTCCGTCCCTGATTCCACTTGGATTTTCACAATAACAATATTTTTTGGACCTGGGTGCAATAGTGTCTAATCAACGTAGATCCACAACATAAATAAACACCAAATTGCAAAATAAATCATAAGGACATTGATGCCAACCTGAAATTTTATGAAATCCCATCTTGAAAGATAGAAATTTCCATTTTGCTCTCAAATTTGTCCATTTCCCACGTTACACTAATTACAAAAATTTGATTAACTTATAAAATATGAAAACTGAAAATATGAAACGGAATTATGACCGTTGCTATGTGTGGGAGTTTTGTGACCGTTGGTGATTATGAACGCTTGCCTGTGTGGGAGTTTTGGCTGTGGGAGTTATGACCGTTCGTGTATTTGGGAGATTTGTCCATTTGTGTGGGAGTTATGACCGTTTGTGTGGGCGTTTTGACATTTTCTGAGTGTGGGAGTTTTGAGCCCTTTTGACCTGCTCCCTATTCTTCACCGTAACCGAATGATATGCAACCAGCCTGACGCTACGAACAGCTGGGTTGCATACCACAATGAGGAAATGAAATATATAAAAACGAATACAGGGTGGATGGACCATTTACCTTTTATTTATACACCCTTGTAACATTTCGAGAGAAACTACTGAAAATTTGTGCCATGCAAATATCGGCAGAGAGACATTGTCTGCTATACTTTGTGATACCACAAGTTTAACAGTGTACGGAGATTGTTTTATTCGTTTTTGGAATTAGTCTAGATACTAGGGAGACCTGATTGGCGCTACTCGAATAGTTTCCTATATTAAAAAGTAAATCTATAAAACCTAATTCAACCTTTACAAAGTATGGAATGTTTTAAAATGATTCGACGAATAAATCAATAACGTTAAAACCACTAAAATATCAGTTGATTTTCAAGGAAAATTAACAATGTTGGAGATATTCTTTATCAGTCTCTTATTAATTTTCTTGTGAATAAAACAAATGAAAGAATTATACTATATTGTATAGATTCGAACAATAATTCAATAATAGAGCTTCTGAATACCGTCGCCATCTTCCCCTTTTCTGTTCAGCTTGTTGAATTAATTATTATGAGGAAATTACGCGTTTAACAAAAGAATGTCCAATGATTACGCATCTACCAACAAATGGACGTCATCAAGCAGTTCATTATCATAACACTATGACAAAGTAACTGAGTGATCAATGAGATAGATTCCATTTACCAATTACTCTTAATATTGCATAGAACACTTTTCAAATCAGAGAATAAATAAATCGATAGATGGCACGAAAGGTACTGATGATTTCAGGGGGTAACCCGGGAAGGAATTTCTCCCTTCCAGCTATCAAATTCCCCCTCTCCAGGATAAAACCCCGACTGTGGCCTATAAGAGTTACTAGTATTTTCGTAGTATTTCTTTAATCCCGCGCGTATTGAAATTCCTTCCTCTCCGGGGGAGAAATCTACCCTCATCACACTGCACGGAGGTGAACAAAGTGCTGACCTACTTGAGGATAAATTCTTAAGTGTAAGTTTTAAACAATCGAGAAGTAAAAACGAACTTTTCTGCGTTAAAAATAAGGGATTAGGAATGAGATTTCTGGGCTGCCGGCATCTATGGCCATTTAGCCCGTCACGTATATGAGGGATGACGTCCCTCGGCGAGTACACAATCCGGGGAAAGGGAAGGAAGGAAGGAAGGAAGGGGCCTGGGACCTATAAGTTAGGTACCATACCTTCATTTGCCTGGTGTAAATGAGGGAAAACTCAGGAAAAACCTCACTTAAGATGGCTGGCCTGAAAAAAGCTTTTACAATTTTTCGACTGAGTGTCTCCACCGGAAATCGAACCGGGACCACTCGCACCGAAGGCGAGAGCGTTAGCGACTACGTCACGGCTCTAAAAAAAATTTAACGTCATTTGGTGCAAATAACAATGAATAGTTTTTATTTCTGCTTAAACAGGTTATTCTCTTTTCTTCAAAGTAGTATGTGTGTAACAATGTTACGGTTATGCGTGTCACCGTTAAAGGAAAAGGAGACAACAATAGCTTCAACCTGATAATAAATTAACAATGTATTTGTTTTAAGACAGTACATACAGGCAGAGGTGAAAGTGGATCTGAAAAGGTAGGGGGACACATGACATCACTCTGATCCCAGACCCGATGCCTATCTTTGCCCATTGTATTTTTGTAGGAAATGGAGGGTCGCCATAGATATGCTTTGGAAATTGGAGAACGGCGTCCTTCGGCGTTCCCTCTCAGTTTTACCCCTGCATACAGGTAAATAAATAAATAAACCCACATAGCAAACAATGTCCCTAGGACGTCCCATTTTGATCCCAATTATCCCATATAGTTCCCGGGATTATCGGAATAATGAGTAGACATCCTATGGACGCCCTACATAGGACGTCCTAAAGGATTCCCACGTAGGATGTCCACAGGACGTCCAAGATGGGACAAGAGATCCCACGGCGGACATACCTAGGACCACATTTTCCCTCGATTTACCAGTTTACATCCCTTTGAGGTCCTGTTGAATATCCCGTTTTCCGTGATATTAGCGAACATCTGGATATTCCGCGGAGATCCTATGGATGTCCCGGGAGCAAATTCGGATGAACCCTGGATGTCCCGTTGTCCATTGCGGATCAGTCTGAGACGTCCAGTGGACGTCCGTGTGCTATGTGGCAATTGTTGCAGCAAAACGGAATCTGTCAATTATTAAGGACAAAGAACGATATACTTTTAGTGACATAATGTTTGCCTATTTTCTCCAACATTATGCACGAACATGTACTCTCTACGTTTATCTTGTTCAGCTTTACGTGATCTATCGATTGAAATGTATACCGGTACCTCTTGTCTTTGGACTAAGATCAATAGAAATTAAAATATAAGACTTAATCATAATTTTCAACTATATCTTATTAACTATCTATATTATAAACATGAAAATGACCATGTTTGTGGCTCTGAAACTCTTGAATCACCCGACCGATCTCAATAAAATTTTCAACATACATGACGTTCGGGCTAAGGGTAGTTTTTATCATTTAACATTGACGATGCAAGTTAATAGAGTATATATATACAAAAGATCGAAAATGACCGATATTACTGTCGAATCCATAGTTTTCGGGGTTGCTGAGATGATCACGGACACTTTCGATGCTGTTTAAGTCCAAATTCAGCCCCGCAACTTGGGGGAGGAGGAGGGGGAAGATAGATAAAAATGATCGAAAAAGAACAGGTATTATTCTGCACCCGAAAAGACAATTATTGTAAAATACCTCCACGTATATTTTCACAAAAATAATAGAACTAAATTGTCTTTATAAGAGAAAGAGTACAGATGAAGTGTAAGATTAAATTTTCATGTTACATCAATCATTTCCTTGTTAAACTAGTATAGCTTTATTGAGAAAGTATAAAAATGTATGTTGACTGAGAAAGTATTTTGGAGGGGGACCCAGAACCAATGAGCTTCCTTGTTTGTGTGGGTGCGCTCCAGTAACAAATTCATATAAAGTACTAGTCGCCACTAATTGTAAGAGGTCAGAATAGAAGAACTTTTGGAGTAAAAAGTGTGTTTTTAATGCTATGAGTGGGGCAAGAAGTGAGTATAGAACTCTGGCCTATCCGACGTTCTCGTTATCCTGTACGCCAGATGATGCCGATTAGTTTGAAATTCCGATTACTGTTTACTGTATGCAGTGCTTTCTCCAGTTTTCTCGATTTCAGGAGGAGGGAGAATCTAAAGTCCTAGAGGAAGACAATATTCAAACCTACATGCAACATCAACATTTTGGGGGACTGCGTAAAACACTAATTGTATGTGTAAAAAATCTGTTAAAAAGTAGTTTGTATTTATTGTTGTTTTCCTTCTCCTAAGAGTGACACACCTAAAAGTGAAACAGATGCTTCTAACACTGACACAATATTCCTAAGACTCCTAGCAGTGACACATATACATCTAAAAGTGGCACACATACTTCTAACAGTGACACATATTCTTCTAACAGTGACACACACTTTTAACAGTGACACACATACTTCTAACAGTGACACAATACTCCTAACAGTGATACACATTCTCCTAACAGTGGCGCACATGCTTCTAACAGTGACTCATGTACTTCTAACAGTGCCACAATACTCCGAACAATGGCACACATACTTCTAAAAGTGATACACGTAATTCTAACAGTGGCACAATACTCCAAATAGTGACAAACATATTTCTAATAGTGGCGCAATACTCCTAAGAGTCGCACACATGTTTCTAACAGTGGCATAATTATCCTAAAAGCGACACACATACTTCTAACAGTGACACAATACTCCTAGGAATGACTCACATACTTTTAACAGTGACACAATACTCCTAACAGCGATATACATATTTCTAACAGTAGCATACATACTTGTAACAGTGACACAATACTTCTAGCAATGACACAATACTCCTAAGCGTTACACACTTGCTTCTAACAACGATACAATAATCCTAAGAGTGAGACACATGCTTCTAACAGTGACTCAATACTCCCTTAAGAGTGACACATACGCTTCTAACAGTGAAACACATACTTCTAACCATAACGCAATACTCCAAACAGTGGTTCAATACTCCTAAGGGTGACACACGTACTTCTAACAGTGACACAATACTCCTAACATTGACACACATACATCTAACTGTGACACAATACCCTAATAGTGACACAACACTCATAACAGTAAGACACTAACTTTTAACAGTGACAAATTATACCTAAGAGTATCACAATACTCCTAAGATTGAAATACATACTTCTAGCAGTAACACACATACTTCTAACAATGACACATATACTTCTAACAGTGACACAATACTCCTAACAGTGACAATAACTTTTGATAGTGACACTAACTTGTATTAATGACACAATAGCAGTAAACACTGATATACATACTTCTATCAGTGACACACACATATTTGTAACAATACTGTGGATAATTGTTGTTAATGATGCGATGCGTATGTACTCGAAAATGACAGTAAATGAGTCAACATAACATATGCATCTTTCTATGGAATGATATACTAACAAGATTGCATGTGTGAGTTGCACTCCCAACGTCATTAAGAATGATGAAACTCATCAAATATAATGCACTGCATATTATGTAGGAATTAAGCAGAACATATATGTTTATTCTACATAAAAGATATGAACTTTAAAAAAAGCTTAGTGGGAATGTATCTTTATTTTTCGGACTCATCCATCTGTAAATTTAATCCATTAGACAGGATAGGAAAAACATGAAACCTTCACATTCTGTAAAAAGGCATTTTTTAAATGGAATCTTGGTATATTGTAATGCATGCTTCCTGTTGATCAATATCTCTACTGCTTTTATTTTTAACAAAAAGGGAATATATATAGCTGAGGACAAAATAATTGTCTATAGATTTTTCAGGGCTTTTTATTTGCGAGTTTTGGAATGGGAAATTCTGGAAAGCTATTTGCAAATTTTCACATTTTTCTTAGTTTTCCACATTAGAAGGAAATTTTGTTTTGGTAGAGTTATCACTTTAGTATTTAAAATGAGCGTTATTCTGTTTTAAACATATGTATCTATTTTTTAAAGATGTATTTGGAACAAAAACGAAGCTCTGACAGTCAGTGATCGACTTACGACTATCTCCGGTTACAACTGCCTGAACTTAAGTCGGCCAGTTGGTACTGTGCTAAACAATACAATATAAAGTAACGTTTTGATCAGTTGTCGGTCGAAAATTTAGGCTACGGTTACACTGGATCAGAATTCGTACAAACTTTGGTCACACAAATTTTCAAAAATTAAAACTAATGAATTGATATTCATAGACGCTGTTATATTATTTCAGTTCTGTTGTTGTGATTGATTTGATTTGATTTTTGGTTTAGCGTCCCTTTTCAGCAAAGGCTATATAAGACGTGGACCAATAGCTTAACGTGGAATCCGAACCACATGATCTTCCACCGGGAATCGAACCCATGTCTCCTTACGCCAAAGATGCGTAAGCTAACTGCTTAGCCACGAAGGAGTTCCATTCTATTCTTATTAATAAGCGTCTACGAGCAGAATTTAATTTGGTTAATTGATACGAATTAGTAAGAGTTCGCACCACCAAATTTTATACAAATTCTGATTGAATATAACCGCTAACATACTGTACATTATAACTTTCATCAATAAATAATGATCCTTCATTCTAATAACTATTTTATTCTGTATTTTCTATTATGATAATAAACACCTATAGTCCAGGGAATAAAGGCAGCAAAGGGTACCTTATCTCACAAAAAGCCAAGTAGTTCTAGCTTTTTGATATATCACATAGATCAGACCCGTGGATCAGAATCCAAGTTTTCCACCTCTTAATCCTGTGTTCGATGTGACGCGCCAAAAAAAAAAAAACCTTTGGCATTCGGAAATATCAGATATTTTTCTGTTTAAAAATATCTTTTCACCACTGCATCTTAGAGGGAAAATTATGAGTTAAAGGTGCAGAATGTAAAATTTGCTACACCTTTTGTATGCAAAATGTTTATATGGAATTATTATGTAATGAGTTACGCAGCATCAAAGTTACAAATTTCCGTAAATGCTATTTCGTAATTTTCGTTTTTTTTTTTTTAAACAATTTTCGACAAGTTTACCGATTATATCTCTATAATGGTACGTCGTAGAGAAAAATATTCTGAATAAGAGACATATAAAAACATTAAATATACTATAAATTTAATATAATAAATTATTGTCTAGAACCAATATTAAAAGAGTTACGCGGCTTCAAAACCAATATCGAAATTGCGGGTTTTTATCAGTGGCGTCTCGTGACAATTTTTCGGTAGTTAACAGCCGCTAGAAAATTTTATTCTAGAATTCTTTTAGTATTCTAAATAAAAAAACTATAAATAATTAATGAAAGTAATCAGATATATATATATATATATATATATATATATATATATATATATATATATATATATATATATATATATATATATACTATAGCTAATGCACTGAGACTATTTTGAGCTACGGTACTGCTTTAAATGCTTTCATATTCGTTAATATGATAACACAACTTTCTGTTTCTGAAGTCAACTTTGGATTATTTGCTATGGTTTTCGCGAATTTTTTTTTGTATGCCATTCTGTTTCTACAGGCTCACTATCAATTTCACAATATACTAAATGTAATCTCCATTAGTATCAAGGACTACAAACATCTGCTATCTCGTATATTTGAAGAGCTCCTTTGTGGCTAAGTGGTTAGTGTAAGTGCCTTTGGCGCAGAAGACCCGGATTCGATTCCCGGAGGTAGCTCATGTGGTTCGGATTCCACGTTAATCAGTAGGTACTGTGCCATATAGCCTCGCTGCTCAAAGGGACGTTAAACTCAAAATCAACTCAACTTGTATATTTGATTTGCCATGTATACTCTTTAGTGAACTGTTAATAGTATTCACGAAACATGCAATGTATCAAATTATTATGACAGTTGCAGAGGTGCCTTTAATTAGGAACGCTTTGTCCATGTACTTTTGCATTGTTATCTCAAGACACTTCATTACTGTTCCGCCCCCTGCAAAGAAAAAACCTTTCCGGTTACAACTGAACGTACGTTACTGCAAATTTGAATACTCGTCTTTTTCTATTTTGCATGTGTTAAAGATGAATGTTGAAACAAAATCAATTTCAAAATTTCCTTTAGGTTCCTACAATACAGAAGGAAGATTTTACCATTGTAACAATATTACCAAGTACAGCATGCTTTGATAAGCTATTCGCTTTTTTTACAAACATTTAGTTTATTTAGGTAGAAAAAAACGTAGCCTAAAGAAAAATCAGTATTTAGAAATCTCTTGAAAATAAATTAAAATCTAATTTTATTCTGCATTAAATTAAAAATATCTAGAGAAGGATTTTAAACCTCCCATTTTCCTTAGTACGACCTCGGAAAGCCGTAATTTTGTTTGTTCCATCAGTGCTTTTTTATTACGAGAAATTGAGATAAAAAGAAATGTAGATAACTGATTGAAAGAATAAGGTATATACTAATACTATATTCTTCTATATATTTTAAGTTGCAGCTCATTCTTTGATTCTGTTTAAACCGCCACATTACTGGAAATAAGTCAATAACAGTGCTTGTCAACGCTGCTCGTGCAAATCTTGATTTGAACGTCAGGAGATCGCAGTTCCTCCTCTCAGTTGCCCGCGTTTTCCTTGCGTACTACACACAGAGCAGCCTACCACGCTCGCTGCTCTGTTGTGAACGTGGTGTGATGATGAAATGCATATACGCGAGGGGTAAAGCAAGCGAAGAATAGAAACGAAACGACAATATAATATTCTAAATATTATTAAATATCCTAAGAAGCAACAAATAGCCCACGATATTTGGTGTTCACGTGCTCTTGCGAACTGAACAAGGCGACGCCACTGTTTTCTCTTATGTTGTTTTCCCTATTTATTATTTACTACTGAACTAAGGTAAAAACATTGTTAAAAGTAGTCCGGTATTTCAGGAAATTGATTCAAAATTTGGGTATGAGCATATAAAAAATTACTTAATTTGTGTATAACAACAAAGGGAGGAGAACAATGACAGCGCGGTGCTAGCTGGTGTTGTTTAAATCAGGAAACGTGCTTCGCGTTTGACCATTTCCTTTATGTAAAGGCAAAGACATTCTTCACAATGATAAAAAAAACCTAAATTACATCCATTTGGAGAATTTAATCTATTAACGTCTTTTGTGGAAATCATTGGAGTAATAATGTCTAGGAGTGATCTAAAAGATCTGTTTATATTTTGTGCTGAAAACAGCATCGAAAAAAGTCATATCTGGGCCTGCTATTCCAGAGCAATAATAAGAACACAGTTACATGACTCACCAAACACTACCCACTTTGGTTGTCGCGAAAACATTTATTTTTCATATGAAAATAGAGCAGAGGTGGATCTAAAAGGTACAAACTGGGGGGGGGGACAGTCAGAATCCAGACTATCATGTTTACTATAAACTTTCAAAAAATATAAATAATAGCTTAAATTACTTTTGTGACTCAAAAAACTGGAGGGCCTAGCCCCCCCACACGGCCCCGAGACTAGATCCGCCACTGAAATAGAGCTGTGTTGGAAAACTTACACACTTGGACTGATCTGTTATACTAACAGCTGACGAAAATGACGAGTTTGAACGTCTTGAGATAAGGTTTCATGAACCATTAGGTCATCTGCAAAGTGATGGGCCTATTACACAGTTATGTAAAGATATTTTAAAGCGTAAAGAAGTTCATTGAAGCATATAGGATGGGTAATTGGTCAGTTCACATACAAACTGTGAAACAAATAATCTATTCGTGGCTAAATATTTATTTTACGCTAAATGCACTTACCTTTACTTCAAGGTATGTGCAATTACAAGACAAAGATGTTATTTATTCTATATTTTAACTTCGTCAAGGCCATCATAACAACTTAATACTACTATTACAATTGTTATTTGTATCTAATTACATTTATAAATTAATTAATAGGTTGTCATTTTATTTTCAGCTACGTGCATGAAGAACGAACAACTAAAACAGGTGGGAAACAGAAATTTATAACAAAACACTGGAATAATTACAAAACTGAAGCCTATTACGATAGTAGTTGAGTTACCTGCAAAAGGCAAAAATGTACAATTTTACATTTTTGATACGTGCGTATTTTACATAATACTAGAATTTTGATGATATTAAAAACTGTTAAAATATTTTAATTAACGTCCAACTTAAAGATGAGGAAACAAGGAGGCCCTGGTTTTGAACAAATTAAGATTGCACAGGGTGATCTCTACTACTGCATGCTTAAAACTGTATGTCATCATATTTGCATTATGGCTAAATTACTTTGTTTTAATACTTATGATTCAACTTTCTGGAAACTTGAACACAGAGGCACAAAATTTATTGACAATTCCCTCTTCCGTCTTAGTAGATAAAGATTATTTAGGTATTTTTACACAAACAATTCACAATTGGTATTCTATTTTTCGGTAAATCTAATGAATAATTTATTGTCCTATTTTAAAATTTAGAATTTTCTTCTTTTCACGAACAAGGTCTTTGTTCGTCCTGCTCTTATTCATGGACATATCTCCTGTTATCCACTCCGCAAAAGTTCTATCACAGATTACAGGTGCTCGAACATCGTATCTTGAGCTTTGCCTACTCACTACCTGCACAAGCTCCAACACAAGAAATCTATCGCCGTACAACTATCTCTACTCTTTTACAGCATCTCTATCGTCTCCGCTGTCGTTACGTTCAACACCGTATTAACACCGCTCAACCGATCGTTCATGAACTATTAGATCAAACTCCAGCTGTGCCACGTTACGCATATTAACCAGTCGATAATCTTCTTGCACTCCATGAACGAGATCAGACCACTCCTTTCTATAACCCACATCGTCACATTTGCCATCATCATTCGCACATCTATTCAATGTTTCTTTCAAAAACAATGTTCCGGGGGGGAGGGGCACTGCTTGTACTATTCTATTTGTTATTATATTATAGACGTATTATTTTGGTCTCCTCCGGGGGGCAGTGCGCCTCAAAACATACATCTGGAAGAAACACTGCATCTATTACGCATAAATTCATTTCTTTATTGGAGCTCGTTTGTGACTAAGTGGTTAGCGTACGCGCCTTAGGCCTGGGGGAGCTGGGTTCGATTCCCGGCGGGTGCTCATTTGGTTCGGATTCCACGTTAATTAGTAGGTCCACGTGTTATAAAGCCTCGCTGCTGAATGGGACGTTAAACTCAAAATCAACTCAACTCATTGCATTGTTCTCATTAACAGGGCTCCCATTGTTCACACCCTCTCTGAGTAGCTCCAGAACAGAAGATTAACACCCTTGTCTTAGCTAACATGCTAATGTCCTTATATTAACATTTCATTGCTACCATCACCTAAACTCTCATTGCATTCTTAGGTATTAATGAAAATAAATCAATAAATAAATTCATTACTGATACCCACTCCTAATACCTCTTTACTACACATAAATTGATGTCACTGATTCAAGGGAAGGCGTTATCTTCTGTGGCCCAAACATCTATTGATGGGAATGAGACTGCACTTAAAAAACTTAACGATTGGTATTCTAATTTCAATAAATTTAATACCTTTCTAATTCCAGAACTTTAATTTTAAGTAAACATATAAATGAAAAGTAGCAAAATTACATAACACAAGAGAGCAAATTTTTTTTTTTTTTTTTTTTTTTTGAATGAAGCACGGAGTGGTTTATCACAATTTCATCTCAACTTACAACACTCTATGGAAACAGGAGTACTAAAAATTTACATCTTCCGATTTCAATATTGGACTTCTTAATGTAAAAACATGATATATATAAATGGAATAGTATCTTTTAAATGAATTTGTTGTCCAACAGTAAGCTCTATCTTCTTCTTTAATCCTACATTGAAACGGAAGTGGTAGGTATAAACCATTATCGTTCCAACTTCGTTCACCTTAGAACCGTCAATAAATAATGACGAGATTTTGTTTTATTTTGCAATCGATTCTAACTACGTCAAAACAATAACTTCCATTTCATCCATTAACCCTCTATTGAAACTGTTAGAGGTAGAAACTATACAGGTTTCCGGTCTCAACGTTGATCCCAATCAAACAATAGGAAACGCTAAAGGTAATAGATAGGTGACTGTTTTCCGAATTGTTTTAGCGTCTCAAGAAAAGCTTACCATCTCAACTTTTAACGCTATATTAGGACCGGAAGTGGTCGAAATTTGCTACTACTTATGGTTTCAATATTGATCCTCATAGGGTATATGCAATTTACAAGACAAAGATGTTATTTATTCTACGGTGTATATTTTAACTTCGTCAATGCCACCATGACAACTTAATACTACCAATACAATTGTTATTTGTATATAATTACATTTATAAATTAATTAATAGCTTGTCATTTTATTTTCAGCTACGTGCATGAAGAACGAACAACTAAAACAGGTGGGAAACAGAAATTTATAACAAAACACTGGAATAATTACAAAACTGAAGCCTATTACGATAGTAGTTGAGTTACCTGCAAAAGGCAAAAATGTACAATTTTACATTTTTGATACGTGCGTATTTTACATAATACTAGAATTTTGATGATATTAAAAACTGTTAAAATATTTTAATTAACGTCCAACTTAAAGATGAGGAAACAAGGAGGCCCTGGTTTTGAACAAATTAAGATTGCACAGGGTGATCTCTACTACTGCATGCTTAAAACTGTATGTCATCATATTTGCATTATGGCTAAATTACTTTGTTTTAATACTTATGATTCAACTTTCTGGAAACTTGAACGCAGAGGCACAAAATTTATTGACAATTCCATCTTCCGTCTTAGTAGATAAAGATTATTTAGGTATTTTTACACAAACAATTCACAATTGGTATTCTATTTTTCGGTAAATCTAATGAATAATTTATTGTCCTATTTTAAAATTTAGAATTTTCTTCTTTTCACGAACAAGGTCTTTGTTCGTCCTGCTCTTATTCATGGACATATCTCCTGTTATCCACTCCGCAAAAGTTCTATCACAGATTACAGGTGCTCGAACATCGTATCTTGAGCTTTGCCTACTCACTACCTGAGACCGGAAACCTGTATAGTTTCTACCTCTAACAGTTTCAATAGAGGGTTAATGGACGAAATGGAAGTTATTGTTTTGACATAGTTAGAATCGATTGCAAAATAAAACAAAATCTCGTCATTATTTATTGACGGTAAAAAAAATATCGAAAAGCTGTGGTTTGGAATCAATTTGTGTCCTAGCAACAGGTCCCATCTCCACCCATATTACTCCACTAGAATCGGAACCCACACGTAAAACTTTACTAAATCCACAAGTGATAGAAGTTTGTCAACTCTTCTGGTGGCATGAAAATGAAAAAATGAAATCTTTGAGTTTTACGTTCCACGTTTATGCCGACTAGGCTAAAGGAGACGGCAATGATGAGAGATGAATGAAAGGGTGGAATGAAGAAAGTGGGATTAAACGGGAGAACACCGAGAAAACCCACGCACACAGTGTTTGTCCACCACAAAGTTCACTTGGCGCGAGCTGGGATCGAACCAAGAATCCCATGCACCTGAGGTGAACGCCACCGAGGCCCATTGAGTCACCGCGGCCCAGAGGCGGATCCAGGACCGACTTCTGGAGGGGCGGTGGGTTGTCATACTGCTACTTAGAGCTACTTTTAAGAGCTTCAAACTCTGGGATGGGTTTTATTTATATATATAAAATAAGAAAGTTTTCTCTTCTGGGGGGGGGGGATTGCCCCGATTGCCCCCTGGATCCGCCACTACCGCGGCCCCTCTTCTGGTGTCAATATTCTGATTTCCATATAGCGAAAACGGAATCGAACTGTTTCCTGGAATCAATTCAGTGTCCCCAGAATAGGATTTATCTCCTTCGTTAACCCTATATTCAAACTGAAAGTGATAGCAATCACTCGTTTCCACGATGATCGCTATAGAACAACACCCACAATAGATAGTGACAAACGGTTTCCTAGAATCGATTCAGCGTCTTTAAAAATCTTATCTTCTCATGTATCTCTTTACTAAGACTGGAAGTTGTAGAAATTTACTACTACTTCAGGCATAAATATAGAGCAAAAACGGTAAGAAGATTACGAGAAGTCTTCCAGAATCAACTGAGCGTCCGAAGAAATACGAAGCGCATTCGGAAAGTAACCTCCGATTGGTCATTGTGCGTGTAGTAGTGGGAGCAGCAGCAACGAAAATACGCTAGTTGTCGCCCGGGGCAAGAACTATCTCCGTCCCCTTAGTTACGTCACTGGGGAGCAGCGCTACCACCTTTGCACGAACGTGAGCGGTAGATCAGTCTGCACCTAGCTTTGGTAGAGTGAAGATTGTCTGATCACTAGTAACACTTTTGTAGCGTATCAAAATGTGTACTGCAATAGAAAACCCCACCAAATGCGAGGTACGAGCTGTTTAACGTTTTCTTACGGCAAAACAATATTCGGCAACAGCTATTCCAACTTTGTACTGTGTATAGACCAAGTGTGATGAGTGAAGGAGTTGTTCGTGAATGGATTCGTTCGTTTAAAAGTGGACGAACAAACATTCATGACGAAAAGAGGAGTGGCAGGCCATCAGTGGTCACTAATGAACTCGTTCAGAAAATTTATGGAAAAGTTCCTGAAAATCCACGTTTCACAATCTCGGAGCTTACCAATGAATTTCAACAAATTTCCAGGAATGTGTTATATGACGTCGCCTAAGATGCGGACACAGGCTGGCTCAAAGCACAGGCGGGAGATTTTTATGCTGATGGAATTTCTAAGCTAGTGCAGAGATATGATAAATGCTTGAATGTTTATGGAACTATGTTGAAAAATAGAGCAAAAAAGTAGTATTCAGTTGTACATAATAAATTATTCTTTTTTACTTTGGTGCTTCGTTTTTAACCAATCGGAAGTTACTTTCCGAACGGCCCTCGTACTTTCATTCCAACATTTATCCTTACATGACAACTGAAAGTGGTGGAAATCTACGATTTCCGGTTTCAACAGTGATCACAATAGTTGCGTTGAAACAGTAGTAGATACAGAAGCGGTTTTCTAATATGAAGGTACGCGCCTTTGACGTGGGAAACCCGGGTTCGACTCCCGGCGGGAGCTAATATCGTTCGGATTCTACGTTAATCAGTAGGACCACGTCTCACATAGACTCGCTGCTGAACGGGATGTGACACTCAAAATCAACAACAACAATTCTAATATGAAGTTAATACCGTAAGAATAGATTTTATCTTCAACTTTACGCCTCTATTGCTAGAATTACGCTACTAGTTCCGGTTTCAACATTGATTCCCATAGAGTGAGAAGGATAATAGAAACGACAAATAAATTTTTATATGGATTCAGAATCCGAAGAATACATTTCTTCTCAGTTTCATTCTTCTACTGAAACAGAAAATAGCACGAAACAGTAGAGCTTATGGTTTCAATAGTAATAAAATATGGTATGTTTTTGATACGGATTCAGTGTTAGATGAACAAGCTCGGACTCACATTATCTCCCTATTACAGGAAGAAGTTACGGCTTTGGTTCATTATTGAGATTGCATAATCTGGAAATACTTAGTTACAAAACTGTGAAAGGAAGCTCAGTTGTATTAAATTAGAACCTCTATTCCAGTTACGCTTCCGGAATCGTTTTTTTTTCCCGGCGGGAGCTCATGTGGTTCGGATTCCACGTTAATCAGTAGGTCCACGTCTCATATAGCCTCGCTGCTGAAAAGGGACGTTAAACTCAAAATCAACTCAACTCGTTTTTTTTTCTGCAGGAAAATCGGTGTAAGTCCCAGAACCGAAACCCAGTAGAACCCATTTATGTCTGCCGATTCTGTTACCATAATGTACCCTGTAAAGCTGAAATTAATGCAAATGTTTAAGCAAGCAAACAATATTTCATATTAAGAATTAAGCCGAGGTAGCCATTCATACAAATCGTATTACTATGTTCATTATCTATCCCTCAGGTATTGTAAGCTACTTTAAGTAATTATACAATTAAAGAATTGTAAATTGTTATAAAAAAGTGAACTTAATGTATTTGTGAACACGAAAGAGTTAATGATTAACATTTCAACACATTTAAGACATATTTAGGTTAGTTAAATATATGCTTGTGTACCGACAAATGCTAATGAAGAATTCGAAATTACTTGCTTATCCGTTGCATATACATGTTCAGAAATTGTTTGAAAATAAACCAATACTTTAGCGCGCCATCTCTAAGTACTGATTTGAATTCATGACAGGCAATGAACTGCACACACTACTCGGTTGAAAATCTACTATTTACCACTATTATATCTATTCGGAGAGATTTAAAACAAATAAAAAGAAATAAGCTGTCAATGTTATTAACTCAAATTAGAGCATGATGCGTAATTTATTGATAAAGCAAATGCATGATGCAATTTTGAATAATGCAGTTTTCTTTTTGATATCATGTATCCGTGTAGCCTAAAGGCGCTCATACCTTTAGTTAGTTCCTCATGACAGCTTGCCCAGTAACTGTGAACACAATTTCATTTTTCTAAAGTTGTAAATTTCTTTCTTTCCTGTTAAATTTCCTCTCAGCAAAGAAAAAGCAGGAAACTTTATGTAGTTAATTTTATTGGAAATACCGTGCGATGTTCCGTTGTGCAGCAGGTGAATTGACGTCTGATCTTGAGTGCTACTTTCACGTTGACCAATTTGCTTACCAACGCTGTTACGTAGGGGTGAGGCAATAAAGTTCCGCCGGGGAAGATGAATAATTTCAGTGAAACTAGAAATTTCTTAACATATCGCAATATTTGCCAGTTCAAAGTAACTTACACACACACACACACACACACACACACACACACACACACACACACACACACAAAAAAAAAAGGCTTGATAATAGCAGGTGCCGGCCTCATTGGTTCATGCCAAATGTTAATTTCGCTGCCGTGTACTAATATTAGTGCAGAGTAAAAATAACAATGGGAAATGGAAATCTAACCTACTACCAATGTTGGCCTTTCGTCCTAACTGACATCTCAGCCGAGCATTTGCCAATCAATTCACTTCCTAACAAGACTGTACGAAAGAAGTAAAATTGAGGTCGCGATATCGAAACTGTTGGACAAAGAACGCAAATTTTGATTATTCAACATATACCTTAGTGTTGTAACTTTTGAAAATAGAAATAGCAAACACCCTCCTGGAGTACGTATACTTCTAAGATTATGACGTCATCGCTCGTCAAAAAATGTGATCAACCTGAAAGTGGTTACTTCACATAAAATTAAGCGATTTGGAGTTCAAATTTAATAACTTTAGTTACTTTTGACGCATTTATTAAACTTAATTATTCCAGTTTTGGTTGAGTTGACGCATGCAATTTTTCTGGTCTACCACCAATAATACATCATATTTAAAACATAAAAGCAAATATAATTTTCAATATAATTATGACATGCACAAAATACACTTGAAATATAAGTCTTACCAGCTTCGCTGGGACTGATAATGTCTCATAATGCTTACATACTTTTACTGCATCTGGATGTATTATTCATTTGGAAGATGTGGCTGAGGATAAAGCAGTGCACTCTTCTTGAAAATGTACTTCTGTTGACCTTTAGTAATTTTGATTCAGTAAATTTTCTTGCCGTTAACTCTGTAGCAAATGCCGCGCACGACAGGTCGATATCAAAGCGAATTATAAGCTCTGCTTTAACCACGTTCATTGACAAATGATAATACCTATCGTGACTCCAAACAATCTAATAGAACAGAGAAAAAAAAACTAGTAAGAGGAAAACTTACCGGACATTTAACGTCCGGTTTTGAGGTCGTACTGACACCGGACAAGGAGGTCGAAAACCGAACTGTTCGGTAAAATATCGGACGGTCAGCAACCCTATTTAAACTACTTTAAGTCAATGGATTTCAACATGGTTTCCGCAATTAGGAATTCCCAAACATGCCGACCTTTATCCTATGTAGAGCTTACCATGTTCTGCCATTGTGGTACCAATGTATTTTTCAACTTTATTTTTGCAATTACCAATTCCTAACGATGTCCATCATTATCCTACGCGAGAAGTACCAAGCATGCTGCTGGGTAAATTGTATTGACAGAAGTAATAAGTATCAGTGTAACATGTACACCACGTAAAGGAGCTTGATTTATATGACGTGACCACTTTCTCATTTAAGATTGAAACGGGAAATCGTAGTAGATTTCTGAAATTTCCGGCTTTAATAGAGATATTGGAGTGGAGATGGAATACATTTTTGGGACGCTTAATTGATTCCCGTAAACCGATCCTCTCCTATAGTAATCAACGTTAAAACTGGAAATGGCTAATATTCCTAACATTTGACTCCTCTACATCCTTGCTAAAATTAATGGTGATCAATCAAGTAGTTGTTGAGATATTTTGTTTCTCTGACGAACGGGTACACGGACAGACAGAGTAAATATATAAAAAATGAGTTTTGATAAACCAAACTCCTTATAACCTGAAATCATCTAGTACTTAATTCAAATAAATCACGAACTGCCTTACGATTTTGATCTAAATTTAGTTAGACTTATGGCCGTGTGCACCAACGAAGTTCAACTGTTGAACGAGGCTCATAACCAAGCTCGGTGAAAATGTCTTGTTGCACCAACAACGTTCAAGGTTAAGTCTCGGTCAAATGGTGGATAAACTTGGTTTTTAGCTTGAACGGCCGAATTTAAAGATTTAAACTTCGTTGATCCAAGTCAGTCTGTAGTATTAGTAGAATTTGTTCCACTAATGAAATTACAATACATTTCTCGTGTTCGGAAACATTTTTTTGCTTGTGGTTTCATTATTCTTTTTTCAACACAATTACGATCACTAAAATTAGACTACTCACAACTCTATGCACACAATCTCGAAAGTCGAAAAGACCGGAACGCGGTATGCTTTCTTCATTTGTTACTTTGTTAAACGAAGATTAGAGACAAAAGACGACATCCAATCAGAGTCGATTTTACAAATTGACCGAAGATTACTTAAACGAGATGTATTAAACTTCGACTTTCAATGGTGCAACAAAAGTCCTGGAACCACGTTTAAACTTGAAAGTTTAATGTTGAAAACGTTTCAGTGAACGCTCGTTTAAACTTCGTTGTTGTTGCATACGGCTATTAATCGTTTAATTCTCTTGATCCTCTATATTCGAAAACACAGAGACGCTCATGGTGGTAAACTAAGTGTACAATGGAGGTTTCAAATGCTTTTTGACAGGTGACACATTTTATAGAACGCGCAAGGTACTACTACATATTTATTATATTTCTTAGTAGTAATTTACATTATAACACCATAGCTCCGTGTAGTATTACAGGAATAACGATTAATTATCTGGAACCTAATCTGGAATAATTATGATATTACCTAAACCGTAATAAGATCATTATAAGTTTCTGTCTTGTACATATCGAGAAGTGGAATTGAGCAATAATGCTGCCAATCATTGGCACTGTCTGTCTCAAAATTGATTTCAGCTTCTTATCGAAGCCTTCATACTAAAACTAAGATACGTCGTATAATTTTTAGATTTAAGAGTCTCCAAAGTCTCCAGCTTTACAATGAAATATCGTACCACTGACACAGTGCCATCTATAGAAGAACTATTGTATAAGTTTCAATTGTTTAGCCGCTTCAGTTTGTTGGAGGCAGATATTTGAATCTCTCATTGTGTGTTGAGTTCGCATCCCGCATGAAAATGCTGAGGTTCACACGGTTGTTGTTGACAGGGTTGCCCGGATGCTGAATCATCTCGAAAGTCATAGTCTATCACTGCAGCCTAGTCTATAACATCTTTGTGGACTGGAGGCATATTTTTCCGAGCTTGACCTTAGCCATAGTAACTAAATACACGTTTCTGATTGGTTTTCAGTTTGCAATTGTCCAAATCTTCTGCTTCATGTTTATTATAGTAATAGAAGAAAATTATCACTTTGTGTGTTGATAAAAATAAAAGGATAATTATGTTTAGGTACACTTTGTAAGAACATGAGGCATACTTTTTTTCAGGTACTACTCTAAAAAATATATATTTTGGTCACAAAGAAGTGGATGAGGTTCGAAGTTGTACCACCCGAACGTGACGTAATGTCATGTGGTATTATCATGATGGTAAAGGTGGAACAAAACAAGCACTGCGGGGCTTCTAACCCCCTTCGCTCTCTGACGCTTGCTTAGCTATGTTTAGTAAGAGAATAACTTTTTATGCATTATATTTTATATACAAGGTCCAATGAATATTATTTTTATCTTATTTTAATGATAGTGTTATGGAATTTATAAAAAATATATAAAATACTTACCTTGGCCCGGGTTTGAACCGACGCCAAAAGGTATTTTCATTACTAACCGGTTCGTTAGAACGCTCAGCCACAAGGATAGACAGCAGGAGGCGTTTGATCTGTGCTATATGTATCCTACGTGGCAAGAAACGGATAACTTCAACCAATCAGAACCATGTATTTAGCTCCTATAGCTAGAGTCGAGCATGATTTAAAAAATATGCAGACTGGAGCACTATGATGCAATGTGCACGGACTAATTCAAATCATTTCTTCTAGCGAACTGATGTAGCTAGACAGTTAAAAATTATATGTTACATTATTTCTTCCTTAGATGTCACTATATGCCATAAGTGACATTAACAGTGGCGTGATCAGGCTAAAAACTTCTGGTAATAACTTCTTATAGGGCACTTGGATAACACAACTTTATTTTTAAATTTTTAAATTTCGCGGCACACTTGATGCAGCTGCGCAACATATCAATGTGCCGTGACACATTACTTTGAAAAGCATGAAATAAAGATCAAATAGGTTCTAGCATACTCTACATCATGTATCATTCAAAACCTCTCGAGCTCCGTCGTGGCTAAGCAGTTAGCACATGCGCCTTTGGCATGGGAGATCTGGGTTCGATTTCCTGCGGGTGCTCATGTGGTACGGATCTCACGTTAAGCTGTAGGTCCACGTCTCACATAGCCTAGATGCTGAAAAATCAAATCATTTAAAACCTGGAACAATGCAAGTTGATACGTACAAAAAGTGTGAATATTTTATAAAAATTATGGTAAATATAGTAATACTGACCTAACATTGTTGTGACGTTGAACGTACATCTCGTGGAATCTGGTTTGTTTATTTGACTTTTCCTGGCAGGCGTCAGCCATTTTCAGCATTATGCTTCGCTTCACCTGTCGAGTAAAAGATTTGAAACACATTAGATATTTTCAAATATTTGCAAAATGTAGCAATTGTGTTCATTAACAGCTTTACCTTATTTTGATTCAATAACGGCCCTTGCCTCTTTTTCTAGTGTGGATCACATATAGCTGAGTGGCGTATTTACGGGGGTGGCTAACGGGCTCAAACCCCTCCCTCCGAAATAAATTTGTTATATGCAAAACTTCATTAAAATTTGTCGGCACCCAAAAGGAAAAATATAAGTGCTTATTCAGGTGTTGTGCATAGCCCCCGAAACAAAATCCTAAATACGCCAATGATGTAGTTCATATGGTTTCCAGATTTTTCAGAAAGAAAAGGCAGATTTTTCAGTGGAATGTGATATTCAAAATTTACATATAACACACATATATATGGTTTCACATAGTAAGCTAGAATAATTTCATTGGAAACTGGGATTGTGACATTTTCTCAACTAATATTGAAACCGGAAGTGGTAGTAAATTTTACCACTTCCGGTTTTAGTAGAAAGATTAGGGTGCAACATATTCTTGAGACGCTTAATCGATTCCAGAAAACCCATTTCTCGCTATCTGTTACCATTTTTACTCTATTTGTTCCTCGCCCTAGTACAGAGAAAAAAAGTAAGACAAACTTAGCACCAGGGACATAGGGTTCATTAAGACTATAAGCCTAAGCCTATCCAGGGTTAAAGTGGATCTGAAAAGGTAAGGTAATGCATGACGTCACGCCGTCCCCCGTGTCTACCTTTGCCCATTGTAATTTTTTTAAGGAAGCAAGGGACGCTATAGATACTTTTGGAAGTGGGGATACGACGTCCATCGCATTCCTTCACTTTACCCCTCTGAATCCAAATATGTATACGTGAAAATCAAAATAATGTTCCTAAATGTTGACACACTCTATATTATCAATATATGATTGATTACGTATAAACATGAAGCAAGCAATAGTACCGGTAGCTTTGAAAGTTTAATCCCTCCCAGAACAAAAGGAAGGCTAGTTTTTCGTAGCCTATTTCTTGCCGCATGAGAATGGGCGGAGACACAATCACTTTGTCATTTTGTTCCTAGTAGAAGAAAGCGTTGAGTGCAACACAAGCCGGTAGCCAGCCCAAAAATGTAAGGGAGAGAAACGGTAGAAGTTAGGGGGGATGATCCAACCATATTATAATTCATCACCATATTAATGTAGTTCATTTGAAAGCCTACCGTGAAAAGTTTAGGGGGGCGGCTCCCCTAGACCTCTTTGGATACGGGCTTGGTGCAACTTGCAAATTTGAAGCAAACCGATGAAGACAGACGAAGCTTACTAAGGTTAGCCTTCAGTGAAACTTCACCAAACGTAAGCGAATGTCAAAGCCTAGGACGAGATTCAGCTATTTTTGAGGTTCGTTAAAGAGATATGATTTTTTAAAAATTACAATTTACATTCAGTAACTTTTGCACTCTGAGGGAAAAGGAACTGAATGAAATGTAATTTATTTCTTTCCTATTACAATCAGAGTAACTATTTCCGTTATAGAATACCTAGTATTCAATTGTTTTAGCAAGAATAGAGTATCTCAGTAATTTCTGAAATTACGGAGATAAAACTTGGCATATAAACTCTCCAATAGAAGCACCTTAATACATATTTCAGCGTGTTAGACATTCCGTACAGTTTCTATAGTATCCATCGAAAATTACACTCCTAAGGAGGAAAATGGGGGCAGTTTCTGTAATATTCAGATTCACGTTTCTTCACTCAGAAAATGCCCAATATGATTCTTTTAAGTTGGGAATGTACAATTGGATACAATAAAATAAAGATATAATTGGTTTCAATGTTTAATGCACTGAAAGAATTTGCAGGGTTAAATTAGTCAAAATTCGGTTGCTAGTAACCAAGTTACTTTGTTAATATATAGCACACCGAGCTCTCAGTTGCTGAATCCGACTACTTATTGGCTAGTTAATCTTCACACATTTAACCAAGTAGTTGACTAATTCCAGTGAGGAGATTAGTTAATCAAGGAGTAATAAGAAAGAAAAAGCTTCGAATAGATATGAGAAAATTCGAACCACGAACGGATCTGTATCGTGAAGCGTTAACGTGCTCAGTTACCTGAGGAGTACCCAACGTAACGAGTAACGTGAGGAGTACGAACGGCGTCCCGCAGCGTTCCCCCTCACTTTTATCCTTGATTTTGGTTCAAATCATGTGATTCTTGCTTCTCTACTAAGAATGTAATGATGGAAACAATTTGATCATTGTAACACAGTTAGGGCACCCCCATATTGGTCAATTTAGTTGAAACTTGATTCGTAGGTTCTTTTCATATTACTTCTGAGCTTTTTATCTATACATTCAAGCCAAAAACCATAGTTTTTAAGAGGTTTAATTAACCGAGCGAACTGTTAGAAATATGTTTTGACAATTTTCTTGGTACAAACTTCACCGAGTACTGTTAAGTTCCTAGTAACCCAGATTTCATCAAAATGGGCAGTTTCGATTAGAAACTACTAACAACAAGCTAACAATTTTCTCAGTGTGAGGGATTTTTTTTAAATATTAAAATTTCCGTTTCTTTGGATTCAATATTTAAAGTTTTCATTAAAAATAAGGAAAGAAGTGTTTCATCATTGTCGACAATTCCACTTCTAAATGGAAATCTCTCCAGTGTTGAAAATTTCGGTTTTGTATTCATTAAACTTTATTCTTCCAAAGCGAAAAACGAGCACTTTCGCTTCTAATAATATAGTTTATTGTCCCCTTTTCCATATTAGTAATGCTTTGTACGTTAACATTTGTTGCTATGAACTAAGTGGTCAACTTGAGTTTGTGTTTGAATGATGTAAAACAATTACAAATAAGTTTTTACTTGTTTATTTAAAGCAGTGTAATTTCCATGTGAAACAGAAGCACAGGTAGGTAGCCAGCATAAAAATGTAGGAAGGCGGCTGAAGTTAGGGGGGCGATACAACCATATTATAGTTCATCACCATATTATAGTTCATTTGTAAGCCTACCACGAAAATTTTAGGGGGTCAGAAAAAATTTAGGGCGGAGGCCCCCTAGACCCCCCTGGATACGGGCCAGCAGAAGCATTATTATATATTTTCTGGAATAATACAGTCAACTGCAAAATAATAGGCTATATTGCATGAATCATCACTTTCTGAGAAACATGTCGGCGGCGTAGCCATTTCGGGACTTGCCTAGCACAAAACATTCATCTATGTTCGTGAGCGGAATACCAGTAAACAAAATTGACAACTTTCAGGATACAAAATCTTCACTAGATGCCACAGAAATATTTTCTTCTCTTAGATACAAGCCCGAATGTTTTCCACAAACATAGAAGCCAGGACTACACTAGAGCTTCTTCCGTTTGTATTAATAACTCGAGTCCTGCTCGGACTCAGAGTTGAAAATGCTCATAATCTTCTAACGTCTAAGTACTGTGTTTCATAGGTAAACTGTTAAAGACATTAGTTACAATGTTTCCATTGAAATGTATACTTAGGATCTTATTCTTAATGTAGCGTTAGCATTATTTTGTGTGTGTGTTAGCGGTGTCTTAAGTTCTACTGGACCGTAAATAGAAGTCTCAAGTAAATTAATACTTCTATGCCAGTATCTGGTTATAAAAACAGCTAAACATGGTTAGTAACTCAATAGAGCAATGCTAGGGTGGCCTTTTTCTTTGCCCTGTGGTACAGGTTGATCATTTTTCACTGAAACAGAAACAGGACATTGGGATACTAAAAGCATGACTTTGGGAATCAAATCTACTAACCACTATGTAACATAAGAAAACAACTAGCAAGCAAATACACGCTAAGCCCAATATAGACGCCGGATGTTGATACCCCAGTCCTATTAACATGCATTTTTAGACTTTCAAACTGTACTATGTGTAAGTATCGAAATCTTTACAGACTGTTCCTTTCAGAAAAATGTTCCAGAGAGGAAAACTAGTATTCGGAGGGGCACATACGTATTTGGAAATGGTAGTACTATATTTAATATTATATTTTATACGTATTACTTTGGTCTCCTCCGGGGATACCCACATAGCTCCTGGGGACAATACCACGCAGAAAAACATATCTGGAAGAAAGACTATTTACAGAACGGCCATCTATATTCGTCTGTTAAGGGGAAAGACTAATAAATATTTTTCCAAATTTAGCAATTTCTCTTTTGCCCGTTTTTGGTAAGTGAAAAGAGAGAATGAAATGTAACTTACCACAATAATAGATAATGTTATTCTACACTCGAAAATACGAATCGGAAGAATTTTCATTGTTGTCATCTATAGAAATTACAGGGTGACCAGAATTTGAATTACTCAAAAAACTGGGTTAAGGCAACGACTACAAAAATTAACTCAACGGTAATTGATGACTTATCGTGCTGTCTATGTTCCTTGTTAACTACTTTTTAAATAATATTTGTATTTTGTATTAACCTATTTATTTAAAAAGTAGTTAACAAGGAACATAGACAGCACGATAAGTCATCAATTACCGTTGAGTTCATTTTTGTAGTCGTTGCCTTAACCCAGTTTTTTGGGAAATTCAAATTCTGGTCACCCTGTAATTTCTATAGATGACAACAATGAAAATTCTTCCGATTCGTATTTTCGGGTGTAGAATAACATTATCTATTATTGTGGTAAGTAAAATTTCATTATCTCTTTTCGAAAAACGGTCAAAAGGAAAATTGCTAACTTTTGTAAAATATATTCCCTTAATATATTTGTCTTCATAAAATATGGCATTGTCCGTCCTCTCCTAGAATTAAATACAATGAGAAGCATTTCAGAGGCCCCAGTTTGAGTTTTTTGAAGTACCGGTACGCCTTTGATTATTTTTATTCTTTGTCTTAGGGAAATATATTTTGTTCATATGATGGGACAGCGGCAGTTATTTCATTTGCAGGAAACACTTTAAGTTTGATTTTTAAATGGTATAGTGGGTTTATTCTATACTTCATCACTCAAATTGGGAAAACATTATTTGACACAACTTAAAGCCTTAACAAATGTATGTTATTCCTGAGACAATAAGAGTAAAAATTTTACTGAAATTTGCCCAGATCATATTTTAGTTTCATTTGAGAGATTTATTTTGGGGGATCGAAATGTTTTAAAGGTATTCCATCTTCATTTATATGTTCATGTGCGTATCGTATCATATGGAGGAAGAAAGTTTTATGTTGTAGTGCGCCTCCCTCGAGTGACAGGGAGCTGAAATCGGAGATTTTTTTTGCCACTCAAACAAGTTACAAGTTACGCCATTGTATACAAAGCACTCTTGACTTCCCAGAGGTGCACCTTTTGTTTTCCGCATACCTCCAATGGTACTTTTCCATTCAAGCACGTGATTACATATTTAAACTATCTTTAAGTTAAATTATAGATATCTAGATGGAAAGAAATTATATAATTTATTTATTTATTAATTAAATAGCCATGTTTTACTTTAAACAAGAAAATTCTATAAATTGAAAGAATTATATTGCAAGGCCTGAAAAACAATCTTTTGGTTTACGCGACAAATCTGAAAACCAGGCATCAATATAATAAAAGTTAAATTCGATAAATAAGCCTACACGTTTTGGTCTAAAATTACATTTACTGTAGTGATGTAAAAAGGACAAGCTTAGTTTAGTGCGCAGGCTATCCCTCAGCAATAACAGTGTACAGTGCATACATATATCTATTTTACATAGCAACTTTTTGCCCTATTTGCATATGGGATATTTAAATTTTCGTGTTATATTTACATTTAATTTTTGTAAGTAAAGGATTAGGTGTGGAATCATTAATCAGGTTTAAATTTGTTTATATATATTATTATGTTATTTATCGGGAGGTGAAGCATATAATTATGTATATTCAGTGTTCTTTTAGATATTAATCGTATGTATCATGTGTTTTGAAGAGAATCTAAGCTTCAGTATCTCGTTCTGGAAGAACGTAGAGTTAAAAAAAAACAATAGTTTCAAAGCAGAGTCTTTGTGTGGACGCAGAAGCTAGGTGGTCTGGAAGAGAACAGTGAAGAATAGTATCCATCTAACTTTCCTGTTTATAGACGTACCCAGGCACATGGAGTATATGTCAAGATATGGATTCTTATATTTAGTCTTTTATACGTGAGGAAGTAACATTTCCGCTCGGTGCCGGAGTGCCCGAAAAATCTATTGTTACATGAAGGAGCTAGAACCTAGCATGTACATATCGAAACGGCGAATACAAAGACGGGTGACTTTTGCAAACCACGCCTACAAGTCACACATATTAGTATGCAAGCGTCTGTATACCAACGGACGTCTCTGGCTGGCGCAGTGATCCGCCAATTTCAAACTATACTTGAGAAGCTATGATTCGGTGCTATTCCTGTTAACAGTCTTCACCGCCTTTGTGTAGAGATGTTCCACACATAATTCTTTATTTATATGTTTAAAGTTCTCTTGATGTATTCGTTATGATTTTTGTTTACTAAATTAGGTCGTAGCTAGTTTTAGCGTTTATTATTGTAAAATAAAAGGCTTATATTGAAAAAGGTAGTAGCTCCCACAGTACGTGAATGAAATAGGATACGTAAGAGCCATGCCACCATGTTCCAGCAGACGTCTCCTGCAGGAGGGACAAGACGACAGAAAGAATTTTCATTTGTAACTTATTAACTATCAGATGACAGCACTTGGTATTTACAATATATGCATATTTTTTACTTATAGAGTTATTTTGTAATGAGTTTCAACCAGTCTTGTGCTGATATACATTATAAACAAGAAAAATCAGTGCTTAAAGAACCCCACTCACCCCTCTCATACAGGTGGGAACCTTTCGAAGTCACTCACCAGGTGTCTCCCTGGGATGGACACAAGAAAGGGTGAGAGAGGACAGTCATTTTTAAAAGTTTCAAATGTTTATACAGTGCTTTTTCATTCAAATTTAATATAAAATATCAATTAACAGGTATGAGTAGAAAGATGCATGTTTGTACTTTCAAGTGATAGCAGCAACTTCGTGATTACACATTACAGAAAATCACAATGATAATTAAAAGGTGAAAAAGTGTGTTTTTACGAAATATGTAGGTCACAAGGGGTAGCTAAACACGCCTCTCTGATTCCCCTTACGTCCCCTTGCCCCGTCATAAGAAAACTTGGTATATGAGGCGCGAGCCTATATTTTTGTCCTGAAATGGGAAAATATAAAAACAATTGGCAGGGCGGAGACAAGGTAGTTCGAAGTTGGTTTTCAAGACGCGAAGCGACAAGGTACTTCATAGTTTTTTATTTCGATACGCGGAGAGACAGGATTGTTTTCTCTCGTCGCGAATAGCAAAGGTTTGCGATATAGTGCTTATCGTAGCGGTGTACTTGAACAGTGTGTGTTGTTAACCATGAAGTGTACTAACGTGTGTTAATTCAAAAACAAAACAATGTTATCAAGATTATAAGTTTCATACAGTTTTTCTCCGAAACTTTAATACAAAACCGGCTCTGGGCGCAGGCACTTGCTAAAAAAAAAAAAAAAAAAAAAAAAAAAAAAAACATTAAACTTTTTTTTCTTTCTTCTAGCCAGTAAACTCTTCGCTAGCTAGAGAAACTAGTACATACAGAGATATTCGTATTTATCTTCATTTATCTACATATTGAAAGTGTTTTTATTATTATTATTATTATTCTTATTGTTGCAACATGTGTGTGAGCCGCGGTAATTAACTGTGCCATTACCAACCGCATAGGCGAACTCATAAACGCACTAACATGATGCTACGAGTGTCTGTGCTATAACAGGATGCAAGTGCTGATCAACAGCCAGGCCATTTAATTCCGTAACCTCGAGAACTCCAGGCGAGACAGCGACAGAGGCTGCAAGATTCTCGAGACCAGCGGAGACCATCTCATCATGCTGCTGCAGGTCCAGTAAGACGGTGAAAAGTCCACCAGAGGATTTGTACAGGCAACAGAGCACGCCAATGGGAAGAGGTGTGCCGACTGGGATGCTGACTTCCATAGAGGACCAAGGATGCTGATAACGACGACGAACTTCACAAAACACTAAGATTACGTGCACGAACTCGAACAATATCCGGTAAAACCAAAAGGCCTTAAGAGAGTAAAAATTTCAGCGCTTTAAAATTGTTTTAATCTTATAAAGAAATTTATTAGTGAGTGATATTTTGTACCGTGTGTGTTTCTCGTGTGAAATTGAAAATTAAATGGTTTCTACCAGGATCTCTTTCGTCTTTCTTGGACTTCTCCAGGAGAACCAAGGTATGTGCAAGAAATTTATAAATGTGCCCTGTTTTATTTCAGCTGCTGGGAGTATGCAGAGCCTATGAGGCATGAAAGCCAGTAACTTTTGTTGTTGTTACGTGGGTAATCTATTTGGTGATTTCACCTGGAATTAAAACTACATATCCTTGAAATTCAGAGTCTCATGTTCACCAAAATTTAACATATTATTTTTATTTGGCAAATAATTTTATTTTTTTTTATTTTATTATTATTATTTTTTTTACTTTTGCTCTACCGATTAGTTGGTGTGTAAGAGGTATCTATGTCTGGGCCTTCAGCCATCTTATTAATATTAATTAATTATAATCATTTCCCCCACTTCTCATATTCCTCCTCAGATACCTGCTCTGCACCCCACAAAACGTGGCTTTCCCTGGCGCGTGGGGCCCGTTCACTCCAGGTGAAATGTTATTCCCCTTGTATCTTTGTTTTGCTAAGAAGCTTGGTGGCGTGTAAAAGTAACTTCATTTTGTGTTTCTTTCTTTGGATATTGTTTTGAATGAAGCCACAAGCAACCAAAGGGATTACTCACAATGTTCATGCCGTCAATATAAGCCTTCCGCGGATCAGTTTAATTTTATTTACAGTTTTGACGCGCAGAGACATCAAGAGAATTTAATGTGTTTATTTTGTTGTGTTTTTTTCTTGCATTTATTGTGTTTTTATGTGTGATTTGGAGATATATCTGATTTGTTTATAATTTTGAAGGGGGATCCAATTCTATTATTTAGAGCAATTAGGACACTTAGAGTTTCTAAATCTTTGTTTGTGTTTTAATGGTATTGACGCGAAGTCAAACTAGAAAAATGGAAGAGTTCGCGGGTGAAAACTGTAACCAGCTAGGAGAGTTTGGTGAAAATTTAGAATCACATTCCGAAGATCGCGTTGACACTGCCCAGACTTCTCCAGGGCAGGAAGTAGAAGCAGTAGTTGTACACACTGAGAACGATGTTAGGATTACTGAACCGGAGCATGTAAGGGAACCTGTTCCGAGTACCTCCGCGCAAGTCACAGGTAACACGACCGACCCGTGTCTCATGTCACTAATGACAATGTTGAAGGGAATTTCAGAGAAGTTAGAAAATCAGGAAAAGAAACAGGAGAAAGTAATGCAGGAAATTACAGGCCAATTAGGCAATCAGGAACGAAGACAAGAGGAGATAGCTAGGAAGTTGGAGCAACAGGAACAGAGACAGGAGCAGGCTAGCCAGAAACTATTAGAAAGATTAGAAATCGTAGAGAAGGAAATAACAGTTAGTATTAGGCAAGAGTTAATGCAAAATGTCCAGGATCTCGAGGCTAAGATTACTTCTACTGCGGGCAACCTGGACACGAGAATCACTGCGTCCTGTCAAGAACTGAAGGACTCGATTCAGGAGACGGATGAACGAGTTCGTCAGTTAGAGATAAATGCGGGAAATAGGATTGAAGAAGTGACTGAAGCTCTTAGTTCATACCTCGCGAAGGTAGATCGCGAAGTAAACCATTTGAATAGTGAAGTAGAGAAAGTAGGTGAAAACGTCACTGAAGTAAACAATCAAGTGCAGGGCGTAAGAGAACATGTTGGAAATTTGACAGGCAGACTAGATGGTGTGGAGAGCACTGTAGGCCAGCTGCAGTCCAAGCTGAGACGGGCCGAGTTACGCTGGGAAGAACAGTTAGAACTGTTGCGTGATTCTGTCAGGGAGAGAAGTAGTGACGAGAATGTCTCAGCCTCTGTCTCGAATACGAGAGCCGAGTCTCCTGTAGCCGGTCCAAGTAACGCGAGACAGACGTCGGAAATTTCGAGACAGGAGAGCTCGAGTGAACACACTGCCTTCCCAACGAACCCAGGACCACAGCCGTGCCAGATATCGTCAGCTTTAGGGTTTCTGCATCGCGACTTGCATCTTCCCTCGTTTGATGGCTCTGAGACCGAAGTCCAGGCGTATAACTTCTTGTTAGAATTAGACAGTTATTTTGAGCTCACTGGCGTACCAGAAGAGCGACGTTTAGCTTTCACCACGAGATGTTTCAAGGGCATCTCGCGTAGATGGTATCAGGTGACGTCAGTAAAGTGCAGAACTTACCAAGAACTAGTTACTCAATTTCGCGAGACCTACCTTACTGAGGAGAAACTAGCTAACCTTCGTGCTTCAATATTGACATCTCGTTTCGAGACACGAGGAAACAAAAAACCGACCGAGTATTTGCTCGAGCTGCTCCATACGAACAGCATATTGGACCCACCCTTACCACAACAGGTTTTACTTAAAGTCCTTCCAAGACAGCTTCCATTTTCCATTTACCGCTGCATTGTATCCTCGAAGCCACGTACTATTGAGGAGTTACTGGGAATCGTTGGTGAACTCCAGAGTACGTATCAGCCTCCGAGTAGTAACAGCAGGAGGGGAATTAACATGTTGGCAGTTGAAGAAGGGGAGAGAAGACAGTCATCCCCTCCTCCGAGAAACAATAGGCCGAGTAATCCCTCACGAGTAAACAGAAGGCAACATAGGAATAATGGGCCTTATCAACAGAGGGGTAGTAGAGGCACACCGCGTAATGCTGACAATAATGAGAGAGAAGGAGAAAGTTGGCAACAGCGCAGCAGCGGTATGCAGCGTCGAGACAGCAGGGCGTCTAGGGGAGCTAACGGTGGTCGTAGTGGTCAGAGGCGTGGCCGGAATGTAAGTCGGAACTACAACAACACAGGAAATAGAAGTGACTATGCGCAGGAGATCAATGAACTGCATGTACAAGAGCAAAGGGCTGGTCAGCAGTCGAGATCTCAGCCGTCTCGTGGCCATTCGAGATCTAACAGCCCGAACAATGCGAGAAACTGAGGTTCCCTCGCACCTCTTCAGAAAAGCGTTAGGGAAGAGTATTGTCTGAATATTCATTCTGAGCTTGCAAATGTAAATTCTGAGGACGTGCGTAATAGAAATATATTATGTGACACACACAGCGAAAACTGTGAAACAACAGTTAAGGAAGCTGAAAATAATGTAGAAATTGTAGGGATTGATAATTGTAAGAAGTGTGACGAAATAATTAGTAAAAAATACTTTGCCCATGAAGAAAATACCGACGTTCGTCAAACTGAAATTTGTTTATTGTTAAAAGATGGGAAAAGAATAAGTTTGGATAGAAAGAAATTTGATGAGACGAACGCGATATTTCGTGATCTCCTTGACTCTAGTACTGGGAATTTACCCTCAAACAATGTAATTATTTTGCCAGAAGTAGAGATTGTTTTGTGTGGGGAGAAGATAATGGGGTTACTTGATACTGGAGCGACCATAACGGCTTTGTCGCAGTCTTTGTGGGAACGCGTGAAGGAGCGCAAGCCCCCACCAGCTTTCATTAAGTCCACCAATATTAGGGTTACTTCAGCTTTTGGTAAATCAGTAGCCTCGATTTTGGGACAAGCGATGTTGGAGATAGAGATCGATGGTAGAGATTATTATACAACTGGAATAATCGTGAAAGGGCTGAACAGAGATCTAATTTTGGGCTCACAATTCTTTTCAGAAAGTAGAGCGATTTTAAATTATGAAGAGAATATGTTGCAGCTTAACCATCCCCACAGAACAGAGGTTTCTTTTCGAGATATTCAAATTGAAGAAGATGAATTGATAATAAGTAAATTAACCTGGGAGTTCGATGACGAGACGGTAGATTTATATAATCCCGGTCTAAGTAGTATGTGCGTGTCGAGTCGAGGACCGCATACTAACGTTCAGCTGGAATTGCTTAATGCAGGAGAATGTCGCCAGATGGAGTCGACAACACTGCGCGCGAGGTTGGATGATGGAAGATTCCCAACCACTGCTGAACTGGCGAATGTAGTATACTCGCCCCAAGAGTGGAAGAAAGTTCGAACCCAGGCTACACCATCAGAGATTCGTGAGCATGTCGAAAAGTATACCGAATTGACTGGGGATGAGAAAAGACAGTTATACGAAGTGCTCTACAAGCATAGAGAGATATTTGATGAAAAGCCCGGATGCATTAAGAACTACGAACACCATCGAGGTCACAGATGACAGGCCCCTAAAAGCTAGGATGTATCCATATGCACTGAAGCATAAAACCCTGCGATTGAAAGAGTGTCAATTCGCTAGACAGAGAACTAGAGTGTTAAGCTATGAACTTGCGCCTGAGGGCATACAAAAGTCGCCAAAGAAAATGAAGAAAAATGTGTCAGTTAAAAGATCGCAAAACGTCCATGAACCATATAGCTTAGAGGAATACTGCAAATTTTTGAGAATATTCAGCACGAAATACTCAGAAATACTCTTTCCGCCCTTTTCAGCTCCTATGAAAAAAAGTATGTAGTACGTGGAAGTACAGCACAGCAGGGTGCTACAGGCCAGCCTGAGTAAGAAAAAAAGAAGGAGGCAGTCAGCTGTTTACCTGAAGGAACTTCCTTCTTTTTCTCGAGCGAGCACCTCAGAAAAGGTGACCGAGAGAAAGATCATTATCTTTGTGTACATATATATCTATATTGTTGTTAGGTAGTGCTGTATTTTTGCTTCTCTTTTCGTGTATTTAGATTTTCAGTGTTCGTTTATATCTAGTGTTTATGTTTTTATGCATTAATATTATGTGGAACTATTCACTCCTTTAAGAATCTGCAACGTTTATATAAATAACTTTGCATCTTCTCTGAAGGGGGATAGTATGTACAGTGCATACATATATCTATTTTACATATCAACTTTTGCCCTATTTGCATATGGGATATTTAAATTTTCGTGTTATATTTACATTTAATTTTTTTAAATAAAGGATTAGGTGTGGAATCATTAATCAGGTTTAAATTTGTTTATATATATTATTATGTTATTTATCGGGAGGTGAAGCATATAATTATGTATATTCAGTGTTCTTTTAGATATTAATCGTATGTATCATGTGTTTTGAAGAGAATCTAAGCTTCAGTATCTCGTTCTGGAAGAACGTAGAGTTAAAAAAAAAACAATAGTTTCAAAGCAGAGTCTTTGTGTGGACGCAGAAGCTAGGTGGTCTGGAAGAGAACAGTGAAGAATAGTATCCATCTAACTTTCCTGTTTATAGACGTACCCAGGCACATGGAGTATATGTCAAGATATGGATTCTTATATTTAGTCTTTTATACGTGAGGAAGTAACATTTCCGCTCGGTGCCGGAGTGCCCGAAAAATCTATTGTTACATGAAGGAGCTAGAACCTAGCATGTACATATCGAAACGGCGAATACAAAGACGGGTGACTTTTGCAAACCACGCCTACAAGTCACACATATTAGTATGCAAGCGTCTGTATACCAACGGACGTCTCTGGCTGGCGCAGTGATCCGCCAATTTCAAACTATACTTGAGAAGCTATGATTCGGTGCTATTCCTGTTAACAGTCTTCACCGCCTTTGTGTAGAGATGTTCCACACATAATTCTTTATTTATATGTTTAAAGTTCTCTTGATGTATTCGTTATGATTTTTGTTTACTAAATTAGGTCGTAGCTAGTTTTAGCGTTTATTATTGTAAAATAAAAGGCTTATATTGAAAAAGGTAGTAGCTCCCACAGTACGTGAATGAAATAGGATACGTAAGAGCCATGCCACCATGTTCCAGCAGACGTCTTCTGCAGGAGGGACAAGACGACAGAAAGAATTTTCATTTGTAACTTATTAACTATCAGATGACAGCACTTGGTATTTACAATATATGCATATTTTTTACTTATAGAGTTATTTTGTAATGAGTTTCAACCAGTCTTGTGCTGATATACATTATAAACAAGAAAAATCAGTGCTTAAAGAACCCCACTCACCCCTCTCATACAGGTGGGAACCTTTCGAAGTCACTCACCAGGTGTCTCCCTGGGATGGACACAAGAAAGGGTGAGAGAGGACAGTCATTTTTAAAAGTTTCAAATGTTTATACAGTGCTTTTTCATTCAAATTTAATATAAAATATCAATTAACAGGTATGAGTAGAAAGATGCATGTTTGTACTTTCAAGTGATAGCAGCAACTTCGTGATTACACATTACAGAAAATCACAATGATAATTAAAAGGTGAAAAAGTGTGTTTTTACGAAATATGTAGGTCACAAGGGGTAGCTAAACACGCCTCTCTGATTCCCCTTACGTCCCCTTGCCCCGTCATAAGAAAACTTGGTATATGAGGCGCGAGCCTATATTTTTGTCCTGAAATGGGAAAATATAAAAACAATTGGCAGGGCGGAGACAAGGTAGTTCGAAGTTGGTTTTCAAGACGCGAAGCGACAAGGTACTTCATAGTTTTTTATTTCGATACGCGGAGAGACAGGATTGTTTTCTCTCGTCGCGAATAGCAAAGGTTTGCGATATAGTGCTTATCGTAGCGGTGTACTTGAACAGTGTGTGTTGTTAACCATGAAGTGTACTAACGTGTGTTAATTCAAAAACAAAACAATGTTATCAAGATTATAAGTTTCATACAGTTTTTCTCCGAAACTTTAATACAAAACCGGCTCTGGGCGCAGGCACTTGCTAAAAAAAAAAAAAAAACATTAAACTTTTTTTTTCTTTCTTCTAGCCAGTAAACTCTTCGCTAGCTAGAGAAACTAGTACATACAGAGATATTCGTATTTATCTTCATTTATCTACATATTGAAAGTGTTTTTATTATTATTATTATTATTCTTATTGTTGCAACATGTGTGTGAGCCGCGGTAATTAACTGTGCCATTACCAACCGCATAGGCGAACTCATAAACGCACTAACATGATGCTACGAGTGTCTGTGCTATAACAGGATGCAAGTGCTGATCAACAGCCAGGCCATTTAATTCCGTAACCTCGAGAACTCCAGGCGAGACAGCGACAGAGGCTGCAAGATTCTCGAGACCAGCGGAGACCATCTCATCATGCTGCTGCAGGTCCAGTAAGACGGTGAAAAGTCCACCAGAGGATTTGTACAGGCAACAGAGCACGCCAATGGGAAGAGGTGTGCCGACTGGGATGCTGACTTCCATAGAGGACCAAGGATGCTGATAACGACGACGAACTTCACAAAACACTAAGATTACGTTCACGAACTCGAACAATATCCGGTAAAACCAAAAGGCCTTAAGAGAGTAAAAATTTCAGCGCTTTAAAATTGTTTTAATCTTATAAAGAAATTTATTAGTGAGTGATATTTTATACCGTGTGTGTTTCTCGTGTGAAATTGAAAATTAAATGGTTTCTACCAGGATCTCTTTCGTCTTTCTTGGACTTCTCCAGGAGAACCAAGGTATGTGCAAGAAATTTATAAATGTGCCCTGTTTTATTTCAGCTGCTGGGAGTATGCAGAGCCTATGAGGCATGAAAGCCAGTAACTTTTGTTGTTGTTACGTGGGTAATCTATTTGGTGATTTCACCTGGAATTAAAACTACATATCCTTGAAATTCAGAGTCTCATGTTCACCAAAATTTAACATATTATTTTTATTTGGCAAATTATTTTATTTTTTTATTTTATTATTATTTTTTTTACTTTTGCTCTACCGATTAGTTGGTGTGTAAGAGGTATCTATGTCTGGGCCTTCAGCCATCTTATTAATATTAATTAATTATAATCATTTCCCCCACTTCTCATATTCCTCCTCAGATACCTGCTCTGCACCTCACACCAGCAACTCAAGATAACAGCAATTGAAAGCAATATAAGTAAAGTTTTACAAACCAGCAGTGTGTGTTTTATGGGCATATTATATATATATATATATATATATATATATATATATATATATATATATATATATATATATATATATATATATATATATATATATATAAGTCTTAGTTTGAGCACTGAAATACCAACTATTCCCTTTTCAAGATGAATCAAAATCCTCTAATGATCAACAATTCATGTTAAGTTCAAGGTAATTTGGAAACTGTAAGCGTTATAGCGTATTTATTATACTTTGTTTTTAATCCATCAAAGTTCATCAAAATCAGATGTACTGACAGGGAAAATTGGCTCATATTTCCAGTCATCATGGCGATCTGGTGCCAGCGATTTTTCGAGCAGTACCTTAACTTAAACTTTACGTACCCCTTTAAAAAAACATCGTGCACCTTTCGGCGTACACGTACCTCAGGTCGAATACCACTGTCCTATAGTGTCAAAGAGCCAGAACTTCTATACCTCTAATGACTTTGAAATACTTCACGTCAAGTTAAAATGGATCTTTATACAAGGAAAGAAGACTACTATACAGCGTTGTGCGTAGTACCATAGAAAGGCTGTCAAAAGAAAGAAAGAAAGATAAAGGAGGCCAATCTCTTATATAACGTACTTTTGCGTTATAAACGCTGCACCGTAGAAGGTTCAATTTTTATAGAATGGTTCAGCTGAATAAGAGCTGTTTCATAGCGCCGACGTCACGGGAAACCCATTTCACCTGTAGTTTATGTCCGTTGATATTATGAACACGATATACGCTGCGAGAAACTGCAAAGAAGAAGATAGGCATATACGAGTCTACAATGGCCACTGTCTGAAAGAAATAAAAGAGGAACAAAAAAATCTGTTTAAAAAAAAAATCTTTAAGGAAAGCGTTTTCCATAAACTCAGCAGAATTGGTGGAAACGTTTTTCTTAAAGCAATATAGCCTGTAAGAATTTAGGTATAGATAGTATTTTTTTTCGAAAATAACCATGTCGTTTTAAGTTATGGACGATGAGCTGGTATTGGTTTGCAGTGTTTTTCCCAACTGTAGAGATTATAATTTCAAAATTAATAGTATTTTTTTTTTTTACTAGAAATCCCTGTCCAAGTACCAGTTCCAGGTTTATAGATAAAACACAACCGTTAAAACATTTATATTTCAGTAAAGGATAACTTGCAAATGATCAAGGAAAGTGCTGCTTGTACCTGGAATCTAGAAATTTCCCTTCTTTATGTGCTCGATTTTTCATTCCGTGTGCCTGAGTGGAACGAGAGAAACCAAATAGGAAGTGCAAACGAAAGGTAAGGAGAACGACGAATATTTAAAACGAAAAAATATCTGGTTAAATTCTTATTTGATAAAACATTATTAGAGATATGATAGAAGGTGAAGGAGGGGTGGGAAGAAGGTGATTATATTTGATGGACAATGCTAAGAATGATAAATTTTATAACGAAGCAAAGCGAATAACAAGAAGATCGAAGTGCATGAGGAATGTACGCAAAGAAACCATCTCGTTATAACAGGAAAAATTTCCGAAACCTATTTTCCCGGTAAGAAATCAGTATATTTCTTGCTTGTTAACGTGTTGACGCTTGTATGTTCTATCGGAACGGCCCATGAATGTTTTTATGCGACACAATAAAAATTCGCATGCGTTATCATCGTTGATGGGCAAATTCTGACAAAATAAATTCTCCAATGCATCAAGCGTCAAGTCAACGAAGAACAATTTTGCTATTTTGTGCTTCAAAATTCAATTCAATTTCCAGTTTCTTTGTAGACTACTTACAAAAAATGTATTGTAAAAGTTGTGAAAGCTGGATTATACTGTACATTTAAATGGGTCTTTTTAAAATAATTTATTTTACTTAGAAGAATATGACAAGTAAATTGTATGGAACGAATATTAAATGATGTGTTAATATAAGTTGGGAAGAGAAAAACATCTACACTAAAGTTAATATAATAAAATAATGTGTATCTGTCTGCCATCAGCTTTTCGCATGAAGAGAACTCCCAATTTTAAACACAGATAGACTTCTATCACATCTATTTCTGTACGAAGCCTTTTTCTTTTCTTTCTTTCTTTCTTTTTATTTTATTTTGTTTATCTGCTCGGATGGTCAGATTTGTGCGTTTGAAAATGATGGGAAAACGTGTGGAATTTCTGGGGGAATGTATGGGGAAACTTGTTAGTAGTTTCTGATAACTCCGCGCAAGTATGCAACCCCCATTGTCTCAATGGTACGCGGGCTTTCATAATAGCGAAGGATAAATAGCGGGTAATGGGGTAAGGACATTTTTCTCTCTTTCAATCAATGTTCGACGTAAATTTAGAATCGGCAATGACAGATCATTGCTTTTTTTTTTTTTTTAATCCAGGTTCTGCATTAAGACACATCAACGACGGATGCTTGCAGATAATAGTATCTAGAATTAAACAAATGAGTTTTGTTTCACAGTAGATTTCCAAACTATGTAACTTTACTACTGAAACCGGAAGTAAAAGTATATAATTTCCGGTTGGAATACAGGCATGATTTTAGAGATGGAACCTGTTCTATGTACATATGCTTAATCCATATCAAAAACAATTTCTTGCTATCTTTTCATAAGTATTACTATATGAAAATCAATATTGAAACCGAACGCGAGCTACCTCGTGGGTAAGCGGTTAACGTACGTACTTTCGGCGTGAAAGACCCGGCTTCGATTCCCAGCAGTAGCTCATGTGATTCGGACCTCATGTTAAGCTGTAGGTTCACATCTCATATAACCTTGCTGCTGAAATGGACGCTAAACTTAAAACTAAATCAAATGAACGCTGTATTCATTTTACTTCTTCTGGTTTCAGTAGATGAAAAATATATATTTTTGGGGTGTTACATTCATATCAAGAACTACTTGTCGTCTTCTGTTATCGTTTTCGCTCAATGGGAATCAATATTGGAACCGAAGGTGGTTTCTACTACTTGTGGCTTTAGTACAAATCTAAAAGGTGAAGGCGGAATTTAGTCTTCTTTGAGCACTGAATAGATTCTAAAGAACTGCCGTTCGCTATCTCCTACTGTTTTTCCTTTGATGCCTGTCTATAAATGGACGTACGTACGATCTGTGAGATTTTTCATACTTATATATAACATTATTTGGAAATCTTGTAAGGAAAAAGGCTGGTTGAAACAATTATTTCAGAAGAAAATGCCTATTCTTGCTCTCGGGAGATAATAGAAAATACAGTAGAGGAAGAGAAGCAGAGGAAGTATAATTTCAAATCATCAAATAAAAAAAAAGAAACTAGTTATTTTTTCCCGTCTGTCTTTCATTCCCATCATGCAATGGGCGAGCCGTAGAAGGTGACGCCTTCTCTTTGGCCAGAGTGATAGGTAGTTCTTATGCCTAAAAGAAGAAATGTAGCACCTTACTTATCTTGACTCACGGACCCTTGTAAATTAATAAATGTGTATCTTAGTAATAAACTCTAATTTAGGCCAGGCCATTGGAACTGCCAGCCTATCGGTAAGATTCTACATTTTCTAGAATTAGGCAGACTGGTGCGCTATACCTACAGCCACCTAGAAAGGTCATATTGTTAGCATGCCAAACCGCATTGCTGCTCTCTTACGAGCTAAAATGGACATACCAGATATAAGCCAGGTGGTCGTATTGTTCTGGATGGTCAGTGTATATATCTCGGGTTTGGAAGGCTTTTGTTTCTATTATGGTTGAGTTTCTTATAGTTGAAAAAATTGACAATAGTCCAATATAAAGGATATTAAGTTAGTGCAGTTATATGGAAAGAAGCTTCATGGGTCATATTCAAGTTGTAATTTATTATATTAATAATCGAAAAGTCCTTCATGAGGAAATCGATATTAATATAATAATAGAAAACTTCAAAAGGAAATCGACTATACTAATCGAAACCTTCATAAAGAAATCGATATTAATATAATAATAGGAAACTCCCCAAGGAAATCGATTGTTAATATAATAATCGAAAACTTCATAAGGAAATCGATTATTAGTACAAAGTGCTCTGTATTGATGCTCACATTTAATTTTTAATTTACTTGAACATGGTGAATCTTTTCCATATGTATTTTAATTTGTATAGAAGTCAATGTGTGGGAGTCTGTTTTGATGTTATTCATTGCAGGTGTGTAGTCCTTAATGGTGCCATGGACTTCAAGTGAAATTGCATATATATCTAAATATGGCATTCTGTTCTAGTCAAGATTCTATCATCGCAGCTCAAGGGCGATTCAGAGAGCATTTCAGGAAACAAGATTCGCCATCCCAGAATGCGATTCTTCATGCAGTTTGTAACTTTTATGAAACAGGAAATAATAATAATAATAATAATAATAATAATAATAATAATAATAATAATAAAAACATTCCTCGGATGACCTAGATCAGAGGTGGGAAACTTTTTTTGTTTTAAAGGCCACAATACTCAAGAAGGCCGCATATAACAATCTTGAATAGACCTAATTCATGTAGTCGTTTTGCAATTACTAGTTACATAGTTATATTAATAATTTGCATGAACGCATATAACAGTATAACATATTAAAAAGATAAAAGTAAGAAAATGTATCATTCATATACTTTTGTCGGAATTATATGTATTTCTAGTATATATCAGATTTCTTATATAATTTAACATTTTTTCTTAAGAGACCCAGAAGATCGCAGTTGTAGGTTTCCTCCTCTGACCTTGAGAGTCTAGTTGCGAAGAGAATTCAACGTATTTCAAACGTAATGGAACCAGTTATCACAAGTCCACTCGTTGATTACTCCGAAAACGAATGTTCTCGAAGCAGTATCCACAAGATTCTTGATGCATCAGAATCCACAGGATGTGAATGCAACAGGACTACGACTGTTTATGGCGACAACACTAAAACAAGAAGACAACTTTCTTTGGAGTTATCTGAAGGAACGAATATACGCCGAAAAGGCCCGAACAGATGATAAACTGAATAAACAAAGCATCAGCCGAGAAATAGCAGCAATTCCAGCTGATATGTTCTACCTCATCATGCTGACGATGAGAGACAAAACCCAGAAGTATTCTCGTCGCAATGGTTTCCACCTCAAGGATGCGATACTCAAAACTTAATGTAGTGTGTAAACCTGCTGTATCCTAACTATGTATTAAACAAAATTTGTAGTAAACTAAATTTTTATAAACCAAAATATTTCTATAATTTAAAATCTGTTCCATCCATCAAGATGGGATTGCATAATAATCGAAAACTGAGTAAGGAAATCGATTATTATAAATCGATTATTAAATTACAACTTGAATATGCCCATGAAGCTTTCATCGATAGAACTGCATTAAAATATCTGTCGTCTTCACACTGATCAACTACGTTATTTAAAAGAAGGAAAGGAAAAGAGAACTTTATAAACTAGAGACATGTTTGTGCAATTAAAAGTGACACCATTTTAAATGAAGCTTTAATTCCTATTAGCTGTGTATAATTCTATACTTTCTTAATTTACTGGGTTCTCTCAAAGTTTTACGTGTTAATTAATTTTAAGATATACAGCTTACGAAAGAAATCTGAAGGAGACCTTACTGCATTTTTTCAGCTAATGCACAGACACTTAGCTAAAACAAAATGCAAGTAGCTAAAGTTTATTCTGAAATAGAAATTTTATTGCTAAAATCACTATACAACAGTAAAAGTCTAAGCGCAGTACTTTTTTTCTTCTTATCTATTTTAAAGGGAGATTTATTCGGGACAGTTGAGAGCTTTAAAGAATTTCCTCTAATAGGATTAAATGCTAAAAATACTTCTCTATAGAGCTGGTGGAGTACTGTACATTCTAACTAGCTGAAGAACTTTCCGCTCCGAAACGGATTCCCAATGGATTATGCCGCTTGCCAAGCAATTGGGAAGTTCTTCTCTGTGAGAACGTGGAATCTAAGCTTGTTTCTCCACTCTATTTATTTTAAATTTGTCCTGTTAGATGCGAAACAACAGCATCGAGTGGACATTACTGTGAACTCAATAAATTCAAACCTATTATCTATTTCTCTTTTTCAATAATTGAAATAGGTCGGGGAAGCTCGGAGCGTAATTTAATTTCAAAGAAGATAGTCTCAAAGTAAGTTAATAACGTTAATACTGGTATAGTAACCGCTAAGTTGCAAGCAAAAGTTGCCTTTCTTTCCCATTTATTACTCTTTTTTTCCTTTTATCATTTATACATACTGTCTTTCTATAAGTAACATGGTCAATTACTTTGAGGGAAGAACATAGATTTGTACAGTAAAGTATTTTAAAATAAAATCTTGAGAAGAATATTCGGATTGAAAGGGACAAGAATGGGGAATGGCGGAAATTTCTTAAAAAGGAATTGCATAATTTATGCAGTTTACCTAACACTGGTCAATAAATTGGGAAGCTCAGGTGGGCAGGTCATTTAGCCAGAATGGAAGGAAGCAGGAACGAGAAACCCAATCGGAAAATGATCATTAGGAAGACTCGAGCGTAGCTGGAAGGACAATATTAAGATGGATCCCCCAGAAACAGGAATACAAAGTAGGAACTAGACCCAGTTGGCTAAGAACAGAAATCGATAGAAAGATTTTATGAATGCGACATTGAACCTTCGGGTTCCATAAACCATAAAGTTGGTTAGTTGGTTACAAATTATCTTTTCATATAAATTCTTCACGCAGGGATAGTTTGTCGATTGGTATATGAAATTTAACGTCCTTTGGAGTGCCGAGGGTGTATTAGACATGGGTTTAAACATAACGTTGGATCCGAACAACCGAGTTTGAACTGCCGAGAATTGAACTCAGGTCTTCCGAATTATAATAGCCAGGAAGGATGAGAACACGCATTTCAGCTTTATTTGGATTAACACGAATTGTATTCTATGAAGTTCAAAACAAACCTAATAATCTTCGATACAAAAGGAAATTGTACAGCTTACGGCAACATTCTTAGCGCGTCACACTAACTACTAATAAATAGACATGCTAACAGATGTCGGCAACTGCGCTATCACTTGTATGCATGACGCTAATACTAGATGTCGCTAGCTTGTAAGCAATTTGCTGATTTAAAACTATCATGATGATTTAATTGCAACATTAAAAAGGATACCGTTTAATGTTTAGATTTGAACATTTGTAATGATTTAATTGCAACTTAAACTGTATTATTTCAATTTAATTGTTTCAAAATGGATAATAATAATATTCCCCATGGGTGTACTTTGTTATTTATTATAGGATAGTAATAGTTACATAACCGCATATTGATTTTTGGGCAAAATAAGATAAATTTGTTAAATGTACAAAACTAGTTTTCAGTTAAGCATGATTTTAGCCGATAATGTACGCTCATGTCCAAAATTATTCTCGCATGTCTATAAATATGTTTTTGTAGGAATAATTTGATAACGAATTCGCCCAGTATTTCTTACAATGTTAGTATGTGTATAATCGGCAAAGACATGTATGTGGAAAATTTCGTGTCAAAAGAGCAGTAAATAAGAACAATTAAACGAAAATAAAACTTTCTTGTTCATTTAGCAACATTATGTTTTACTCATTCTAATTTTCGTATTTATAATTCTTTTCCTATGAAACTTACAACAAATATACATTTCCCGATCATACACATAGTATCAGTATTAAAAGTACCCTGCAAAATCATTATCAAATTATATTCTTACAAGAAGACAGTTATAGATATGCGACAATCATTTTGGACATGAGTGTACACAGGCACGTAGCCAGGATTTCGTAATAGGGGGGGTCCGAGACATGAAATACTATGGTTATCACACCAGAGTTCGACTATTCTAAACTAATTTACTAGTAACATATATTGGTTCGTTTAGTCAGGATTTCGTGATGGGGGGGGGGAGTATGATATGAAATATTGTGGTTATCACACCAGGGGCCTGATCAATTTAAATATTTTACTAGCAACATATATTGGTATGTTAAGACTTTAAAATTATGACATGTTAGTAAGGGCGCCGATTTCTCCGTAAATTTGGGGGTGTCCATTCAGATGCAGAAGGCATATATGAGAATTTTAAGACAAATTGCATTCAAATTATGTCAATATATTATATATTCATATATACAACAAGGGGGCCCACATGACCTTTGGGAGGACGGGCCCCCTCGGCTCCCCAGGATCGGCGCCCATGCATGTTGGTAAGTATTTTACTAACAAACTATGAAGAAATCTCGAATAAAAGAATATTTTAAAAAATATTTTTTTAAAAATTACGATATCTACGTTCCTTCTTTTGTTCATCCAAATAAAACAATTTTCCTTTCATTATGATCTCAACTATTTAAAAAAAGTACGTATCCAATATGTCTTGTAAAATATTTTATATCTGCGTTCCTTTCTCTGTTGAATCAAATATTAACAGGACTTGCTTTCCACATAACTTTTTTGTTTTATTATTCCGTCAATTACTATCTGTTCCAAATGACAACTTAAAGGAGCAGTAGAAAACCTTTCCTAAAATAACATGTTTGATACTGCAAGGATGCGATGACGAAAAATTATTTTTATTTTTTGCTTTTTTATCTTTATATTTTATCTTTATATTTTTATCTTTATATTTTATATTTATTTTTAACGCTGATTCTTCCTATTTCTTGTTTCTTTTTGTTTCGTTCTTCCTCAATTTTTTATTTCTGGTTTCGAAGGGGGGGGTCCGGACCCCCCGGACCCACCCCTTGGCTACGTGCCTGGTGTACAGAGGGTCGAGTCTCGGAAGCAACAACTAGTGAATGTAAAACAAATTTAAATTTGGAGCACGAAGTCATATTGTAAAGACCATACCAATTGTTTGGCTTCTGTATGAATGTTCAATAGAGACCAATAGAATTTCAGATTAACATATGAAAAAACAGTAACATATTCATTCTTTCTTTTCTAAACAGGAAATTTTCTGATACATGTTGGACAATATGATAATGTTTAATATTTGGCACGATACTTTGAAGGTAAAAATTAATACCAATTCTGCGACGCTGAACATTTTTATATAGACTATGCCGTATGTTAGCCGGTTTCCTCTATGTGAACACGAGAAAGGTTGATATCAAGAAGTGTGGCAATATTGCACCAGATTTCTCCATCAGTAGATTAAAAAAAATATTAGAAACAACATTCATAAGAATAAAATGCTATTTAAAACAATCTAATATAAATAAAATAAAGAATTTGTTTGTGTTTGTCTGTCTGTGTGCGGCCTGGGGACGAGACGATTAGACCAAGAGTAACCAAAATTTGGTCACGGGTACCTTGGTTCAGGTCCCAGACCAAGGCGAAGCGTTTTTTTTTAATTCGAACAAGGCGGATATCAGGGGGCGTTTACCGGGACATGTAAAAATAGTAGAAAATGACCGATATTAGTGTCGAATTCATAGTTTTCGCGGTCGCTGAGAACAACTCCGATCACATTAACTTCCAATTTCACTTTATTCGGCTGCGGGCTGGGGGATACCGAGACATGTAAAAGTAATCTAAAATGAGCGATATTACTGTCAAATCCATAGTTTTCGCGGTCGTTGAAATGAATGGTGGTACTTCCACAGGCGTTGACTTCCAAATATAGCCCCATGCGAAGAATCGGTACATTCAGCTAGTAGTAAATAAAGTAGAAGGAAATTAAATAGGTTTTTGAAAACCAAGATTCTAGTTAAGCGGCCATTTCCTCATATCGTTTCATTTCGTGAATAGAAATCTGTTCACTGACTCCAAACAATAATTTGCATTGGAAAAATGAAATGAAACATTTCAGTTTAACGTCCCGCAATTAGTGGAATGAGAATGTGGGATGAAAACGGGAGTAAGCCGAGAAAATCCACGGATACGATATTGTCCACCACAGACTTATTGGTCGGGGATCGAACCAGGAACCCCACGCACTAGAGTTAAGCACTACCACTGATCTACTGTGGCCTCGTATTTTGCAATGGAAACAATATCCCATAGGGTGAAAAGAAAATGTTAAAAGTGGTTATCAATTTAATCTCTATCCCGTCTTAGACTTCTAATCTATGCTACACAAAAGGGAAGGACTTAAAAATAACTGCCAATCCGTCTGTCTGTTGACAAGTATCAGAGCAAACATGACAGAACAGGCATGTGAAACTCGCGGGCTACATACGTCCTTTTACTAATTTTTCTGCGGCCCTCGTTTCATCTCAAGAATTTTTTTTAAAGTGTAATCTTGCTTATTTACAAAATTATATTGAACTTAATTATACCAAACGTGTCAGGTCACTTGTAGATGGAACTAATAAAAATTCAGTGTGACAGCTCTAAACCAAAAATTCAATAATCAGAATATACCCAAAATTCACACACATACACAAAACTTATCTCCGCGGTTCCCAGAAACCCACACGTTTGTGTCTTACTAAATGATTTCATGTTCTGTATTAGGATCAGTGTGAACAACGTTTCTTACATATGAACAAGGTGCTGAAAGACCCAGGTTAACAGACATTCTTCTGATTTCTGTTCTGAAAATCCCTTGTAAGAGCGACATATTTCCAAATATACAGAAGCTGGTTCCAGGGAAAAGATGCGAGGTATCAGTAAAGAAACAATAGGTTTCTATGTACTTCCCGGATATCCTTATGTTCCTTCTATTTTTAAGTACTACAATATTCGATAACATTGTATATAAATACAGCGTTAAGTATGGAAACTTTTTTTTTTTGACCGCACTGTTATACTTGATGACTATTTGGCCTTTTGAGATATTGAGTTTCACATGCCTACTGTACACTGATGATTATTTGGTTCACTTGAGGTATTGAGTTTGACATCCCTACTGTGCACTGATGACTATTTGGCTTACTTCAGATACTGCGTTTGACATGCCTCGGTATACACTGATGACTATTATTTGGCCCACTTGAGATATTAAGGTTGATATGCCTACTGCACATTGATGACTATTTGGCCTACTTGAGGTGAGTTTGACAGGCCTGCCGTGTACTGATGATTATTTGGCCCACTTCAGATATTGAGTTTGACACGCCTACTGCATACACTGATGACTATTTGGCCCACTTGAAATATTAAGTTTGACATGAATACTGTACACTGATGACTATTTGGCCGACTTTAGATATAGTGTTTGACATGCCTACTGTACACTGATGATTATTTGGCTTTTTGAGATACTGAGTTTTACATGCCTACTGTACACTGATGACTATTTGGCCCACTTGAGGTGAATTTGATATGCCTGCTGTACACTGATGTTTATTTGGCCTACTTGCGATACTCAGTTTGACATGCCCACGATAGAAGATAGCGAGAAGCATTAAAAAAAAAAATCGAATCCAACAATAAGTTCCATCTCTTAATTTGTTGCAACTGGAGGTGGTAGAATCACTATTTTAGATTTCAATATTGGTGAGCTTTATAGCAAAAATGATAAGAGATAGTGAATTAAGGCTTTTTGATATGGATTGACTATCCCAGTGAATAAGTTTGTTTTCAATAGGAGTTTGCTTCTATTTAAACCGGAAGTAATGGGCATCTCTGGTACCCGATCTCTAAAAATTGATCGACCATTGATCTCCAATAACTAAACAAAAAACGATAATGCATAGAGAAAAGCATTTTTATAACAAAAATCGATTCAGTAAATCGAGTAAGGTCCCATCTCCGACTTCATTTCTGTATTGCAAACAAAAGTTGTATATAATTTATTACTAGTTCCGTACTCAATAATGGCTTCCATAGAGCGAATACTGTAACAGGTAGCGACAAACGAATTCTACACATGTGTACTCATGTTTCCAAGACTTGATTTAATCTAAATTCTTATTTTGCTATTATACTGAAAACTTGTAAGTTAAACTAGTGCCTAATTAAAAGCTCTAATAGTATACATTTGACAATTGTTTTTTTTTTTTTGTTTGTTTTTTTAGCTTGCCCTATAACCACCCCAAACTGTACACCATATGCAATTATTGAAGGATTTCTTTATGAAGGTAGGCAATAACGCAAGTACTGACACCTATTAATGCAACAGTGTATTGTTAGGATTTGTGTAACTGATATCTATTAATGTAACAATTTATTATTAGGATTAGTGTGACACCTATTAATGAAACAATTTATTTTTAGGATTATTGTGATAGAGTGACATCTATTAATGTAACCGTTTATTAATGTCTTTATTATTAGGATTGTTATAGATGGTAAGAAACGGTTTATGGAGACTGCAGTTGCTCAGTGGTAGAACGCACACTTTTGGCGTGTGGGGTCTCCGATTCGAATCCAGTTCCCGCCAAGTGGACTCTGTGGTAGATAAACGCACCAATGCGTGGCTTTTCTTGTGGTTCTCCCGCTTCCTTCCACTCGACGTTCCACCATTATAAACTATTTTATCCTCATCATCTCCCTTAGCCCCTGTGCACAATCATGGAACAGTAAATTTAACAAAAAAAAAGTTTATGGTATGGATCCAGCGTCTGGAAAACAGGTTCCATCACTAACATGATCCCTTTATTGCAACCGGAAATCATAGTCCTACTACTTCCGGTTTAAGTGTTGAATTTCCAGAGTTTCAAAGTCTACCGTTGTTTTACAGTGAGAAACGAAACTTACTTAGGGAAAAAATTTTAAACATTTACAGTTGACGCATTGAGAAAATTTTAATGAAGCATATTTTGCGCCATAACTCAATTATGTTTTTTTTTATTTAGTTATATGAGAATGTTGTATACAAAATACGAGACTATAAATTTTTTCAGTTTGGTACGACTTCTTCCTGTGTACATGATCCCTTACGTGCACGTTTACTATTAAATAAGTAGTGTTACGTGAACACCACATGACAAGAGTTTGGTTCGTATGTGCGTGATATTTTCTTTATTAAATTGAAACCGAAACTGGTAATATTTCTACCACTACGGTTTTAATAAAGATGGAATATACTCTTGGAACGCTTACTTAATTGCAGGAAACCACTTCTTGCTATCTATTTCCGTTTTCAATCTTTAGTGATCAACATTTAAACCTGAAGTGGTTCATTCCTTCCACTTTCGGTTTGAATTGGAGGTTAAAAGAGACGATGATGCCTATCAGGGGCGGACCAAGGCAAAATTTTCATCCGGGCGAAGTGATCCTTTGGCGCCTCCTAGGTCCTAGCCTATATTTTACTCTTCTTCCATGATAGAATAAAGACGCTACTTTACAAGAATATAAACCATAAAAGTCAGCAGAAAACATGTGGTAAAATTTACTTTTTTAGGCTCATTTTGACACCCCAAGACTGTGGCGCCCCGGGCAGTTGCCCGGGTCGTCCGGCCCTTGGTCTGTCCCTGATACCTATTCTTAGAACACTAACTCGTTTTAAAAAAAATCTTGCACTTTTATCGGTTTTGCTCTGTGTAGATCAACATTGAAACCGGAAGGTTTATTGGATTTTTGTCACTTATGGTTTTAGTAGAAAGTCAGGAATGAAGTTATAATGTATTCTTTAGTCTCTTAATAGATTTTAGAAAACCGTTTTGTGCTACGTACACATTACCGTTTCTGTTCTACAGTCAACAACGTTAATACCGTTAATAATGATTTCTACTACTTCCGGTTTGAATATCACCTCCATTAATGAACAAGATTTCTAGCATCTAACCTTCCACATCCTGGCCAAAATTGATGATGATCCATTAACGTTAATACCGTTAATAATAATTTCTACTACTTCCGGTTTGAATGTCACCTCCATTAATGAACTTAATTTCTAACTTCTAACCTTCCACATCCTGGCCAAAATTGATGATGATCCATTAACGTTAATACCGTTAATAATGATTTCTACTATTTCCAGTTTGAATGTCACCTCCATGAATGAACATGATTTCGAACTTCTAACCTTCCACATCCTGGCTAAAATTGATGATCCATTAACGTTAATACCGTTAATAATGATTTCTACTACTTCCGGTTTGAATGTCACCTCCATTAATGAACATAATTTCGAACTTCTAACCTTCCACATCCTGTCCAAAATTGATGATGATCCATTAAAGTTAATACCGTTAATAATGATTTCTACTACTTCCGGTTTGAATGTCACCTCCATTAATGAACATGATTTCTAGCTTCTAACCTTCCATATCCTGGCCAAAATTGATGATCATCCATCAAGCAGTGTTTGAGATGTTTCGTCTCCCGGACAGACGGTGGGCGCATGGACACATATTGGAAAATATAAAGGCGTTTTGATTCGTAAACCAAACTCCATAAAAACGAAGTTCTCTTAACAGTGGTGACTTGTGACTAAATCCAGCATTATTTGGCAGCCCCAAATGAAGTGATCAATTTTCTGGAGGCTAACAAGCATGTAATTTTCTGATTCACCGCAGAGGCAGCTTTCCTGTCTATTAAGAACCCCACCATACCCGGTCCTAATTTGACCGTGTCGAGAAAGGGAAAGGGCCTCAAACCCTAAGCGCTGGTTATCCTTGTTAAAAGTTTCATGTTTGGACATTAATATGCAGTTTGAAAAAAATTAAAATATCGCCTTCCATACTTGACTCTTCCCCATGAAGCGCGAGTCGACACAGCGATAGACATAGATGGAGATGATGATGGGAGCCACTACTGGAGGAAGCGAGGAGTCAGAAGAGACTTCCAGCCAACTAAACGGATCAGTGACCAGGCTCATTGGACCCAGAAATGTGCATAGTACCTAATCACGATAGCTTTAATGGTTGTGAGGCAGGCTATTGTAGCCGGCCCTATTGGTGAGTGCAATTAGTGCCTCCGAAATGTGAATATCTGCCTTATGCAGAGTAAATACATTACCCATTGGTACCGGTACGGTGTACGGTGTACCCTGCCGTAAAATAAGGTAGGCAAGTCCTGAAATCCTGTTATCTCTATCAGGGGAGGAGAGCCTCAGGGATAACTTATAAATGGGCGAGAAAGACGTGCACTTGTGTGCGAGAGGTGGAGGTTGAGCGTATGCGCGTACATTTTGGCGCTTTTGGACCGATGAGTAGGTAGACAGGGACAGGATTTAAGCCTTCCAGGTTGTTCCAGGTTTGGGTTGGACTGTTGAGTGGCAGCCAGACTTTGAGATTTCTGTAACTTGTAGCTATATTGTCCAAGGAGAAGATGAGCTTCCTTATAACGCTCGGATACTATCAGTACTCATGATGGTTGGCTCCCATTTACTAGGAGAGCTGCCTTAGATCGTAAGGGTATAGTTCAGAGAAATCGACCCTATTACAAGTATTTGAGGGGCCGCGGTGGCTCAGTGGTAGAGCGTTCACCTCTGATGCTTGGGATCCTGTGTTCAAACCCTGCTCCCGCCAAGTGAACTTTGTGGTGGACAAACACCGTGTGCGTGGGTTTTCTCGGGGTTCTCCCGTTTCCTCCCACTTTCTTCATTCCACCATTTCATTCATCTCTCATCATCACCGTCTCCTTTAGCCTAACCGGCATAACCGTGGGACGTAAAACTCAAAAATTTCATTTCATTTCATTTTTACAAGTATTTGACTATTCAGTATGTTTCTTCTGGAAATACTTCCTCACGGGACGGACTAAGGCCAATTTGAAGAGCGCCGTAACTTAGATTTTCTCCTGGGGAGAAAGCATTAATACGCGTATTTGGGCCCCCTAGAAAAAGTTGTTTTTCTAATTCTTGGGCCCCTCTTTCCATCTTTCTCTTACTCTTTATGGGCCTGTGGACCCTCAAGGTGTGTGAGGCCATTAGTTACACCCCTGGACATGACAAATTAATTAAGGGGACAATATTGACAAGTCTCAAAGCCACACGAATAAATATTATTTCTAGGGTCTTAATGGTAGAAATTTTTACTGAAAAGAATCCAAGACTCATTTTTGTTCTATTTACCTTTTGTGTGCTGTTTTCTTTAAGTAATATAATGAACCTGTTTGATGCTTCATTTATAATTTCATTTTGTATCGTATATGGAGTAAGAAAATTTTGTCTTAAAGTGGGACCCCCTAGAACGGCGGTAGCTTCCCTGGGGGCAATTGCCTCTCACAAGTTACGACTCTGGGTTTCAACAAAGGTTACTCTACAATGGTGTCCAGAACGATCAGAGGTACACACTTATCAATATTCAGTTGGGCTGGGTTGCGCAAAATTAATGCAGGAATTCGGGTTATTTTATTTTAATGCATACCAGTGATCGTAAAATATGCTATCTGAGTGTCTTGTTACATATCATTCGAAAGCGTATGTATAACACTTTGTAGATATATACGCCACAGAGAATATCTCTGTACTTTCGTCTATTTTCAAGCCTGAGAATATAGGAAGTTAAAATACGATTTTCGTAAACTCTATTTCAACGTATTTAAATTTATCGCAGATGAACGCAAAAATTCGAAACTAATGAAAGTAAGGAGTAAATTGACGTAATGTAAGCGAATACATAATGCAACATTGGTGCCGAGATTTCTGTCGTGGTTACATATCCCTGGACCATAAGAAAGGTCACGGATATCGTTCCATTGTTGTTAACTACGAATTGGAGCTGGTGACCAAATTTTAGATTTTTCAGAAAGATTTATATTATTACTTAACAAGTCTCTTAATGCCATAGCGAGAAAATATAATTTATACAACTAAATCTTTAGATTTCACAAAAAAGATTTACATTACTCAACAAATTTCGTAGTGTCATAGCTAGGAAATATATAGTACTTTATATAACTAAACTTTTAGATTTCAAAAAGATTTATATTAACTCGATAAACCTTTTAATGCCATAGCAAGAAAATATAATTTATACAAGTAAACTTTCACAATGCTTTTGCTATCCATGTGAAATTTCTTTCAATCATGCTTATAGTGTGGGTTATATTTCCTTGGAAATTGAGCATTGTTACAATATAATTGACAATTAATTATTTACAAATATATTCACACGCACTTACGAATCTTGAAATTGAAGGAGTTGCCCGTTTCTTCTTCAACCAAAAATGTGTGTGTCCGGTTAAAAGTGAACGTCTTTCTCTCGTCTCATATCATCTCATTACTAACACGATGTAACAAATTAAAAGCTTTGAATCATACGTGTTTGAAGAGTATAAAATGCAACATCTATATTTAAGGGATCCGGTTTGGGTACAAAACCTCGCGGCGACAACCTCGCGAACCAAAACCTCGCCTCCCAAAACCTCGCGGCCCAAAATCTCGCCCGGCCGAAACCTCGCCTGATCAAAACCTCGCCGCCCAAAACCTCGCGGAACAAAATCTCGCCTGGCCAAAACCTCGCCGCCCAAAACGTCACGGGCCAAAATCTCGCGGGGCCAAAACCTCGCCACCCAAAACCTCGCGGGCCAAAACCTCACGCCCCAAAATATCGCCATACCCAAGATCTCGCCTGACCAAAACCTCGTTGTAATGATCTCGCGACACAGAATCTCGCCTGGTCTAAATTAAGCGAGACGTAGTGTCGCCTGGGAAGAAATGTCGTCAGGATAAAACCTCTTCACGACGATTTCTTCAATGTAGAATGTTCTATATATTACTATATGTATATATTTAGTAATAACACATAATTCTATTAAAATAATGACAAGAAAATTCTAATGCATGCTTTGGAAATCTATATATATAAAAATTAAATGACTATGTTTGTTACATTATACCTCTTGAGCCATCCTCCTGATCTCAATCAAATTTTCAACATAGATGAGGTTCGAGCCTAGGATGTCTTTTATAATTTCACTTTGTCGGCATAACAAAAGGGAGGGATATATATATATATATATATATATATATATATATATATACAGAGTCGTAGCTAGAGATTTCGGCGCCCGGGGCGAAGTAGAATTCGGCGCCCCTACTCTCACCACACCAAGCTCTTCCTTCATTTTCTTCTTTTTACTTATAAGAAAAGCAGGAGATATTGTTATACTACATTGAATTTTTATAAAGCTGCTTGGGCAGACCCATTATTATTTGTAATGTGGAATTGCATATTAAGAAACTCATTGGGTAAATTTTAAAGAAAAGTTTCATTCCGCAAGGTTTTGGCCAAGCGAAATTTTGGTTCGCGAGGTTTTGGATGGCGAGGTTTTGACAGGCGAGATTTTGGGCGGCAAGGTTTTGGCAACGCGAGGTTTTGGCCCGGCGTGATTTTGTCCCGCGAGGTTTTGGGCGGCGAGGTTTTGGCCACGGGAGATTTTGGGCGGCGAGGTTTTGGCCAGCGAGATTTTGGGCGGCGATGTTTCGGCCGCGAGTTTTTGTTCGTATCCCAAGAGATCCATAAGTAGAGTATTCATGTAATTGATTCATGGTTAGATAGCATGGTTAAGTTTATAGAAAATGGCCAAATGACATTTCGCTACTAGTAGTCTTCTAATGATGGCTAGAATTAAACTAGTGCTACTGTTTTTTTTTTTTTTTTTTTTTTTGTTTTAAAATACAGAGGACTTTGTACTAATGGAATCGAAAACTTTCGAGTTACGAGTTTATTATTGTCGTTGGCATATGACAACCCGTTTTAAACTTGCCACTTCCCAACTCCGGGTAGCACCTGAAAACTATCCCTTACCGTATGCTACAGAATATCGAGTCTTTATTTAGAACTAAAGCAATTAGTGGTGCCAGTGACTAAGACTTTAATATGGGATTGGTTGGTTCTATGTACCGATTCAAAAATATAAAGAATGGCTGAACATCTACAAGAAAAATAGATTTTGAAGCTCATAACATTCCATAATTAAAAACTTTATATAAAATAACTTCGAAATTTATAACATTCCATGATTAAAAATCATATATAAAATAACTTCACCCATTTTAAAAATTGAGGTGACTCGGTGAATCAATCGTATCAATTTAAAAACGCCACTAATTCTTTGAAAAAAGAAACTAAGGTCATTGAAACTTTCTCTTATGGTAGTAAAGACAACATACGAAAATTATCTAAATGATACCCTATGGATTTTAACTTTCAACACAAGAAATTTCTACAGATGTACGTGTGGAATATTCTTGTATTGCGAGAGCTGTTTCCCTTTAAATATAATTTACGAGCATATAACTAGTCTCATATTTTTTCCTTTTCTCAGGTAGAAATTCTGTAGAGTGTGGCTCTTGCGAGCAGAAGAAGAAAAGAGAAGAAAACGCTGAGAGAAGAGTAAAGTAAGAAAATGGGATGACAAGTGGTGAAGCAAACTCTCGTCTTGGTGCGCTAACATCGCCAGCTGAAAGCACTTTAAAACACACAAGAGGCCATCGCCTGTGAATACTTGAACTTTTACCCCATGTTCCGCTCAACAAAGAACGAAGAGAAAAGAGAGTGTGCAACATAAACTTCTTATTTTCATTGTCTCTTGCTATTATTGGAGGGTCTTGTAGCACCTGAGCTTAATATCGTACTGCCAGGTTCAATTCTAACGGCGATCAATGCTGCACAGAATTTCCTCTATTGCGAAAACTTCTCGTGGATTTTTCCTTCCATAGCACTTCTTTCCCATGATAATTCGTCTTTTGCCAACATGTTACGTGCTGTTTCCTTTCATAGTATTGCCTTCCGAGGAATTTATTTCAAAAAGTTTTCGTGGTTTCTTGTTCAATACCATTTCCTTTCCATAGCATTTCAATTATTGCAAACACGTTGCTTGGTTTAAAATTCCACACCATTTCCGTCATGGACTTTCCTCTATTATTAGTACATTCCATATTTTATTTTTCCTTCAAGAGCCGCAGTGACTCAGTGGGGAAGCGTTCATTTTCGGTTCATGGGGCTCTTAGTTCTATCCCAGATCGTGCTAAGTGAACTCTGTGGTGGACAAACACCATATGCGTGGGTTTTCTCGGGGTTCTCCCGTTTCCTCTCAATTTCTTCATTTCACCATTTCCTTCGTTTCTCATCATCACCGTCTCTTTTAGCCTAGTCGGCATAGTCGTGGGACGTAAAACTTAAAGATTTCATTTCATTTCATTTTGCTTTTTTCCCTTCAATAATATTTCGTTCTCATGACATTTCCTGTCAGAGTTCCTTTCAGAACACTTTTTGAGTAGATATTTTAAGAGTAATGGAAGATAATCGTAGTTACTCAGAAACATATTTTGCAAAGACCTATGGGGCTTAAATTCCCTTCCTCACAAAAAACGCAAGCTACGCTTTTCTCTATTCGATATGTAATCGCGTAATGTTATAATAAAACCAGGTTTATTTCTATTGTGGCTTTACATTGGCCTACGTCTCAGAAAAAAAATGCTTTTAAAATCAAGAAAAAGACAGGAGAGCTTTATTCTATGGATAGTCCATTAAATATTATAAGATTAAAAATTGTTAAATCTTCTTACTACGGTAGTTTATTTCAGGGTTGAATCCAGGGGGTAGCCCGGGGGGAATCTCACCCCCGAAGAAAATTCATTCCCCCCCGGAGAAACAAAATATTTCAGTCACAAAATGTAGAAATTACTTCACCCAATTATTTGCTTTCTTTCCGTGCACGTGCAGACGAAATCCGATCTCTCAGTATACATATGAATGACGCAGACCCATTCTATATAAATATTAAACATGTAACATCTAAGATAGAATACCAAATAGTCAATAAAACTTGTATTTCTTAACGCTATGACCGAGTTTGGCAGAACATGAAATTGTTAACTGTTGAAGAAAGGTTTGTATTTTAGTAGGTACTATACTCTCGCCCTATATTATATATTAGTAGGTAGCACTAGCACAGATTGAGATAGGAAAGGAAAGATAGAGAAGATCTTTCGATCATTACATATGATCTCTGATGTCAGCAGACTTCCGTTCTTGAAAATGTACAGTTCTTGCATTATTTGAAATAGAGCGTCTAAATCTCATTTCTCGCATCGGAAGTAACAGACGTAAATGTGTTTTACGATTGTTAAAGTAAACACATCTTTCTTTAACTAAAAATAATTCAATTAAAGGGTGAGATTCAGAGGGTGTCATTTAGATGGATCAGGGAGGAACAGTTATCCCTCCTGGATAAGAGATTTATATAGAATTTATCAATATGACAGTAGTATATAAGTGAAAGATTGCCATTGAAGGTGATGAAGATCCTTCTCAGTGCCGTGCCATGGGGAAGGGGAAGCTGGGCGACGGCCCCGGGCGCCGAAGTAAGGGGCGCAAAATTCGGGAGGGGAAAAGAAAAGAAAAGAAGGAAAGAAAAAAGAGAGGAATGAAACACGTGTACATATATAAAATGAAAGGAAAGAAAGTAATAAAAAGTGCTCAAAATCAAGGAAAAGCAGAGTTTACTTTTTAAAATTTTCTCACCTTTCGCGGCTGGTCTGTCGACCTCACTCATATATACGGGGGTGCCGTCGTATACTCTCGCGCCAAGCGTGATTTTCCACGACACGGCACTAATCCTACTGAAGGTTTCATAAACTAAATTATTGATGTGTATGCAGTGAAGAAACCAAGGCTAATATGCTTGATTTAGAATCAGAAGTGTGAGAAAGAATGATAACTTTTTATTAAGATATTCCTATGTATGTTTGTTTTAGGGCAAAAAATATTTGAGTTAATTTCAATCTTCTTAAAAACTTCTATAAATACATTAGAAACAAACAGTAACTACTGAATATAGGAAATAATAACAAAAATAGCTACTGTAATAGCAGTTAAAGTTTAGTCTAAAATATTTTTGCCAGTCTTTATTTAATGTATTAGATAAAATTAAACGATTGTTTTTTTAAAAAAAATTATAATCTCACATTGAATATTTATCAGCAATTAGTCTCAATATTAGGTAAGATGTGAATGGAATTGTTAACTATGCTGCTTTCTTGCAAAAATACAGAAAAACAACCCCCCGAGGAGTTGACATTCCCCCCCGGGTGAAAATGTGTGAATTCAACACTGGTTTATTTGTCCTTATTTTAAAAACAAAAACAAACTAAAGAACATGCGCATGTGTTCAACTTATAACTAAATAAATTTGTAAACAGTAAATGCGTAATTAATTTATTATAATGCAAAAACACCCAAGCAAAATACGTATAAAGTAGGTGCAGGTAAATACGCCATGTTAAGAGTGTTGCATTTTTTATGGCCTTAATTTTCATGAAACACAAAGAACAAGACTATATGCGTTGCAGAGTAGTCTTTTCTGCGTGTAGAAAAAATGTGGCAATGATGCGACTCACTTCTATTTTGTACCCAAGGTAAAAAAAAAAAAGTGTTACAAAGTGGCGTATTTACCAACACGTGCAGATAATTACGCCAAGTCTGGGATACTACTAGAAACTTGTAATAAATCTTGCAACTGCTTACATCGTCTGTATTACTACATAACATGACTGTAGCAAAAGTAGAACAACCAAAACGCAAGACGAAAATAAAAAGATAAAATGTAAAAACGATAATCTCCAAAGTTGAAATAAATTTCCAAACTGAAAAGTTTCAGTCCATAACAAGATAAACAAACAGTACTGTGTCAGTCAGTGCAGTGTTCAGTCACTGTACTGTGGCTCTAAAAAAAAATCGATATTACATGAAACATATGGGACAAATGAAAACATCTTTGTCTTCTACAGCCAGTCCTGCACAAGCCGTGGAGTATTCCGCTGGACCATGCTTGGTTTTGATTTAGTAGCCATGGAATCACAAATACTGAATTTACACTTGCAAAACAAAGTGTTCCTGGACGGACACGAAATAAGGAGTACATTGCTGTAAACAATCGACAATGTTATGAGTTAGCACCGTACTAATAATGGATTCTTACCTCTATTGATACAATAACGTACTTCCACGGAACCTTCCCGAAGCAAACAACACCCTGGCGGAGTATTTGTCAAATCGGACTTGTCCAAGACCGTGACACATATCGGGGGCGCATTTTAGCGGATTTCGTCGGAAACGTCCCAGCACTGAACACTTGGCGTATTTAGCTGCACTGGCGTATATACCTGCAGTTACCTTATATGTAGTTATATATTTACCATGATTTTAAAACTGCTTAGCTTGAAATAAACCTAATATCTAAAGTTTTTCAAAATAGCGCTTCCTTAAAGTAATTGTAGAGTATTCATCTTAGAACTATTTGCAACTTATTACAAGTAGAACTTATACAGCCATCTGCATTTATTGCAAAATGTCTAATCTATTAAATTTAATACAAAGCGACCTATATACCAGATAGTTATACGTAGCAATACTTATAATACATTTTAGTCACATTGTAATAATTCTTGCAAAAGTAGAGCTATGCTTTATTTAAATCAAACTGATTCTTCTTTGTATTTTGGTTACATACCGCTCAACAACCTAAATTTTTCGCCTGGAACATTTTTAATAAAAAAAAAATGCAGTGACCTAACGATGAGTTTCCGAGTCGATTTCTTAGTTGTGTCATTATTCGATTAATTGTGTTGAAAACCTTTTAATGGTAGCTGTTGACACAGGCACAGTCAGTGGCGTATTTAGGGCGCTATCGGGCTCAAGTTTCCTGAAAAACAATGTTGGTTTTTCGCATTCCGCGTTCCACAATCATCCTTCTTACCATTTCTAAGCATTTAATTGATATTCCATTTTCTCATGCTCTTTGTTCAGAAATAATACTGTGCTTGTCAAATTTCAATCCATGTAAAAATTGCGTTCTTTTTTTCTTGCTTTCGTCGTCCATTTTACTCTTCTGTTTCTTTTTCTTAGTTGTTACTTTCTTTCGTTTCTTCTATTATACTTTCGACCGTTGTTAGTTGTGATTCAAGTAGGCCATCGTCAGTAATACCAAAACTAAGAGGAGCTGATAAGCGAAACTGATGTTCCACACCAACCTGCACGGATATCAACATAACGGGACTTTAGTTATTATTGCTAATTAATATTTACATCGTTTAGTGATAAAGAAAGGTAAATGTCTGAATTAAAGAAAATTAAGAAGGGGGAAATATGTAGCCCGTGAGATTAGGTAGGCCAAGAGGATGCTTCCCTTTTCTTCTGTGAATAGAATAAAAGGTTAGATTCACTGCTATCTTTTTGTGTGTATAATATCACACACGAGTCACCAGTCTGCAATTCTTATCATTACATCTGGAATCAGTATATTTCAGCTTCAGCTTGTGTCCACACTTTCTTTCAGGTAAAAAAAAAAAAAAAAAAAAAAAAAAAGATAAAACTGAATAGCTACTTCCATCTTTTTCTACAACGAAATCAGTTAAGTTCAAATGAGATTACAAATATTCAACTTGTGTTTGCAGGAGTGTAATTTCAGATTTGGCTGAGGGGTAAGATTCTTCACCAACATACGAGTTTCACGTTTTTTCCTAGTGTATTAGTAGACAATCGATTAGAATATATTTAATTCTCAAAGTCAGGTTTACAATTGCCCCCTTGCTTCCCCGTGTTGTGCATAACTCAGCCCTGAAACAAAATCTTAAATACGCGACTGGGCACAATTAACATTTTCACACACGGAGAAAAAATTGTATTTGCACTTAAAATCGTATGTTACATTTGTACATCCTGTAGTTTTTGGACTTAACATACAGCAAACGTATAACTGAAAACGCATGTTTTATAATACTTTCTGTATAAGTGTTCCATCTATATGTACTTTCCATATGAAACAATATAGGCAGTCAGTATCTCACATACAAGTGGATGTATATAACATATAGCTGACGAAGGTGTCTAACACACAGCTGACGAAGGTAACATACATACGTATATGTATGTAATATAAGAAAGACTGTTAGATATCAGACATCCTGCAACGGCATGATGTAACATCTAAGGCAGTGCCTATGTGGCATATGGATAACGTACTGATTTCTGTAGTAAGCAAGAGGATTCCGTATATTTGTACAATATGCCGCTGCCCGGAGAACGGAGTTTTTTCAGTACACGTGTGGATTTTAATGCATCATAATTTAGAGCTTAAATCAGAACACACTATTAATGTTGACATATTGTGATTCACACTTTTTGCCAAAGATTTGAAGGATTTTTACATCTACTTGTAGATTATCTTCATCTATGCCATGAAAACTGACAAATAGTTTTGACATCTATTTTTTAATCAAATGAATAGGATACAAAGTTTCAAACAAGGAACACAAGGAAATTAGATGTGCTGTAATTTTTTCAGCTATTATTGTATTAGTACATTTCAAAAGTATTTCCAAACATGTTTTCTTCTTCTACACGATCTTCTCTTCTACACCAATCATAGACTTAAGAGTTTTCTAAGGGTGGCTACATCTCGAAGTCTGGGGGTAATACGCCCAGGTCACCCCCAGAAGAAACAGTTTCCTCTATTGTTAGTACATTACTTTTTTACTCCCATAGCATTTCCTTCTTACGCCTTTTCTTCTGTTGCCAATACGTTAAGTGTTTTTTTTATTATTCTATAATCTTTCTTTCCTATGCTATTTCCTCTATTGCCAATACGTTAAGAGTTTTTTATTCTATAATACTTTCTTCCCGTGCCATTTCCTCTATTGTCAATCCATTAATTTGCCTTTCCTTCTATAGCATTTCCTTTCCATAGCATTTTCTCTATTGTCAACGTTAAATGGCTATTCCTTCTGTGACATTTGCTTCCCATGACCTTTTCTCTATTGGCAATACGTTAAATGGCTTTTTTCTTTTATAGCATTTCTTTTCCATGGCAATTGATCTATTGCTAATACGTTAGTTTTTATCCTTCCATAGTAATATATCTAATATATTATTGTTACCCTTAATGGCAGTACTCGCTATCAGTAAAATATACTATGACTTCTGATACCGCACCAATATGTTTATTCCACAATAAATACAATACTTACACTCTACAATGTACTAATCAATTAATCACGCCGCACCAACTACAATATCCAAAAACAATTATATCATGTATTGTAATCAATATCTATAGTAGACACAACTCCATATCCGAGTACTGAAACTGATGGCCCCGATAACAATCTTTCTTGCGAAATGATGGCATAATTCAATCTATCTTTCCAATATTCCTCACATAGCATTCTCTCTATCGTCAATACGTTACGTGGTTTTTCCTTTATACCATTCTTTCCATGGCTTCAATTTCTGTTGCTTTCTACTCATGGCTTTTACTTTTAAGCTATGAATTATTCACTAGTGTTCACAAGCAAGTTCTCCTTTTTCCCTCAAAAATAAAATAAAATAAGAAACGTCTCGTATTTATTAGATAACTGCCTATCTGAATGTCTTCTTTCAAGATGTATTTACCCTTTTGGAGAGAAGTTTTAATGTTAATGTTATCGGCTGGGAACTTTACAATTTCAAATTTTCCATGTATTAGACAATTCTGTGGATGTCGGAGATTAACTAAGACTTCATGTATTAGTTTCAATCGCGTATAGTCTCGAATATTGTCTCAGTATGTAAATGAAGGATTAAGGTCAAAAGCAGAGAGTGTTAATGAGTTTTTGCCTTCTATTGTTTCCAATTTTGATGTTCTGCAATGTACTTTGTAGTACTGTGTGCTAAACACGATATTATTGGATTTTAAAAGGGGGAAACTAAATTTATTTCTTCTACTGAAAAGCTGTAGTGACATTATTAATAAGGAAATATGAACGTCTTGGATCTGCGTGAACAAAACAGAAAAATGCAGTATGTTGTGGTAGATTTAAAGCAGGGAAAGATGGTAAGGTTGTTTTCTGTAATTACTTTACCTGTGTTGAATTTCAGACACCTTTGCCGTTTGAGAATTTCTTTTATTTGTTATAGGATTAGGTATTTTGAAGACATATAATCCTTGGTTATACAAAAGCTCTTTCCTCCTGATATATGATGTAATACAGAGTAAATGGAATTAACTCCCTTCTGAGGCTACGTGTTACCCATACGCACCTTTGGTATAGGTAACCCGGGTTCGACTCCCGATGGAAACGCATGTGGTTTGAATCCCAAATTAAGCTGTAGGTTCATGTATTATGTAGCCTTGGTGCTGAAACGGAAGCTAAATTCCACTAGAACAAACTACTACTAGAACAAACGGAAGTTGTACGATTAATGACAATCCATTCTTAAATCGAGAATGGAATAGCCAATGAGAAACGTTGAAACAGACGGATAGCCAATCAAGATGTCCGAAACAATTCCCAGTTACCACGAAAACGGTTATTGTGTCATTACTCGTGTAAGTTCCATTTTGCTATGATGAAATACGGATTATTCTAACTGCTATAGTCTATGCTAATGAAACAAATACATTCTCGTACGAAAAATCCATTTAAAAGGAAGCATTTTTATTTTAGTAAAATGAATGGGACATCGCAGTAAATCTTCTGCCTCCCATTTCTTAGATTGAGTCATAGACAACAATTATTACTGATACACTTGGAATATGAACAAAATTTTATTATGAGTTTTTTTTAACTCACATCAAGAGTAAACAATTCCTTGTGGATATTTTTTCAGAAAATTTCCAGATGATTATGGATTATGGATGAAAATGGTGTTTTCAATGACAAATGTAGTCATGAGATGTGAACAAAATCGCCTATGTAGTTTCTAAGAAAGTTATCCATAAATGAACTCACCCTAAGTAAACTACCTATTGCGGGGGTGTTTTCCATGGGAAATTACTTCACAGCGCACTTTCATAGTGTTTACTACTGTAAGAATCCGTAACTGTGCTTTCGTCTCGATAGAGAAAGACGTAATGGATTACCCCCACCACAGATCACAGTAACGGGAACAGCACCTTCTGGATGTTGATTACGATCCAAATACTGTCTTCACCGTTTACAACTGTCGCAGCAGACATCAGAAGTGACAATCCGATGCATGAAACTTTCATGAATATTTACGTAGTACATTCAACAATTTCACATCTCCTTGTTGGTCGGTGTCAATTTTTTGTGATATCCGCAGGTCCAGCTTTTCCACCTTACTGATTGCATGACGACGCCAAATAGCAGTGGTATGTTGTATGTCTAACTTATCTGCAATTGCATGAACAATTTCCCGATGGGTTACTTCCACGATCTTCTTTAAGGAGCTCATCGGAATATTCTCGTGGCTGCAGGACTCATTTTTCAATAATGTATCAACGAAATTTCAAAAACCAATGGCACGTTCATTATCGCTCCTGAGCCAAATGGAACGATGATAATTCTTACATATCCATGTGAAGAATACCCGAGCTTCAAGTTGTAAAGGAAAATTACTTGCAATTCTATGTTCTCTACGATGAACTTCCACACAACCCTGTTAAACAATGCATTGTATCCTGATTGACTGGGTGCCTCAGGCTATGTTCTCTAAAGTTCTACAGAGAGTTCGCCAAGTCTTACTCGTGATATTGGTTGCGTTAAAATGGATGCCTTTCCACCAAACATGACAATGGACATTTCAAGCACACTTACCTAATAGTTAGGTACGTACTTAGGGAGTGGGACCTGGGGATTCGACACCCTGAAATCCCGACTTTTATGTAAATTTATTCTAAGTTTAGGGATGATTTTATAAATTTTAATATAATTTATTCCCATATTGAATTTAGACCCCCGGTTATAAATTCCTGCGTACATGCCTGGTTACCGGTACGTGTCTTACATTCCATTTACGGACTTAAAAACTTACTAAATTTATGTTCTACACACACACACATACATACATACATACATACATACATACATACATACACACACACACACACACACCACAAAATGAAAACAATGGTTTTTCGCATGAATAAAAATAAAATCCTGCACGCGCTCCACGCAATATATATATAGATAGATAGATAGATAGATAGATAGATATAGATATATAGATATAGATATAAATATATATATACCCGTGGAAATAAATTGAATAGACCGCCATGCGCGTATTCTTCTTTTTGCGAAGCATGTTCATGTTTTGTAAACCATTTAGTTCAGTTAAGCGCCATTAAGTAGAGAAACTTGTACGGGAACTATTATAAAAGTATACTGAAGGTTGTAAAGTGGATGCAACCACCTTCTTTTTACAATAAGGAAATATTGGAGAGTTATAGGTATAATTGCGCTCTTCCATGTTAGGAAATAGGAAATCCCTTATGTAATTCCAATGTCAGTAGGTGCGGTATACCGCTCACGTAATTAACTGTAAATGTAAACCGATCTCTTTCACTAACTTTCTATAAAAGGATTATTGAAAGATGTACTAGCAATATTGTCTTATGATCAAGAGCAAAAAAGTTTTCCTTCAAACAGTACTATAATAATATCGATAACATTTTTTGAGTCGTAGGAAAAGGTTGCTACATAACCATTGAACCTATGGCAGTAGCCGTGTACAACGTTTAGAAGAAATACTGAATTGTCACAGAAAGCGTCTCATGTCATTAATCCATGATTGATTTCATGTCCTTGGGCAAGGCTAGTTTTGTAGGAGAAAAATCCACATTGTCTTTCTTCCTCGGTGGGAATGACACATAATTCAGGATAAAAGAGAACGCAGCTGAAGAGAAACCCACGGAGACTTTAATATAATGGACAATCAGTGAACGTTATGACGACGGACAGGATAGAGAGCAAAGAGCAATATACGGTAAAGGAGGGATGAAACCTATAATTAGCCCAGCAACAATTCATAAATTTTGATAAATAAACTACCATTTCAGGAATAATCAGCAACCGTAATGTCATATTGAGGAGACACTTTAATCAGTTTTACGCATAAATCTATCAAATGAAAACTCGGTTTACCCGAAATTGAAAACACGAAATATGCATAGGATTCAATAGGTCTTTTAGTTATCTGATGAAAGCTTCTATATAATCCTATTACCGGAGAAACGACTGTGAAATTTAATATTATCCAATACCATTGCTTGCATAGACATATACTGTATATGAAACACTGTATGGATAAAACGAGTTTGTCTCACTTAATAGACTTGTAATATTACATCTATACAGGGGAAGTCAAAATGAAGGACCCGATTTCAGAAATATATTCTGTGAAATTTATCAAGTTGATATTTGAGTTTAACGTTGCGTTCAGCAGCGAGGCTATATGAGACGTGGATCTACTGATTAACGTGGAATCCAAACCACATGAGGCCCTTCTGGGGACCGAGTGTGGGTCTCTGACGTTAAAAGCGCGTGCGCTAACCGCTTAGGCACAAATGAGCTCTAAAATTTAATAAACATATGTTGTTTGAGACATATGCCAAGAATGGTAAAGTGTCCAAGTTTGCACTATCAAAAGTGTTTTAAGTGAGCACCTTACGGAAAACGGCACAAATCAAGCCGATATTCTACCTACTGCCAAAACTTTTGTAGGACGTTCCGGTCAATATCAAAACTTCATTTCACGCTCGATGCTGACTTTCAGCATTAGAAAGTGAAAACACTCTGTGAGAAACTAAACTTCAAAAGTCAACCTTTCGAAGTGCATGTTCCACAATATCATATATGTATTGGATTTCACAAGATAATTTTTGAAATTGAGTCCATTGTTTTGATTTTCCATGAGTTCATTGTCCATTTTGATGAGTCCATTGTCCATTCTTTTCCCAGTCACACTTTTAGCACACAACAACCATATGCTGGAGCCGCTGTGGCTAAATGGTAGAATGGTCACTTCTAATCCATGAGATCCGTCGTTCGATCCCAGCTCTCGCCAAGTGCACTTTGTGGTGAGCAAACACCGTGTGGGTGGGGTTTCTCTATATTCTCTCGTTTCTCCCCAATTTCTTCTTCCTAGCACTTCATTCATGATAATTGTGACCGTCTCTCTTAGTCTTAATTAGGCGTAACCGTGGCAAAGTAGACTAAAACCAAATCTTCTATTGTTATTATAATATCGCACTAACATAGACAAGGAGGCATCAGATGATCAAGTTTCGAAAATTGGGGATAATATTTTTTCACATATTTTGATTTAAAATGGTTGTCTATAAATATATATAATATTGTTTTGCTTATTTTTCCTTGTACTTTTACCTCCTGCTGCCCATACGGAAACAATAACAATCCTGTGCTCCTCTGGTTCTCCATCATTGTTCTACATTCAACCAGTACCGTAAAACGGGGCTACTTTGACATTTAGGGTTACTTTGACATAGCGCGGGGCTACTTTGACAGATGAGCAATTCACGCTTGCTGTGAGAATTGTTGCATATACTTTCATAGATAAAGGCTGATATGGTGTCCACGGTGCGAATTGCCGGAGGTGATGAGGGATTTCTCCCATTGTATTTCTACCCCCTCTCAATATCCTTCCTGTCCCCCAATATATAATATAAGGACTTCTAGATCCGCCACTGTTTATTCCCCCCAAAATGAATAATCTAATTCGCACTCTGACGATATATATCAACGTGTCGTGAAAGGGTGGAAGAGAGTGGATTCAATGTGTCTTGTGCAAAAAATGGGTGTGTGGGTTTTGTAATGGTGGATCAAAAAATCCTCAGTATGCTTGTTACGACTGTGATGTTGACGACTAAGGTTTTTCTTTCCATTGTTACATGTAAAGATAACATACGGTACATATGTAATTATGTTAAAAGTAAAGTAAAGTAAAAAATAAAGTAAGAATGTAAGGTAAAGCACCGTGTATGTTCAAAGTAAAAGATGTTAAAAGTAAAGTTTTAGAAAAACTTGTATAGTGGTGTATAATGATGTACCACAACAAAATAAAGATTTCGTGCTTATCAAGTATACAGCATACCGTACCTTACACATGACCAAAACAGTGTTTTATAAACTTTACATAAATTCCATGTCAAAATAACTCCATACGTTGAGTAACTTTGACCTTATGCAGCAAATACATAAGATGTCAAAGTAGCCCCACCCCCGGGGCTACTTTGACCGGTATTTCTTAATTTATTCCCGCCAAAACTTACTTGTAGAGACTTAGGTTTAGTAGTGGTTGTGATAGCCTAGATACCTATTGTTATGATGAGAATAGTATCATTCATTGGTTGCAGAAAGTGTCCCGTGTACACATCTAAACTAGTCCAAAACCTGCCAAAGTAGCCCCGTTTTACGGTATTGAATTAAATAAAAGAACTGAGGGGTTATGCAACATTATTTTGTTTTTAACGAAATGTTCACATGAAATAATCAGTCTTTTGTATAAGCTTACTACGTTGTTGATGGTCTGTTAATCCTTATTATGAAAGCAAAACATGCCAGACGTAATTCCTAGAATATTTGCGTTGATAGATGCCACTACCTGCGTTGATTGCCTGAAACGAATAGATAACGCAATCTCTTGCTACACCATGATTAAAATCAACACGATGTTGCGTATATCAACCAAAGTGTATAAAATAACAAGTAACTCCAGTCCGCGCTTAGAGTTCTGGTTGGCTCCCTGTCCATGTCGTCATACGGAGCTAGGAAGAAGTTTTCCTGTTTACCTGCCTGTTGTTACACTTACCGCGCTTTACTTGTAAAACTGGATCAACATAATTAATTATGTATTTCTTTTGCTTTCCAAATGTTAAGAATGAACATTTTTCTGCTAACAGATGAGACAATATAATTTCAGAAAGATAGATAAATGTTGTCAATAATTAATTATAAAAGAACTAATATAGTAAACGAATTCTGTCACTATTCGTTCTGTGGAAAGCATCTACACGTTAAGCGTGAACTGAGTTCGATTTCCCACCAGTGCAGCGATCAGAATTTTCTGTGTATTTTGCAACTGTAAATATAATCTATACTGTAAATATAAACAATCTACATAATCAACTTTATAATTTAAAATATAGTTTAAAAATGACAGAAGACATCCTTGAGCTGAACCACTTAAGCTCTTATGCGCTACATTGCACTCTTTTTCAGCTGTTCTCTCCTACAACTGCATAAGCTAAATTGACCAAATTGTGAACGATATAGGGCCTTAAGTTTTATTTAAGTGCCAGAATCGTATGACTCATCTTTAAGTATACTTAAGTAACTTCTGTTCTTAAGTTGCTGCGTTCTTAGCACTTAATTCAATAGCAGACAATGTTGAATCAATAAACAATTGGTGACACATGTAACAAGTAAGTGATGCTGTGTTCTTTTCTCTTAATTGAGTGACAGGTAACGTTAACCCAATAACTATGATGACTCATGCTTCAACTGCACATGTACAAAGTAAGTGATGTTCTTCCTATCTGACTGAATGGGAGCAACGGTAACTCAATTATGATTCATATTTCAAGTATACGTGAACCAAGTAAGTGGTGCTGTTGACGGGTATTGTTTATGATTAGTATGTATAATCCGTTCCCTAATTTATTGATTATATGTTTGAAGGAAAATGTATAGCGCTTATATACGCATGAATACGCCATTACGTAACGCGTAGACGTGCAAACACAGATAAACTTAAATTGTATCTCATTTTGAATCGTTCCAGTTTTTTTGTGCCTTAATACAATAACGGGGTTATGAAGGATGGGACTTACTGTTAATGTAAGCTCCGAGGCATGACTTCGGCTTGAATCCGATGTAGTTGCTGGCAGCACAGCTTATCATGTAAGATCAAACCTCACGCAGTATATATTTTATCATTTCCCAATATACCATTTCTGGGCTTTCGGCATCTATGGCCATGTTAGCCCGTAAGGTATGAAGGATGACGTCCCTCGGCAATCACATTATCCGAAGAAAGGGAAGAAAGAAAAAAAATAGGAAAGGTAGCGGCCTGTGACCTATATGTTAGATACCATCCCGGCATTGACGTGGTGTGAATGGGAAAAACCTCACTCATGATGACTAACCTAATAAAGATTTTACACTTTTTTAGACCAAGTACCCCCACTGGAAATCGCAACCAGTACGTCTCCGATCAAAGACGAGAGCGATAACGACTACACTACGCGAAGCCACAAACTGTACAGCTCTAAATTCAGTTCACGCTGTACAATAAACCAGCGATCTAGTTAAGATAAATCTAATACTGAAGTAATTCTTTTCAAGCTTTTGACTATATGATACTTCATAGACGAAAGTATATAATATGGTTGGTTAATCTGATATAGCCCTAAATTATTACTATTAGGTCTTTAAACTTTATTTATGTTAAAAAATACTATATAATATTGTCCAAAAGGATCGATAGATCATACTAAGCCAAACAAAATGATATATGTGAGGGTAAATTATCATGCATGATCCTTGACAAAAATGTAGAAAAATTAATTTTTATAGTCTTAAAAAGCATGTTGGTTTGCGGCAAATCTGATATAGTTCTATATTTTTCTACTGAATATATATATTTATTTATTTATTTTGAAAATAATATTCAGTGTTATTGAGTTTAGTTGAGTTAATTTTGAGTTTAACGCACCTTTCAGCACCGAAGCTACATCAGACTTGGACCTACTGTTTAACTTGGAATCCGAACCACATGAGCTCCGGCCGGGAATCAAACCCGGATTTCCCATGCCATACAGTATTATTAAGTAGCAGCTTGTATCTATAAAGATAACCAAGAAAGTTCTGTCGCTATTTCACCCACCACCCTCGAACATCGATATGTCACCTAAGACTTACCTTAAAGATCAAAAATAGTCCCCAACAGCATCGACGAACCTGCTGAAAACGAAGGCCATGGATTCCATCGTGGTAGAAAATGGAGGTCCGTGAAGCGAAGAACGTATCAAGGGCATTTTGGACCTCTACTAGGGATTTGAACTGGCGTCCTCTAAGATGATTGTTTAAGGAATGGAACAGGCGATAATCATATGGTGCAATGCAATTGTGTTTCCCATCCAAAGCGTACAATGGTGTCCCGTGTCATCCTATACACATGGGGCTTAGCGCTGTCCTGTAACAGAAGGACCCCTTTGCGATTCAGAAGTGCTGGATCCTGAGGTTTGAGTTTTTCTTGAATAATGCTCAATTGTTGACAGTACACAGTTGCATTGATGCCCTGTTCAGCTGGTAGCACTTCTCGATGCACGATGCCGCGATCAGTCAACAAAACACACAGGAGAACATTCTTCTGGTGCAGTACTGGTATCAGCTGTTTTGAAACCGGTTCATGGGATGGAAACCAATGATGAACGTGGAGCTTCGTACAGGACCCACTTCTCATCACATATCAACACCCTGTACAGAATTGCTCCTTTCTCAGACGAGACAGCAAAGAAACACAGCTGTCTGCTCGCGTTGCCTTCTGGCCCGGAGTCAAATCATATGGGACCCATCCACCTTGACGGAGGTTCTACCGAATGGTTTCTCCACTCACACTGAATTGTAGTCCCAGTTCCTCACAAGTCTGGCCAATGTTCGCATCAATTGCTTCCTGAATATCTTCATTTTGTATGTATGTTTGTTCTCCGGCACGTGGCGCGTCTTTGAGTGTTTCGTCACCGTCCTTAAACTTGTTAAACCACCGCTGCAATGTCCGCGTAGTCACCACACCCTCACCAAAGACCTGGCATATCTTCCGCACCGCTACAGCGGCGTTTGACCCCAGTTTGAACTTATACAGCATATACGTCTTTGTGACGCTCTGTGGAGGTTCCAGGTTTACTCTGTCCTTACACAAGTCCCCAGTGTATCTGAGCTGCCACAACCAGGTAGTATGTTGGATATGCCTACACCAACAACTGACCCTTGCCTTATCTCCATTAGCATTCAACTCACGCTGTGAGGGCCAATTGAACACAGGCCTCCACAAAAAGCGACAGAACATTCTTAGTTACCTTTATACTGGGTGTTTGAAAGCAATACCGATTCCTGACACCAAGATAAGACGAAAAGCATAGATCAACCTGGGTGCACAAATGCTTCTTTCGGAGTTATATAAATGAACTTTAAAGGCCCATAGCTCCAATGCTATCGGACCTACTGTAGTCGGGTAAAAACTTTATTTGAGAACTAATACGTGCCATATCCAAATATAAATGTTTCAGAATCTGCGGTAGTTCAGAAACAATTTTATACAGGTAGTTTTAGAGTATTTCAAATTATATGACCGTAGCCAAACTGCATCCATAAAAATTGTTGCGTGAGTTTCGTAGGATTCTGAAACATATTTTTGGATAGGACACATATTAGTTCGTAAGTGAAACCTTAACCCGACTACGGTAGGCCCCATAGTTTTGAAGCTATGGACCTCTAAACTTAATTTTTTCATGTTTTCGGCAGCCTATAACTCCGAAAGGAAGCATTTGTGCACCCAGGTTAGTCTATACTTTTCGTCTTATCTTAATGTCAGGAATTACTTCCCAAACATTGTGGGTGTTGTTTTAAAATACCCTGTATATTTTTCATTATTATTTCTCCTAACAGTGTCACACTGACTACATGTAAATTGTCGACAAACACACAGTAAATCGAAAGAAGCCAGCATATTGTTCGAGTCGAAAAAAACAGGAAGCAATAATTTATATTTATTGGGCAAACAAGGAATGTGCAATTTAGACAAATTGCAACATAGCTAGTTGGTCTCATGTACAAAAGAAAGAAAAGAAAATAACATTCGATGCGGATTCTTCATTATTTTTACATGTTAACTACAACTGTGATCCGACAATATAATGAAGCAAGGTTTTTTCTGCTCGTTAAATAAGCGGAGAGAGAGACAGCTGGAGAACTCGTTAAGCTGATACCGTTACCTCGTTTGGTTTTTCAGCTCATTCAAATATTCAAACTCCAGAACAAGATGGGAGACATAGTCACATTTTGTAATAAAATTACGTACTGTTGGGAGGACAAAATACCTTTGGGGTTTGCTGCTAGCGTTGTCAGCAATTTAAAATTATTCAAATAAAGAACATTTCTGCTTACATCACTCTTCTTTCTAGCACATACGTAGTAGTCAACGATTACGGATTTTCTCTAGCTGTCATACAACGAGAAAGATAAAAATGAAACTAACTTTTTCTTGTCTATATCAGACTGATGTATAATTTCACATCAAACAGAATTGGATGCGTTCAAATAAATGAAATTCAGTGGCGAATTTAGGGAGGTATCGCGCTCAAGCCCCTCCCCTAAAATAAATTTGTCACTTTTTCGCATTCCACGTACAACAATAATCCTCCTTACCATTTCTAAGAATTTCATTGACTTTTCAATTTTTCTTATGCTCTATGTTCAGAAATAATACTGTATTTGTCAAAATTCATTCCGTTTAAGAATTGCTTTCTTTTTTCTTTCTTTCGTCCATTCTACTCGTATTTTCTTTTCCTTAGTTGTTACTTTCTTTCGTTTCTCCTATCATACTTTCGACCGTTGTTACTTGTGATTAAAGTCGACCGTCGTCAGTAACACCACAACTAAGAGGAGCTGATGAACGAAACTGGTGTTCCAGATCAACTTGCGCGGATATCAACATAACGGGACTTTAGTTAGTATAGCAAAGGAATATTTACATTGTTTAGTTATAAAGAAGGATAAAAGTTTGAATTACCTTTCAAAATCAAGAGGGGAGAATAACTAGCCCGAGAGATTAGGTAGGCCAAGAGGATGCTTCCTTTTTCTTCTATGAATAGAATAAAAGATTAGATTCACTGCTAAATCTTTGCTTACATAAGATTCACCAGTCTGTAATTCTTACCATTAAAACTTCAATTTATGCATAAATTAAAAATATTTAATTCTCAAGTTCAGGTGGCAATTGCTCCCCCTGCTTTCTCGTGTTGTGTATAGCCTCCGAAACAGAATCCTAAATACGCCATAATAAAACTAATTCGAAATTTCAACGGATTTGCATGTTTCATAAATCCTATATGACGAAAAAACGGATTTTTGAATTCTGTCCATTTGTTCGGCCGTGTGTATAAAAACCCACATGGGAGACATACCGTTCCAGATGAGGTTTCCGATTTTTATCCTACCCTTTAAGTAAGGGTAGTTTACTGAAGGGTGAATGATTTTTTTTTTTTTAATGTGGATTTCACGAAAATCGCTCATAACGATTTTGTTTATATTTTACCATCGAGTATTACATTTATAGCCCTATACTGTAATAAAAGTCATTTTTCTTTGGCATAAACGAAGCCCCTTGCTATGGAGAGATCACAAAATTGTTCTGCTCTTTTTGGGAGATGAGTTTTGTTATTCCAAAAACAACTCTCAAAATTTTCCTTATTTCATAAATTTTGCTGTAATAACAGAAACATGATATGTTTTAATTTAAAGAAACCGGAGCCAGAATGTTTAGAGCTGTGGTCCATATAGTTTTATTGTAGTGTACCGTGTATTCGAGCGATGTCTTTTTAACGTTGCTATATACATTGTTTGCACGATAGATATCCCACAACTACCAGATAACAATTCTACTTCTCTTAAGTAATGTATAATATACTTGTAACAAATAGTAATGGAGGTAAAACTACTATTTTAGCTTTTATCAAAACAATCGAAGACGATATTGACTGATTTGAATGAGGGTATGATCGTTGAAATCTAAATAGAAAGGCACAAATAATTCTTTTTCTTCCAAAAGGTTAAGTTCACAAGTCCACTATATTAAATCATTCAGTTTTCCATAGAATCCTTTGTCAGTAGCACAGTTGTATTGTTCGAGGTCAATAGTTTAAAGTCGCACCTAAACTACTGTAGCGCTTTCAGGCTCTCGGTGAACGGGAATCTGACGCGAGATCTCATGCAACATAGGCAGGTGCGGGAGCCATGCGAAAGTAAACATTGACAATCTTGATTTTCTATGGATATCAAGTATGTAAACTCCATCTTCACAGAATCTACATAACAATAAAGTATCCATTAAGTCTGTTAGAAAAGGACAACTATTAAAAGGTGCGACAGAAACTCACCTATTTGGAAACTTTATGAATTCAAATCCAAGGAAAAAAAAACAGAATCCCGTTTTAAATGAACGTGTTTTCAAAAAAAAAATCATTCAAGTGGTACTTTCATTATTGATAAAAGAACAAAACACACTCAAATCACATGTGGGATGCACGCATCGTTTCTAACGCCTACCCATGATTTTCTAAGATTTTTCAACAGAAAGAGCATGAAGTTCTCCTGATTACGCAATACGAGTAGCGTACACTGAAGAAGTCCTATTTGCAATATGCTCTCCACTGAAATTTTGCCATCTGAACTTGGCGGAAAGATTTTTTTTTTTTTTTTTTTGACAATTTGACCAACATGTACTCTCAAAAAATAATGTTAGTGGAGAAATTTAAATTCACATAGCAGAACTATATTATATTCCAGAGCCTAACCGAACAGAGGTTGCAGTCATAAAATTAAAGAAACTCAAATCTCCGGGCGGAGACGAAATTATCGCAGAATTAATTTTAGCTGTTGATAAAAATTATGGGACAAGAGTATCATTCTCCTTATCTGGAACAAAGAGGTATTGCCACAAGAGTAGGAAGAATCAAGAATTGTTCCGATTTACAAGAAAAGCATCAAAACTGACAGCAATATTTATATAACTTTTTTTTTTGCCAATACTCAATGAAACCCTCTCAAACGTTCTATTAGCAGATCCGACTCCTTACGCAGATGAAATTATTGGGGATGTTTAGTGTGGATTTAGGCGAAATCGATCAATTATTGGTCAGATATTTATCATGCGACAAATATTCAAAAATAAATGTGAATACAATAGCCCGGTATATCAATTATTTATTGATATCGGAAAAGGCCTATGACTCTCTTAGGAGGAGAAATATTTTGCAATATATTTATCTAATTTCGTATTACGAAATAAGCTATTTAGATACATAAAGATGTGTTTAAATGAAATCCAAAGTGAAGTCCGATTAGGTAAATATTCGTCTACAAGCTTTAGAGTCCAGAATACCCTGAAACAAAGAGAGATGTTTTTACCATTATTATTTAGCTTTGTTCTGTACGATGTAAAGAAAGTTAAAGAGAGCAACCAAAACTAGAGCTGAATGACTCTTATAAGGTTTTGGCTTATGCCAATGATGTCAACCTAATAGGAATGATATGAGTATCAAAAAAGGAAAGGAAAAGAAAAGAAAATCAGAGTTTTATTAAACACCTGCAAGGTCGTGTGTTTAGAAGTAAACACAGAAAAACTAACTATATGGAAATTGGCCGTGGTCGTAATACTGCAAATTATGGATATGTTAAAATATGAAAGTAACAATTTTATACTATACTAGAGAATTTTATTGAAAGTATCGATAAAGTGGATACTTTCAAATATCTAGGATTAACATTAACAGTCCAAAACCATATCCACGAAGAAATTGAATGTCGACTGAAAGAAGGAAAATCTTATTATTATTCAGTCCAAATTTTCTTGTTTTTGTGAATGCTATCGAAGCTTAAAATACATAAAACTATAATTGTGTCTGTTGAGCTGTAGTTTTGCAAAATATGGTCTCTTACCCTGAGGAAAGAATGTAGACTGAAAATATTTGAGAATAAAATCTTGTGGAGAATATTCGAACCCAAGAAAGACGGGAATGGGGAATGTCGAATACTTTATAACGAGGAACTTCATAATTTACACCGTTTACCTAACGTTATTAGGGTAATTTAGTCCAGGAGGATTAAAATGGGCAGGTCATGTAGTCAGAATGGAAGAAAGCAGGAACGCCTTCAAAGTTTTAACTGGAAATACACTAGGCTCTCGCTAATCCGGCCATTCCTGGCACATATGGGTGCCGGATTATTGAGTGTCTGACATACAGTATATAAAGCATACGTACGGCATACGTAAATAATACGTACAGTATATAAAACATTGTTTAACTAAGTATTGTTGTGCATGCGCACGATAATTCATTGTGCACGTGTTTTTTGATTGGATGTGCGCCGGATTACTGAGAGGCCGGACTACTGAGGGCCGAATTAGCGAGAGTCTGGTGTACAATCGCAAAACGACGATTAGCAAGACCTAGGTGTAGATGGGAGAACAATATTAATTGCAGAAATAAGAATACAATGTAGAAGTTAGATCTAATTGGCTAATGAAGAGAAGTTAATGGAAAGCTTTTGTGAATGCAACTTTGGACTTTCAGGCTCCATAGGCCATAGAGTTAAGTTAATAGATTTTCAATTCACGAGTTATGGGCGGTCAAATTTTTAGACATATTTTCAAAGACAGGCATACACTGAAGTCACATATTTAACTAAAATTGGCATAATAGTGGGCCTTGACCTGCTCCAAGCGTGTAAGATATTATAATCTGCAGGCTTTTGATTTCTAAGTTACGAAGAAATATCCAAAGCAATGCATTGTTTGAGAGAATCGTGTTTGTTACAAATACATTAGTAGCCTCACAGATACTCCCCTTGTGTATGGCAATATTTAGTCATTTCCAGATCATATTTATTATGTCCGGGTTACACCGGGTCTACCAAGATCACTCCGAATCATCTAGCCAAAAGAGATCAGTCCGGGTTATGAGTCTGAGTGCTTTGTTTCTTTCAAGGGGGCGCGGTGGCTCAGTGGTAAAGCGTTCACCTCCGGTGCTTGGGGTCCCTGGTTCGATCCCAGCTCGCGCCGTGTGGACTTTGTGGTGGACAAACACCGTGCTCGTGGGTTTCTCGGGGTTCTCCCGTTTCCTCCCACTCTATTCATTCCACCATTTCACTCATCTCTCATCATCACCGTCTTCTTTGGCCTAACCGGCATAACCGTGGGACGTAAAACTCAGAGATTTCATTTCATTTCATTGGTTCTTTCAGTCTCGGGTCACGAAATTTGTGACCTGTTTAACTACAGGATTTTGTAATATCCTACATTGATCTATATTTGTAAACAACAACACGTTCTTCTCATTTATAAATAATTATAAATAGAATCACGTGTTCTCCTACTACAATCATTACAAGAAGCATGCGACAGGAATCATCATGTCATGTGACAGGAGAGGAAATCTAGCACCGCCGATATCCAGAAGAGGTATAAAGACCATGTAACGTCTCCATTGATATCAGTTTCGACTATTCAAATTCCCTTAGTTTGCCTGGAGTTCTGAGAGATCTAATCTAATCTAAGCTTCTTAGCTTGCCTAGAGCTCTGAGAGATCACAATTGCAACCATCTAGCTTGCCTGGAGCTCTATGGGAACACCTCCCTTGGCTTGCCTGAAGCCCTGTGGAAACCTTCCCTTCGCTGTCTGGGCCTAGGAACACTTATTTATCCAAAATACATAGAGAACTTTGTATTTGTCGTAGGACCACACTTATAGTGACTTTGTGTTGTTATATTTGTAGATAACAGGAATTTTATAATAAAAAAAAGTTGTGAGAGAAAACCGAATCCTGTGTGCTAAATTGTTCTACCTACTACCTTATCAAGGCAATCTTCCAATATTGTCCACCACAAAGCAAATGCAACACTTCATATTGCACAGTATACAATATTATGTCAAATTTGACTTTAACCACGTCACGGGATGGTAAACACTCAAGAACCTGATAGACGGGCAACACAACTAGGTAATAATGTCATCTTTGCATCAATATTTTCGCTACGAACACGATGAACATGATTATATGGAGGGTATAGTGAGACCAATGAGTCATTAACATTGGGAGCTTAACATATATGGAGCTTAATTGCAGAAATAAGAATACAATGTAGAAGTTAGATCTAATTGGCTAATGAAGAGAAGTTAATGGAAAGCTTTTGTGAATGCAACTTTGGACTTTCAGGCTCCATAGGCCATAGAGTTAAGTTAATAGATTTTCAATTCACGAGTTATGGGCGGTCAAATTTTTAGACATATTTTCAAAGACAGGCATACACTGAAGTCACATATTTAACTAAAATTGGCATAATAGTGGGCCTTGACCTGCTCCAAGCGTGTAAGATATTATAATCTGCAGGCTTTTGATTTCTAAGTTACGAAGAAATATCCAAAGCAATGCATTGTTTGAGAGAATCGTGTTTGTTACAAATACATTAGTAGCCTCACAGATACTCCCCTTGTGTATGGCAATATTTAGTCATTTCCAGATCATATTTATTATGTCCGGGTTACACCGGGTCTACCAAGATCACTCCGAATCATCTAGCCAAAAGAGATCAGTCCGGGTTATGAGTCTGAGTGCTTTGTTTCTTTCAAGGGGGCGCGGTGGCTCAGTGGTAAAGCGTTCACCTCCGGTGCTTGGGGTCCCTGGTTCGATCCCAGCTCGCGCCGTGTGGACTTTGTGGTGGACAAACACCGTGCTCGTGGGTTTCTCGGGGTTCTCCCGTTTCCTCCCACTCTATTCATTCCACCATTTCACTCATCTCTCATCATCACCGTCTTCTTTGGCCTAACCGGCATAACCGTGGGACGTAAAACTCAGAGATTTCATTTCATTTCATTGGTTCTTTCAGTCTCGGGTCACGAAATTTGTGACCTGTTTAACTACAGGATTTTGTAATATCCTACATTGATCTATATTTGTAAACAACAACACGTTCTTCTCATTTATAAATAATTATAAATAGAATCACGTGTTCTCCTACTACAATCATTACAAGAAGCATGCGACAGGAATCATCATGTCATGTGACAGGAGAGGAAATCTAGCACCGCCGATATCCAGAAGAGGTATAAAGACCATGTAACGTCTCCATTGATATCAGTTTCGACTATTCAAATTCCCTTAGTTTGCCTGGAGTTCTGAGAGATCTAATCTAATCTAAGCTTCTTAGCTTGCCTAGAGCTCTGAGAGATCACAATTGCAACCATCTAGCTTGCCTGGAGCTCTATGGGAACACCTCCCTTGGCTTGCCTGAAGCCCTGTGGAAACCTTCCCTTCGCTGTCTGGGCCTAGGAACACTTATTTATCCAAAATACATAGAGAACTTTGTATTTGTCGTAGGACCACACTTATAGTGACTTTGTGTTGTTATATTTGTAGATAACAGGAATTTTATAATAAAAAGAAGTTGTGAGAGAAAACCGAATCCTGTGTGCTAAATTGTTCTACCTACTACCTTATCAAGGCAATCTTCCAATATTGTCCACCACAAAGCAAATGCAACACTTCATATTGCACAGTATACAATATTATGTCAAATTTGACTTTAACCACGTCACGGGATGGTAAACACTCAAGAACCTGATAGACGGGCAACACAACTAGGTAATAATGTCATCTTTGCATCAATATTTTCGCTACGAACACGATGAACATGATTATATGGAGGGTATAGTGAGACCAATGAGTCATTAACATTCCCGTAAGAAAACAAAACAATATCGGTATGGATGTATTCCCACTTCCTGACTTCCAAAAGAAATGCAGTCGTCAGCTCAAAAAGTTATACTTACAGTATTTGGTTACATTCAAGGCCTTCTCCTAGTTAAGTTTCGTTTATATAGGACCATTGTAACTTCAATGACCTGTGCTAACACTTAGAAAGATGTGTTTGCCGTGAGTGACGATGCAGATGATTCAAATATTAAACTGTTTCACGACAACGCTCGATCCCATTTTTGCTCAATATGTCCCCGTAGAATTTCTCAATGTACTGGGAAGTGTTTCAACACCTATTGGATAGTATCGACATTAGAATATCTTTTGAAACAATTTTTAGGCAGTCCAAAATGTCATTCGACTGAAGGAATTTAATCCGTGGTCTTTAGTGGTTGTATGATTATAAAATGGACTTCCGTGAAAAAAGGTAAACTAAAACTAAACCTAGTACCACGCTGGAATATGACAAATGTTTCATACCTTATGTTCAGAAGTGGATAATGTACTGTGTATGTAGTTTCCTTGCGGTATGTTTTAAATTTCACTGTTTAATAAGGGTTTAGAAAGAAAATTAGCGTGCATTACTCTTCGATGTTTTCTCGTAGGACGGACTTCTTGAGGGGGTGGCGGTGGGTCGTAATACTGTTACTAAAAGCTACTTTTAAGAACTCTGGGATGTGTTTTATTAATATATAAAATAAGAAAGTTTCCTCTTCTAGGGGGGCCATCGCCCCAATCTCACCCTCCCCCTGTATCCGCTCCTGATGTACTGTGTGGTTGCTTGTAAGTCAGTGTGACAATGTAATTTCGCTGTAAAGTACATAAAGAAGTTTCTGGAGTACAATTCTTCAAGAGTATGATCAGTGGCGTATTTAAGAGGGGGGCTTCCGGGCTTAAGCCCCCCGAAATCTTACTTACTATAGTAAAGTATATGAAATATCTTGCAGAATTTTCACATTTTCAGGCAAAGTCCCCCCCGAATGTTAGCAAAGCCCTCCCTGAAACAAAATCGTAAATACGCCACTGAGTATGATTAATGACATATATGTTAAGTCATAAATCTTTTAATTATTTTCCATTGTCATTTCTGTTAAACTTATGTCTATCATTTCTGTCTTTTACTTTAGTTACTTAAAACACGTCAACAAATAGAATAACTTCTTAATATGTCTACGAATTAAACTACTTCATTCATAGGCACGGTGAAAAAGATGGCCTGTTCTTTCTTAATCTCAATTGATGTTTTATATCATCAGAAGCGCACCCAGGTCCCAGTCACCTGTGACACTGAATTTTGTTATTAATAATTGTTTTGGAAGCTGCAGTGTTTATTGGTAGAGCACTCACCTCCACTATATGGGGTCCCTGGTTCGATCCCAGCCCTTGCCAAGTGAACTTTGTGGTGGAAAAGCACCATGTTCGTGGGTTTTCTTGAGATTCTCCCGTTTCCCAACATCTTCATTCCACTTTATCATCCATCTCATCTCTCTTAGAATAGTGCACACTCGTGGGACGTTAAACTAAATAAAATATTATTTTATATAATAGTGATCAGGGGCGGATCCAGGACGGACTTACTGCTACTTAGAGCTACTTTTAAGAGCTCCAAACTCTGGGATGGGTTTAATTTATATATAAAATAAAAAACCTTTTCTCTTCTGGGGGGGGGGCAATCGCCCCTACCGCCCCCTGGATCCGCCACTGATAGTGATTTTAATGAAAAATTATGGAAATGATGAATGATGGTTAAAATTAGCGTATAAATCTCGAACAGATAGCACTGCTAGAGCATTAATCCTTTCTTTCAAAGATTTGATGATTTGTGAGATTATAATCACAGAATATTTACGAGGTTGAGTTCAAATCAACTTATACCGTCACCATTCTGAAATATCTGTGTAGCAATGCATCTTAGAACATTAATGTTAAAGAAGATTAAAGCGCTAACTATTTTACACACTGCATTTTCATAGATAAGCAGAAAATATTATACAGAGCTTTCGAAATGTAGGTGTGAAGACGAATGGAGGGAATTAGCTGGGTCGAGCCAAGAACGAATAAGAGGGTGTTAGAATTGGTGGGGAGAAAAGATCAATTTTAGGTATTATTAAGAAGAGAAAGTGAAGCTGATTTGGTCATTGGGTAAGGAGGAACTGTATCATGAAGGACATTGTGGCAGGTATGGTGGCAGGAAAGAGAGGGAAAGGGCGGATTACACTACAATTAATGGACGATATCAAAACAGAAAAATCGTACGTGAAAATGAAGAGCTTAACAGAAGACCGTGCAGCATGGAAGCTTCTCAGTTGACCTGTCAATACTAGCAGAATACCTATGGTATGGTGTGGTATTATTCAGATATTATTCTCAACTATAACATGAGCCTTCCATTAGTATTTAATCATATGTAATTCGCTTCTCGCTTTTTACAAACTTAAAAATTAAATAACAATTTCTATTAACTTTTCATTTACACCAATGTCACTTATCAAGAAGGGCCAGCCACTAAAATAACAAAAGACAATCTAGCATTCAATTAATACTGTAGAAAAAATTAGTTACAGAATATGCATTATTGGTAATTACTTTCTGACAACCTTGCTAACAGAGACAAATTAGTATTATTTCAACGTACTAAGTTGCTATTAGATCTTTCTTGAAACCATTAAGACAGAGTTATTTCCTAAATTAGCAAAGTGAATAACTCCTGTGACAGTTATTAAATTGATTTTCATTTCATTTAAATACCATAGCTACAGGGTTTTGGCAACACTGTCTGAAATAATAACAAGAAGACGTCTACTACTGAGAAGAGAACGTACTTTGTGTTCTAGCTATCTACGAGCAAGATCTAATGAATATATGAGGAGGGCACAAAGGAGAAAGAATAGACACTTCAATTTACAAGTGTGCTACGTGACGTCACATTCGTGTTACCAATTCCGTTAAAGAACCTAGCTTACAGGCAAGTCATTATCTCTTATCCTAACAGAGGCGACAATTTGCAACACAATACGGGCTTCTATCCAAGCAAGCGAGTTCCTGCATTTCTTTGCAGCATCTTTTCTCTTGTTTCCGTTTCTCTCTCTGCCTATCTCCTTCTTCCTCTTCGTTTCGTCGCCCTTGTAGTTGTTTAGAAGTTTACGAACTTGGTATTTTGGAAAAGGAAGGAACTTCGAAGATGTGAGAATACGACTATCTTTACTAATAAAGGTGTAGCCTCGAGAACATTATTCGAACAAGGAAAAGTTATTTAATTTGCTACATATCTGTCGGTGACGATATTATATACGTATTTATCTCACAAAATACAACACATCGTGGCTTAATTTTATGTTATTAAGATTCTCAATGGTTTTGTTGCCTGCTTCTTTGAAATACTTTAATTTAATTAGATATTTCAATAAGAAACTCTGAATTTCTTATTTCCCTGTTATTATCTTAGTACTATGTCGGAAGCCAGATTTTGGCGCTTTTACATAAACTGGTTATGTACAGACACAATTCTAGAAAAGTAGGACTATGGTATCCAGTTCTTTAATATGATGAAATTTCTCTGGTGGACGTGTGATTTGATTTTTCGGTGGGCAGGCATTGAACGTATTTACGGCAGATCGGATTCCACCTTACACTGTAGACCCACATCTGATAAAGCTAGTGGCGTATTTACGATATTTTTTGGGGGGGTCTTTGCTAACTTATTCCTGGAAATGTGAACGTTCTGCAAGATATTTCGTTTACTTCACAATAGTAAATAAAATTTCGGGGGGCTTAAGCACGGAAGTCCCCTCTTAAATATCCCACTGCATATAGCGTACGTGCTAAAAAGGGACGCAATACTTCAACAAACAACGAGAATAAAATCGCTTAATACTTTGTTCTAAAATGTATATTTAAAGCTTTTCCTTTAAAGATTCTCAGAACATAGTTTTTATTCTGTGACTAGTAGAAGACGGTGGCTCACTTGCTAGATCGCTTATCTCTGGTGCGTGAGGTCCCTAGGTCTACCCTCGGCCAAGTAAGTTTGTGGTGGACAACATCGTATCCGTAGGCTTTCTTGTGGTACTCCCGTTTCCTCCCACTTCATCATTCCACCAATTTTTCCATCACCATTCACTTGCCTCAATCTTAGACTTTAAAAAAATGCATAATCATACTACGTAAAACTGAAATAGTTCATTTTCTGAGACTAAGAAGGAATTCATAACTGTAATTCCATCGTCAAATGACTAACATAAGTGAGCTCTGAGTGAGTCAGTGAGTTAGTCAGACTGAGCCAATTATTAGAAAAAAAAGTTGGTTTGTTTACAAGTACAGACTCTGTAAAACTTACATACCAACAAAATTTAAAACCTAAATAGGAGGCTATTTATAAGATTGTTTTCATCATTATTATTACTTACTATCTTAGGTTTAGGAATTAGATAAATGGGCTTTCAGCATCTATGGTCATGTTAGTCCATCATGTATGAGGAACAACGTCCCTCCGCGATTACACTATCCGAGGAAAGAGGAGGAAGAAAGGATTGGGGGAATGATGGAAGCGGCCTGAGACCTATATGTTAGGTACCATCCCGGTATTTTTCTGGTGTGAAGGAGGAAAACCACATTCAGGATGGTTGGGCTGAAAAAGCTTTTACACTTTTTCGACCAAGCGTCTCCACCGGGAATCGAACCCGGGACTGCTCCCACCAATGACGAGAGCGTTATCGACTATGCTACGCAGATATTTACCGTCTTGTTTTAATATCTATTTTCTGTGTTGATCACATTATAGTACTAAAATGTGAGGCGAATGAAATGAAGACTGCTGTGCGACATTGCCAATTGGTAAAGAAATATGGCGAAACAGACCCATAACAAGTCTTTAACCTATGATCATTAGATTCGTGCAAAAACAATTACAATATACCTACGAACGCTGATTTTCTAACCTGACTACTGAATAACCACTTGACTCTTAAAGTGTTAAATTGTAAGAGTTTTCATTAAACCGTTTGGGAAAGTCAGTCAAGCTTGCAAGCTTTTAAAATCATGAAAAATATCAGAGAATACGGTACATACCGAACTGAAAACAAAAACAGATTTGTATATACAACTAATAAATAAATACTTGTATGAACGTACCTCAGCTGCAATGTAAGCTGGAATTACGCTTAGCAACAATTGTTCCTGCTGCTCTTTCTCACATTCCAATTTAACTCTGGACTCTATACAAGTTCTTGTTCCATCGAACGTGCGTTGATGAGCAGTTTCGGTCATGTGTCTGTAATAAAGACCTGTTCCATTGGCACAAGTTAGGAACACAGCATCTGCCGCAATCTGTAATAATAATTAAAAAAAAACATTAATTTAAGCTAGCTTTAACAATTTCTGTAATATTGGTGGTGTTCAATGTGGAATGGGTTGGGGAATGAAATCAGAATGTTTACAGACCAGACATCTACCAAACCATAGATTACATTATATTGAACAAAGAGATATGAATGATTGTAAATCCTGATGCGTATTTTTAGAGAAAATTGAGAAAAACTGTTTTATTACACTAAAAATATGCTGTTTTTAGTAATAGCAAATGAGTTTTTTTTTTTTTTTTAATTCTCTTGGACATTGTTTACACTGTACGTTCAATAAGTTTCAGGACTAGGTGAAATAACACTTAAGGATGCCAGAAAAAAATATTAGCACGCTGGTTTTCTACATACATTCCTTCCTATACCACCAGTCGTAGAGGGCCTGGAACGCCCTAGGAAAGTCATCCATTGGAATGCTGTTTAGCACCGCCATTTATTTGCTTAAATCCACGAACAAAATGCTGTTCTTTGAGGCAAATTTGAACGTAGGAAAAAATCTGAAGCCCTTTGGTGTCAAATCAGACGAATATGCAGTGTTCATGCACTGGGCTCTTCTTTTGTTGTAAAATTGACGTAACAGTGCTTGAAAACCCCCATATTCGCGTGATTTAGCCCCAACGGACTTAATAATTTTCCCTAAATCTTAAACCTGCCATCAAGGGAGATCGTTTTGAGGATTTTACATCGATTTAAGTGAATGTGATTGAGGTGTTGAACAGCATACCAGAGGAAACACTTCTAATGCTTTCAGAGCTTCTACGAGGTGTGTGGCGGATGAGGGGATGTATCTATAAAAGTAACGCGATAATACTTTTTTTCTGTCGGCGTTAAGTATATTATTTCGAGGTAGTCCTCGGAACTTATTGAATGCACTGTATATTTTATTCTAACTATTGTTATTTGTGTTCATTTAACGGTGACAGTGACGGTCATATTATTGCTAATTGTAATATGTTTTAGTAATTACATAGTTACCTTAAACCTGATATACCTAGGTATGTTACACTCATTTCATCATTTCAATGATTAAATATTATAATATCCTCTGCATATGACGATGATCAACGTGCTCAACCATAACAACATCCAGCAGACGACGAATGTCATCATTCAATACGTGACCTGAAGCTCGAGGTAACCAAATTGGCTAAGAAGGGGGTAAGACAGTTTTCAGACCCCAGGTGTAGCCAACAGAAAAGGATCAGATTTCTCTTAGCGCTAAAACCCATACCCCCTTATTAACTAACCTAATCACCTCGAGTTCCAGATCACATGTTGACTGATGGCATTCATCATCTGCTGGGCATTGTGGTTGGGCACGTGGACGGTCGTTATATGTAGAGTAACAAGAGTAATAATAATAATAATTTAATTTGCACGGTATCATTTACGGAATCTGCTTTGAAGTGTGATTTAGAATAGTAAACTTACGTAAGTTGGTTAGTTAATTTGAAATTTAACGTCCCGTTCAGCACTGAAGCAATGTTGTTTCAAATATACATATAAAATGTACAGTAGTGTGGGACGAAAAAAAAATCAAAGTTGTCCAATTAAATAGCACTAGATGTCAAAAGTTGAGTATTGACTAGTAAAACATTCCTGAAATTTTTCGTAATTTTTGCACTTCATCTCATTCCCCGCAAGATTCTTAAATGATTGCAATTTTTATGAAAATTTGAATTTTTTTTAAAAAAATATTGAAATTTTTTAAAGCTTCCAAATGAACACGAACTTTGAACGACATTCCTTTAAAAGAGCCATCACAATATACTATAGTGTGAAAATACAATACAATTCGAAAAGATAAAATTGAAATATGAAAAAATAATGAATATCACTTGACTCAAGAGATCGTCTGACAATAATTGATGAACACTGGTGTACATCAATTTTGCAGACTGGAGGCTACCAGCTGTTCTTTAATAATTCGAGCATGTAAAATCCAAAAATGAAACTCGTTTTTCTCTATCACGTCAAGTATTTTCACAAAATGAAATTTTATCTAATATTTCATGTATGCTTTAGAACCACTAATCTTAACGTAGTTCTGAAAGATGTCACAAGGTGGCAGCACATACACTGTTACGTTTAAGTTTATTTTTACGAGTTATTGGAAAACCTTTAAATGTAAGAATTAAAGAATATATTAAATAAAGTATAGGTAATTCAAAATCATGTTCGATTAAAATTATTTGTTTATGAGAGCCGTGCAGGGAATGAACACTTGGTACGAAGATTGTGGCCTGCCAGAGTAGACTTTGAAGTGGGAGAGAAAAACATCCAGAATGAACCGCTTGTTGACCCTAAGAAAGTGTTACTCCCTCCACTACACACAAAGCTGGGATTAATGAAACAGTATGTAAAAGCTTTGATTCAGGATGGTGCTTGCATCAAATACGTTTGCTCGAAATTTCTTGCATTGACACATGATAAAGTGAAAGCTGGTATTTTTGAAGGCCCCCAGATAAGGTTGCTAATGAAAGATAAAGAGTTCTTACAAACCATGAACCCCACATAAAGAAATGCATGGGATGCTTTGTATGCCGTTGTTTCAAACTTAATTGGAACTTTAAAATGAACGACTACGAAAAACTTGTTGGCCACATTTCAGAAGTTAGGAGTAAATATGAGTGTGAAGCTTCACTTTCAACACAGCCATCTAGACTACTTTCCTTCCAATCTTGGTGCCTTTAGTGACGAACAGGGTGAACGAGTTCACCAGGATATCAAAACCATGGAGAACCGGTACCAGAGAAGGTGGAACGAAAATATGATGGCAGACTATTGCTGGTGCTTGCAGCGTGACGTTCCGGAGGCCACTTACTCCAGAAAATCAAAGAAATGAAGATTTTTGTCTAAGTAGGTAAGCACGTTGGGTTATTTTGTTGTGTGCATTTATCAGCTTGAGGTCGTAAATGGAATTAAAAAATGTATTGGATTTGCTTAACTTGCTATCAATCTGAATTAATTACTGACAAATAGGTTCGTAAAACTACTCCATACGTAATATTCTGGAACCATAAACATATTGCAAATCAAATCGTATATATATATATATATATATATATATATATATATATATATATATATATATATATACAGGGTGACCGCGTGACTATGTTACAAAATTTAAGGGATGATTCCTGACACGGAAACAAGAAAAAAAGTTCAAATAAACTTTTGTCCAACGTACATAATTTCGGAGCTACAAGGTGCCGAAAGCGTGGGAAACTGACATTCAAAGCTCTATAGCTCGACTATGGTGAATGATAGAGCTAATGCGGCATGGTCACATCAAAGACACCGAAGCTGTTGTATTCAAAAATGCTTAGGTCGAGATCGTGCAATTCGTGCACAAGGGATTCCCCAAAGGAGCGTAGGGATTCCCGGATAATCTGTCAAGAAAGATGGGTCGAAAAGGATACGGATGAATAGCTGTTCCAACTGCTAGCAATAATGCGTCTGTACTAAGTCGATATCTCGCACAAGCACAAAATGGCGAACAGTTTTATACGTGCCATGTGTGGTTGTATAACGCGCACTAAATAAGAATGGGAAACATGAAAGGAAAATGTGAATAATTTAGTACAAATGTTAAATACATGATATTACGCTGTCCTATCATTGAACATACGCATTTAATAAAAGGCAATAGTCATGAAACGTTCTAAAATGTTGTAAAAGGATCACACCATTAGTCTTTCTTCCATGTATTGTTGTCATTGAAAACAAATAAACAAAACTGAGCGAAACAACCATAATGCAAAAGAGGTTGTTTCCTAAAAACAAAAGTCACAAGAATGGGAATAATGTCTTCAATCAACATTTTACAGCAGGATTGAATGCAGCCAAGAACATCATCAATTACCTGTAAACGAAACAAATCTCCCAATTATCCTACAATAGGTGATGGACATGGCGTCCCTCTACTTCAACACAGGCGTTACAGCGTCGCAGTAAGATCTGACGCATCCGCTGTAACAACCCAGGATCTGTTCTTATAGTATCACAGACAGCGAGTATTCGTGCTAAGTTCTTCTGCGTTGTCTATAGACGTTTCATAGACAAGTGTTTTGACATGACCCCACAAGAAAAAATTAAGTGGATGCAAATCTGGGGAACGTGCATGCCAATTACAAGGACCGCCTCTTCCAATCCATCTGTCACGAAACGTTTGATTCAAATACTCTCGAGCACTAGCTCAAAAATAGGCTGGGGCGCCATCATGTTGAAACCACATCCGTTGACGAACACCGAGAGGGACATCCTCTAATAACTCTGGAAGTATGTCTCGCAGGAATCTCGTATACACTGGTGCAGTTAATCGTGGTGGTAGTAAATATGGACCTATTATCGGATCACTGATAATACCCGCCCACATATTTATGGCGAATCGGTCTTGGTGGTCCCTTTCCACAATTGCATAAGGATTTTCGTCTGCCCATACATGACTATTGTGACTATTAAATATCCCGTCTTTCGTAAAACAAGCTTCGTCGGTGAAAAGCAGGTAGGAAGCAAACTGTGGATCAATTACAGAGCGTTGGAGAAACCACTCTCAAAACCGAACGCGAGGTTGAAAGTCAGTTGGACGTAAGGCCTGAACCCTCTGCGGGTGATAGGGGTGTAACTGTTGCTCGTGTACTACTTTCCAAACAATATCTTGTGCTACTCCCCTTTCACGTGCTACTTTCCGGGTACTTACTGTTGGGTCTTGGGTGAAACGGTCAAGCACATGTTCTTCAAAGTTCGGAGTACTTGTGGTTCTTCGTCTTCCTTGGTCGTAGTATTGAGGTTGTAAATTCCTCGTGTCTCGTAAGCGTTGAAAAAGTATGGCAAACATAGTATGGGCTGGATGTCTTCTTTCTGGATACTTCAGTCGATATAACCTATTAGCTTGTCGACTGTTGCCATTTGCTTGACCGTATACAAATATCATGTGCGCAAGTTCTGCTATCGAATACTCCATTTGATCTCACATTCGAACAAGCAAAGCACAAACTGCACTAAGGAACTCGTACGCTACGAACAAAACTACATGAAGAATGACCTTCCACCTTCCGCAACACCTTCTAGTAGGGTTGTCTTATACTTTCCTTACCTTCGATTGTTTTCTACGACAGAAGGAAGAACAAATGCTTGTGATCGAACCTGCAAACTGTGGTGTACTTCAGGCGATAGCACCGTCTGTGAAAACAAAATATCTTCTAAACGATAACAATACGACATGTTAAGCATTCTAGACAAAATCTCGGAATTAGTCCTGCAAAACATCGGAAGCAGCGACTAAAACAAACGTCCTGATAAATTGTTTTTCCTTGTTCTTTTTCAATGTTCGGGTAACGCACATTACGGCTAATGATAAGAAACGGATATTTTACTGTTGTTCTCTGGCAGTGGTCAAATTAACATGGGATGGCGGAAAAATCCCCCTCTCGTAAAAAGTATCCTCGGCTCGTATCATCAAATGAAATAAAGTTTCTGCCTGGAAGAAAGCACCCATATCCCCCGGTTTTTCCCCTTAGTTTTACTTGCTTTCAATGACAAAACTACATGAAAGAAAACAATGATAGTGTGATGTTTGTACAACATTTTAGTACGTTTCATGATTATTCCCTTTATTAAACGCGTCTATACGTACAATGAACAGGACAGTGTACTATCATGTATTTACCATTTGTACTAAATTATTCACATTTTCCTTTCATATTTTCCCCACTCTTATTTAGTGCGCGTTATGCAACCACACATGGCACGTATAAAACTGTTCGCCATTTTGTGCTTGTGCGAGATATCGACTTAGTACAGACGCATTATTGCTAGCAGTTGGGACAGCTATTCATCCGTATCCTTTTCGACCCATCTTTCTTGACAGATTATCCGGGAATCCCTACGCTCCTTTGGGGAATCCCTTGTGCACGAATTGCACGATCTCGACCTAAGCATTTTTGAATACAGCAGCTTCGGTGTCTTTGACGTGACCATGCCGCATTAGCTCTATCATTCACCATAGTCGAGCTATAGAGCTTTGAATGTCAGTTTCCCACGCTTTCGGCACCTTGTAGCTCCGAAATTATGTACGTTGGACAAAAGTTTATTTGAACTTTTTTTCTTGTTTCCGTGTCAGGAATCATCCCTTAAATTTTGTAACATAGTCACGCGGTCACCCTGTATATATATATATATATATATATATATATATATATATATATATATATATATATGTGTGTGTGTGTGTGTGTGTGTGTGTGGGTGGGTGTCAGTAACTTTATCGCAATTTGTTCCACATTTATATTAATATCAAGGCAATAGTACAATATTTAATGTAAATTTCTTACTAAGATATATGGAACAAATAAGAAACTTCTGTCAGTGTATGATCCGATTGTGTAAAATTCTGACGTGATAGGCAAAAACTAACTACACCACTGGAATCAGTGACCTCGATTTTTGTTAAAAACAAGTCAAATATCTCAGTCAGCAGAAAAGTTTTCACATGTAGACCAGTGTAAACCTTGTTTCTACTCCTGGAAACTTTAATGGTATATTCTTCCTATACTGTTAGAAGAAATTAAAATTAATCTTTAAAAAAATTAGTGTTATCTTCTTTCTCTACGGAACAGTTTGTACAATTTAAACGAAAATATAAATGCTTATAATTCATTAATACTTTTTAAAATACAATTCTGTTACGAACTTGAAAATATAAAACACTGTGAGAGAAAAACCTTATCTGTCATCTATTGTCCATAAGTGTAACAATAGCATTTACCCACATTGGTTTGTTTTTCTTTGTAAGATTAAATAACAGTGCACTACAGTACTAACGAAACACTTGAAGATTTTTTTTTTTTGTTACTTGACGGGGTTCTGATTTCCCAGCCCTTCCACTGAGTATTGCATTTAAGCGATATCATTGCTTTCAACTGCTTCTCAAATGTATTAGAGTTTCGAATTTACCACTACAGCACAACACACCGGAAAGCAATGATAATTTCAAGGTATGGCTCGAGGCAAGGGCGCCGATCCTGGGGTGCCCGGGCCCTCCAAAGCTCATGTGGGCCCCCTATTGTATTTATGAATATACAATATTTGGCATAATTTCAATGCAATTTGTCTTAAAATCCTCACATATATATATACCTTCTGCTTTGAATGCTCTCCCAAATTTACAGAGAAATTGGGGCCCTTGACTCGAGGGCATGGGCGCCCCAAGAAAATTTTCTAGGGGTCAATCTCCCTGATTACTATATTACTTTTGGTATTTTTTATTTTTATCAAGAAAATCTTAAGAAATATAGGTTGTTGTTATAATCGTGCAGCCATATTTTCGTGAGCCAGCCTCCCCTTTGAGCTTCCATGCTCGGGGCGATTTACCCCTGGAGCTATAAAATTTCCCCGGTCCTAAACTCATCATTTTCAATGTGAGTCCCTAGTACTACTTTTCACCCCAAGTGCGTTGAAATTATCGTCTTGAAATCACCATTCCCCTCAAAATTAATGGTAAGTAGCATACATATTTGCCTATTAATACTTCTTACATTTTGAGTTTCACAATAGAGATTCATCATAACTTAACAGAACTCTCAATCAAAATCACGAAATTTTCCCTACAAATTTTCCAAATGTATGTAGTTAACCTCAAATAAACTCGATCGACACAAAGCAATTTCCTTTAAACCAACTTTATTTTAAAAAATAGAACCTTAAATTTAACGCTTGTAAATTTGACTTGTAAATTTAACGTTGACCTGTAAACTAAGAAGGAGGCAAATATACATACAGAATAACGAATTGGTCGGTTGGTTAGTTCGACTTCAGCGTCCGTTTGTAGCACCGAGGCTATCTGAGACGCATGACTATGGTTAAAAGTAGAAACCAAATCACTGCAATACGTTCAATTTTTAACGCTTTCCAACATAATCCTTGCACTAAACCTCGGAACTCCTTGCATTAAAAGTCCTTTGCATTATTAAACATTATATCATTATGCTTGAACTTGGTAACTGATATCAGGGGCGTCATTGCACATTATCTTTAATAGACAAAATCAGTAATTTGGCTTCCCTAACAAAGGATTGTTATTTTCATTAATCTAGTCAGTGGCGTATTTAGGGGGGTGGCTTCCGGGCTTAAGCCCCCCCCCCGAAATCTTACTTAGTATAGTAAAGTAAATGAAATATATTGCAGAATTTTCACATTCCCAGGTAAAGCCCCGCCCGAAAGTTAGCAAAGCCCCTCCCGAAACAAAATCGTAAATACGCCACTGAATCTAGTGAAAACTAATACGACATTTCTTCAGCATTCCTTTAATTCAGTGACATTTTAATTTTCCATAATGAATTTGTGATATTTTATAAATGTGTAAATTTACGATTACGATGATATTTTTATTAAAACGAATTTCTTTTCTCGTTTTCAAACGGTTAGGCTCCTTTGGAAACTAACACCACCGAGCATCAATAACATCCTTATTTGAGACGTTCAATCCTAGCCAGGCAGGTATCAAGCCCAAAAATGAAGGGGAAGGGGCATGATTAAACCATATTGTACTTCATCACTATATTATAGTTCATTTTCAAGCCTATTCTGAAAATTTTAGGGGGGCAGGTAAAAAATTTAGGGGGACCGGCCCCCTAGACCTCCCTGGATACAGGCCTGATCCTAGCTACATAATTATCCACTGGGAATTAAATCCGTGTTTCTAGTACAGAAGGCGCGCAAGCTAATCTTATAGCTACGGGTGAGTTTTTAAAGCATATTAGGATTTAGGTATCTATATCTTACAATTAGTTTTTTTTTTTTTTTTTTTTTTTTTTTTTTTTTACGATGGACTGATAGTATGATCAATATATGTAAACACAGTGAAATATTGACAATTGACTATGTATGATAAGAGCTGAATTTATATTTGCTAGGGCCTTAAGCTACTGAAGAGGATGGGACCCTTAATGTCTCCAGGTGAACGTTGGACCCTAAATACAGAAATGATGAAACCAGTGACATATTAGGAAGCAGGCTAGCAGAAGAGGTCCCATTGCTTACACCACAGGGACTTACTTACATTAGAGACGTGCACGGGCCGAGCTTGGGCGAGCCGACACTGATTTCTCTTCAGGTCGGGCGGTTAATTGCAATTCTTTAATAATTATTGACTTTCGTTAAACGATAACTAAAATAGAGACAAACGTTGAAGAAGTGTACCCATGAAAAATGTTTCAAAATGAAACTTTTAAAATTTATTGGGACCGGGCCTGGCTTGGGCGAAGAATTTAAATAAACTTATCGGGCCCCGGGCTCGGGCCGAAAATCTCCAACACTTTTCGTGCCCGGGCTGGGCCGGGCCTAGGTACATTCGGGCTGGATTGGGCTCGGGCCGAAACATTCGGCCGTGCAGGTCTCTCACTTACAGTGAATGTAAAAAGTATTCATACACCTCAGAAAATTGTAACATGTAACTTATCCCGGTGAGAAAACACCACTTGAATTGAAAATTTGTATTTTATTTCTTCAAGTGTAGGAAACATAACACAATAATACACTGATAAGAAACAAATTAGGACTGTAACTAAAAAAGAAGCTACTATTCGTGCAGGAAATTCAAAAAGGTAGTGAAAAGAAAGAAATATCAATCAACAAAAAGTATTCATACATTTCACCTAGTGCCTTTGTTTTGGTCAGATTGGGCCACTTCAGTACTTCGTAGGAGATCCTTTTGCTGCTTTGATAGCTTTAATACGCTTTGTCATTGACATTGCCAAAGCCTTGGTCTTTGATGAGGGAATTTTCTGCCATTCCTCTTGCAGAGCATTTTGCAAGTCTTGTTTATTCTAAATCGGTTGTGTTCTAATCTGTTTGTCAAAGTAGTCCCATAGACGCTCAATGGGTTTAGTGTAGTGGGATTGGGGAGGTGTTAGCATGTACTTTGGCGTATTGTACGAGATGCAAAGGCGCGTGTTTAAAGCGGAATGCTTTGGATCTTTGTCCTGCATGAATATGAAGTTTTGTCTAATGCCCATTTGTCAGCAGATGAATGGAGATTCGATTTTAAAATATCAGTGTACAGATAATGGTTCATAATACTATCTATAGAGTGCAAGGAGCCTACACCAGATGCACTCATACACACCCAAACCATGATAGAACCACAACCATGTTTCACTGTAGGTTTCAGGTTTTGTTTTCGAAACTCTGTATTCTTTTGCCTCCACACCATGGTTCGTCCATCGGATGCAAAAATGATGAATTTGCTTTCATCCGTAAATATCACACGGTTCCAGAATTATTGTGGCGTATTTCGGTGTTCTTTGGCAAATGTTAACCTTTTCTTCCTATTGACTTCACTCACAAAATATTTTCTTCGGGCTACCCGACCATGAAAGCCAGGCTTTTTCAAGTAATCGCGAATCGTAGAATGTGAGACATGCACTTTAAGTTCATTATGAAGCTGACTTGCAAGCTCTGACACACTCAGACGCAAATGCTTTTTATTTTTTGAACTATCAATGACTGACAACACGTATTTAATTTGACTGGACGACCTGTTATATGTGCATTTTTCAACGTTTTTCTCTGTCCTATTCTATCAATAATACTATGAATAGTCCATCTAGGCTTACCAACAATGCTTGTGATTTCAGAAAGTGACTTACACTGGTTATGCAGACGAATTATAATTCTTCGTTCCTCTTCTGTAGTTTCACGACCCTTATGCCCCATACTACCGCACTTCCAAACTCCGCGATAATGTTGTGAACTAGAATGCACTCCACGGGAATGTAGAACAAACTAGAGTGCCTTTATAGGCCTGACATTCGTTTCTGTACACGGAGAGTGAGGTATTCCTGTTAGAGTTGTGGTACTGTATGAATACTTTTTGCACATGAATTTTCAGACTTCTCCATTTTTGTCCCTGTAAACCAAGGTCAAAATAGCATTTGTTGTTTATACTTCCCCCAAGTCTTCCTTCCCGGAACACCTTTTTCTAATTGCCCAGTGAGTTGGATCTACATATCATGGAAGCGGGACAAAATCACATTTTTTTACAAAAATATTGCCTGTATGAATACTTTTTACACTCACTGTACATAAACGAAGCACTGTAGGTATATGTAGATTTTATTTAGAAATGTGCATTCAATTTTTTCTTTACTTTTTTGGGCCCCCAAGAGCGTGGGGTCCTAAGCTATAGCTTGTTTAACTTATACGTAAATCTGGCACTGACTATGATTAATTTTCAATGTTCGAATAGCTTTCAAATTATTATTTCCTGCTCTACTAGCTGTCTACTCGAAAGAATTGATTGCACCTTGCAGTCTCAATGAACTTTAGACTATACATTGCCTTGCTCTTTTGTTACTTTGGACACGGTCGTAGGAAACTGTATCACAAATTACAACGTATGAAAGGCGTTTGTCTAGCTCGCTTACGCTACTCATGTTCTCGGTTGAATGTGTGACCACGAAGCTTGGTTCCCTTTATCTAGAGTTTCCCGTTTGTACTCCTCGGCTTGGTTTGAATATCCTGCGCTCAATATACGACTGGGCTGAGCGGAAAGAGGATAAATCCTAAGAACACAATATTGTTCGCTGAGGTAACATTCTATAGACACTTAAAGTACATCTCTTTGATTGTATTTTCCTAATTTTGAATTTTCTTCTATTTTAATTCGTTTAATATATTTTTATAGTTTGCCTCATACGAAAAATAGATTCAAACTTTTATACAAATATAAATTCTTAGATTTATTAGATGTAAACAAATAACACTGCAGAAAATGTAAGAATTAGACGCATGTTATCGACCGCTATTGTATTGCATTCATAGAAATACAGACCGGACACGAAGTCCCATTACTTCTAAGTACATAATGATAACGTATATTTTTTGTGACCATTTCACGTCCTGTGAAGTAAACAATGGCTCATACGTCTTTTTACACTATTGAACATTGGCGTTTTTGACGATTTTGTTTCGGGGGGAGGGGGGCTTTGCCTGAAAATGTGAAAATTCTGCATGATATTTCATATACTTTACTATAGTAAGATTTCAGGGGGGGCTTAAGCCCGGAAACCCCCCTAAATACGCCACCGCTATTGAACAATGCCTGAACTGCATATTAACGTATATTTTTGTTTGTATTACAGGTTCTATAACGTAAATGGTTAATACTATTCAACAACGCATTCTTGCGAGCTGTTGGAAGCATAAGAGAAATCAAACAGAAAAGACTATGACAGAATTGTGTGGCGACGTTGTGATGCGGTTTCAGCGGGATCTCACTTCGAAACAAACCCTTTTGATAATGAAAACATAAACTCATTTCCAGAGGTAATTTTAAGGGTACGAATAAAAGCGTAGACTTTTTACCATACAGTCTCTTCCAACGAAATCCATGGTGCAATCTCCAACAAAGTCGATGCGTTAACGATATGCACAGGGCCGTTGCATTGGCGGGGCGACCGGGGCAATTGCCCCGGACGCCGCGACCAAGGGACCGCCGGTCGACAAATAAACAAAATTCAAGGAATTCAGATTATGTTGGTAAATTATTTTTAAAAAAATAATGTTAAATCAGATATTTTAATAATGATCAGGCTACGGCTACGTAAAATTTCTTTATTTATTTCATAATTACAATACAACACGCTTAATATCCAGCTATAGTGTCATGTACATAATTATCTAACATACTCTATTATACATACACAAATATACGACGTTTAATTATGCAGAAGTTATTGCTTGACAATTGTTTTGAACTTGTTTTCGGATATATTAAATACATCTATTGTTTGAAATCTAACCATTTTATTATATGGAACACATTCTCCACAGAGGAGACTTATGTAATATGTTAGTTTTTGCTTTTCTACAATAGAATGTTCCAGTGTTTGCTGTTCTTGTCTTACCTATTAGGACACTTAATAATACTTCTGAAACTAATTCTAGACAATCAGTTCTAACGTTTAATAATTTATGTAAGAACAACAGATCTAACATCCATATCCTTTTCTCTCATGTTTAAAAACTAAAATTTGTTACTAAGACATCCTAGGGGACATCTCTTGGGTAGAAAGCGGTTTTCTAGTATGGAAGAATTTTTAAAAATTTAAATTGTATATTTTCTATTGCATCGGAGTATTTAGTGACATTTGGTGTCCATACAGTACCAACAGTATTTTAATTTTGATGTCACATACGAAAAATATAACCTTATGAATGTTGATTCCTTGTTGAAATCCTGTCCTATTCTATAAATTAAATTCGTTCATGGTCGTTTAGTCGCCATATTGGACTCAAGATGGCGGATCATTACTTTCTTTAAACGCTTATAACTCGACCATTTATGGACCGATATTGATCAATTTTTTTCCTTTGGAAAAAGAAAATTATACTCTACAATTTTGTATTATTACCTTTTTTCGCGAAATCTGGCCGTTTTCCCTATAAATTGGAAAGAGTAAAATTGAAGATAAAATTTTATTCTATTTTCGTAATTTTCTCGAAAATGGCTAATAATTCAACATTTTAATAAGACACTAAAAAGAAGAACAATTTAATAAGCTTTAAAACGGTATACAACTTGCTGGATTTAGTTTTAAATTAGGCTATATATTAAAGGAAAACTAGTATGATTTTAATTGTTGCTAATGAAAATATCTCACGTCGAATGATTAATGTTGCACTACACTAATGATTAATCACCTACACCGCTCTGAGGTCGCACTGGACTAGGGGTACACCTATCCTTCCCGTGGTCGCACTGGACTAAGGGTCCTTTCTACAATCAAGCCTCGCGAAGCTGCCTCGAGCTGAGGGGCCTATCCTTCCAGACTCACCGGAACCGGCAGGTGCCTTGGAGACTGCCTGGAGAGAAGGGGCACCGTGCAAAACACCTATTCTCCTCTTACTTGGACATTAACAAGAGAAAACACTATTTTACTCTTTATAATCAAAGACATTTTGGGCCTTATGCAGAGTCGTTTTGAAGTATGATTAGCGTCATACTAAAGGCCTGACTACTGCAGGAAACATATGTTAGTCGAACTCTTTAGTATGGCACTAATAACGCGTCAAAACGACTCTGCATGAGGCCCTTTGTATTTAACAAATTTTATAATAAATTGGTGAAGGGGATAGATCTCGCTCCATTATTGACTCTACCAAAATCATCACATGTTGAGAGGCACCGGAGTTTTGTACGGGACGCTCTTTTTATTAACTTTTTAACAGGCACAAGGTCAGTATCAGAATCTATTTTATCTAAGTTTTACTATCAATATTCAGCTAATATGTATATAAATTCGTTCCCTCTCCTTTTTCTTCTCTTACTTTCGTTAAGTGCGATTTATGCCGGAAACTAGATAGGGTAAACAGACATATAGATCAGGAGAGGATAACACGAATATGACCGATGTTGCATCTAATTTATCCTTTAATATGCCACACTTAACGAAGTATGTGGGACACGTGCACGAGGACCCCTACAGGTTTTTCATGCTATTCGACCATATGGCAGCAATGCAGGCATGGTCACCGTCTAAGAAAATGGAAATTTTACCTATATATTTATAAGACACGGCACTAGATCTCGTATTACAGCTTAAAAATCAAAATCAATTTGATATGATGACCTATGACAATCTAAAATCTAAGTTAATAGCTTTATGTAGGTCAAAGGTCCCATCGTATAAAGCAGAACAGGAATTGTTTGAGGTACAACAGGGAATGGACAAGCCAAAGGACGCATATTTTTTACGTAAACTTCGAGCAATAAGGCAGTTATTACCGGAAGCGAATGAAGAACAAAAGATCCACCATTTATCTTTGGGTTTGCAGAAGTATTTCCTTAATAAATTAACATTGGAAAGGTTTGCAACGCTAGACAGCCTACAGACTAAATTAAACACACTGGAAGCCGCTAATGACCTTTTAAGGAAAAGAGAACACGCAGAGCTATCACAAAAATCACGTATGTTATACATCCAGAATCATATGCCTAACCCGCAGAATATATCCTATGGCCTACCAACCGAACCAAAGTCAATATATTCTGGACAACAGTTATATCATCATACCTATCCTGTACAAACGCAACCTGTTATACAACCAATGAACAGTTATATACCTGGATATCAAAAACAAATTAATCCTCCTATGGCGATGTCTCAACCCAACCCTCAAGAATTTCAAACCTCAAGTCAAGAACCTAAGACCGTTCCCCACCAAGATCAAAATTCTCTACAAAGTGACCTCTCTACCTTGGCCAATAAAATGGCCGAATTGTCGCTGGTGATAGCCCAGACGAATTACAAAAGCCATCCGAGGAATAGGAACCAGGGAAACAGAAGGAGAAATAACAATAATAATGGGAAGAAAAAACAGGGACAAGCCCGGAACAATCAAGCTCCTCCCACAAAAGACCAAATTTTGGTGTGCGTAATACGACGGAAGCGGGAGCGTGGTGCATTTATTTGTTACAAGCGTAGAAAAACGCATAAGGCAGCCCCTTGACAAGGGGGCCGACAGTCACCATCACACGGAAAGAGGAGACCTGAGAGAAACTGGCAAAAAATTACGAAATTCCTGTAATAAAAGAACAATCAGGACAATTGGCAGAAAGACGGGAAAACATTACATTAGAGGACGAAAATAACAGGTCACATTCAACAATTAATACTAGATTAGGCCTTCAGAATGCGATAATTGACACAGGGAGTACGGTTTCCCTCTGGCCAGCTCAGGCCGTTCCCCCTGGGAGAAGTCTAATTTCATTTCAGACAATAATAAAAGGAATTTCAGGCATAAACATTCATTTGAACCAAATATCATTAATAAAATTTAAAATAGGTCAAACAGCATTCACTCCTTACTTTAGAGTAATTGACAAGAAAATGTCAATAATTATAGGCATCGACTTTCTCCAACGTTCGCATTCCACCATCGATTTAAACGAGAATACAATCTTATTTTTTAAACGGCCGAGGAAGCCGCAGCTACCAGCTCAAAGCACAGAAAATACGTTGTCAGCTTTTACGACTCAGATAGTATCGCAGACAGACCACAATTGTTTATACGTGACTACGCAAATAATAAGAAGTTTACCTCCACGTTCTCATACATATGTACAAGTAGCAGGAAAGAAAAAATAGCTGCTAAAGAATATTTATATGCATCACTGCTTCCTGAATTACGCGAGAAGTATAGGTTAAATGCTCTCGATCAAAAGATAGAAACAAGCAAAATGATAATTTTAATTTCAAATCCAAATGGCAAAAGCGTAACTATAAAAAGGAATACGCCAGTGGCGGCTCTTGAGGAAGGGCACGAAATTTCTTTTAACGTCCTAGAAGAACCAGATTTTTTTGAAAAAGCATATCAATTTAAGACAAAAGAAGAAAAGGAAGAATGTCTAAAATACACAAAAAACTTCAATAAAGAGCTCTTTGGCGTTAACACCGAAATGGGCAGAAAGCAAAAACAAGCAGTTTATGACTTATTATTTAAATATAGAGACGTTTTTACATATGCCCTGATCATATCCGATATTTTAGGAGATACATTCATAAAATTAGAATTTCTAAGTCTGCCGTATTCCACGACTGCTCCCATCTATTCCATTAAATATCAGAAGTCAGGTAAATAAACACATTCAAGACCTTATCAAGGCAAACACAATCAGGCCTACAGAGCATAAAAAATTCGCTTTTCCAATTCTTGTGATCAAGAAGCCTAATACGAAGGAATTTCAGATAGTTCTCAATCTGCAGAAGTGTAACAGTTATACCAAGTATTTATCGGTGCCATATCAATAAACAGAGGGTTTTTTAAACTCTATAAAGGAGAAAAATTTTAAACAACTGTCGATCTTTCGAATTCCTACTTCCAAATGTTTTGCATCATAAGAGCCGTAAATATATGACTTTCGAGCTTAATCATAGTATAAAATCATACGAATTTTTTAGGTGTACGATGGGCCATTGTACATCAAGTCAGAGCTTATTTATAGCCACGAAAATGATTTTGGAAGGACTACCAGATAGGACTACAAGTTTTGCAGACGACCTTGTCACCGGTTCGTAAAATTTTCCATAGCACCTGCAGGATTTAGAATTATTATTTCAGAAGTTTAGGAAAAACGATTTTCGGGCATCACTCAAGAAGACACACATTGGCTACCAGGAACTTAACGTATTAGGACACCTTGCTAGTGAGGAATTCATTAAAATATCTCCAAAAATAGCTACGAAGATTCGAAATTTTAAGAGACCGACTACTGAATGGATTTTCAAAAGCTTTATCGGCCTATGTTTATACCTTAGAGCCCACATCAAAGACTTTACGATAAAAATTTAACCTTTCCAGCACTAATAACACCTTTTCCTTTTCAGAATTATGTTCCAGCTTTTGCTGCCGACAATTCTTCTTTTCTTGGTCCTAATAACTATAATAACTTATCTGTGCCTACACTTTTGCACGTTCCGTTACAAAAACTTAGCTAATCGACTCCATATATCATTGCCAATAAAAAGACTCAATACACCGGCGCCTAATATCCAGACGGAAATTCAACCTATACAACCTACACATACAGAGTGCGACGATAATATGAACACCGATTTTACTGACCAAAATGATCAAACGATACCCACAATTAGAGAACTCGTGTATATTTATTAATAATAGTGATGACACTTCTGCCCGCTTTGAGGGAAATGATAAACTGATTTTGATCCTGCTTAGTTGGACGGAACTACAATGTTATTACCATTATATGTATATTTCACAAGTTTTTCATAGTGATCTTGGTGTATCATAGTGTTTTCTAGTGTCTATACGATATCCCACAAATGTCAGTGTGGTAGTGCCGACAAATATCTCTCATAACAATTGTGTATTTTCTCAAAATAATCTTCCAGATTATTTTGTCCAGTGTGGGGGGTGTAAGGACTCCACATCATGACAGACGCACCTGTCAACTCAACACGTGCTATTGATTATAAACAACCTAGCAGACAAGAAGCTGACACGAAAGACACCGAGGAACGCCGAAAGAAGACGGACCTCATGGAAGGACCCGAAGAGGACAAGTAAAAGGAGAATCACCAAGGGACCCGGCATCAGTCGCCCAACTGATCGAATCACCTACACCGCTCTGAGGTCGCACTTGAGTAGGGGTACACCTATCCTTCCCGAGGTCGCACTGGACTAGGGGTCCTTTCTACAACCAAGCTTCCCGAAGCTGCTTTGAGCTGAGGGGGCTATCCTTCCAGACTCACCGGAAACGGTAGGTGCCTTGGAGACTGCCTTGAGAGAAGGGGCACCGTGCAAAACACATATTCTTCTCTTACTTGGACATTAACAAGAGAAAACACTATTTTACTCTTTATAATCAAAGACATTTTGTATTTAACAAATTTTATAATAAATTAGTGAAGGAGATAAATCTCGCTCCATTATTGACTACCAAAATCATTACAATATTTTTAATTCTCTTTTCCTAATTGTGAATAACATTAAAAAGCTAGTTCCACATTTAAGAATGTGTTGATAATAAACCTTTACAATTTATAATACTTTCGTGGAAATTTACATATAAACCCATTACATTATAAGTGAGTTCCGTGTCACTGATGTACCATAAGTTGTTTGATTTCAATAAAATATATCTTAATTCAAATGGTCTTAATAACATGATGTCTATGTCAATTGCAGCCTAAACATCTTTGTTATTTATTAGCTACGAATTTCCCAATTTGTAATATTATTACAAGCAGCTTAAAGTATTATCTACTGAGCGTTCCTGTAATTATAGCACTTCACGTTAGCCAATACATATAGGCTATTTTTGGATTATGGGAATAAACTCCGGAAGTGAAAAAATCTGTCAACCAATGCCTAACCAGGGGCAGATCCAGAACGGACTTCTGAGGGGGGCTGTGGGTTGTAATACTGCTACTTAGAGCTACTTTTAAGAGCTACAAACTCTGGAATGGGTTTTATTTATATATAAAATAAGAAAGTTTCCTCTTCTGGGGGAAGAGGGGTTCATCGCTGCGATCGGCCTCCTGGATCCGCCCCATTGCGTAACTATGAGTAATGTAGGAGCGACAGACTTCCCAAATCGTGTGAAAAATAAATTTTCGCGTTGAATATTGCCACACTTGTGCCAGAAACAATCAACTTTTACAATATTATAACGGAAAGAAAAGTTCAAAAATGATATCTATATATATGTACAGATCGATCGATCTCGTTGAGCTTAACAAACTGCTATGTACTAATTAAATGCGAATACGAGAATTAGGTTGGTGCGAATCAGGGTAAAAGTGAGGAGAAACGCGGGTAGTCGTCGTTCCCCCACTTCCAAAAAGTGCATATATGATCCCCTCACTTTCCAAAAAATTACAATGGGCAAAGATGGGCAGGGGAACGGTTGACGTCAAGCGTTCCTCTAGCTTTTCAGATCCGCTTTTACCCCAAGTGTGAATGAAACTACCCTTTGATGTCTCGTGAAACACTTACCTATGTAACACGACAAAGGGGAAGACGAAAGACACGCGTTTAACATCACCAACTCTGTATATGGGACAGTCAAAAGGAGAGTGCGTTGTTGAACAAGGTCGTATGGAAGTGCACCATAAATGACTGCAAGCGTTTTTTTTTTTGTTACGAATTCAAACTGAGACATTCTGTACTGCAACGCGTAAAAATAAGAAAAATAACATTTAACAGTACATTTGATCCGTTAGTTTGTCGAATTTTATTTCAGTGACGGCGTTGCAAAATACGTCCCAGAGGCTCTGACTAATATCGCGTTTGCTCAACGCTTCTCAACCGCTGTGTCGCGAGATTTTCAAGAGTTCGTCTACGCATAGATATCGGTATGCTTTGCAAAAATGGCCAGGAATAAATATTTCACTAATTTTAAGTTTGATGCTTTCTTATATTTCTGATGGTAATATATCTTTCTCATATTTCTACTTAAGAGTCATAAGTTTCTTTTATGTTAATATGTTTCTATTCAAAAATGTATGCATTTTCATGTGTTTGCTTTTATGCATCTAGGAAAAAAAATTACATGCAGGGATGTCTCGAAAGTTTGAAACGTAGTTTGGTCTGCCCCAAAGGAAAAAAAAAAGATTGAGAAACGCTGGATTAAGCTGACCAAATACACCGTGGAAGCAGATCCTCGGAAACGTGTTCGAGCGATTGGAGACAAGTTAAGCATACGCCATACCAGGGACGTTCGGCGAATCCATGCAACCGGTAAGGGGAAGGGTAAAGTATAACTCATGGCACCCATTAGTTGACACTGACCAATAAGAATCGCTGTTTGGAGGTAAAAGGAACTACAGTAGATTTTCGAACTATGTTACTTCAATGCTGAAACCAGAAGTAGTAAAGCTATAATTTCTGATTGCAATAGAATAATAAGAACAGAGATGAAATCTGTTATTCGGACACTGCAAAAGGACTCAATATTGAAACCTGAAGTTGTACTAACTTTTTACTACTTCAGGGTGTAAGAGTGGGTCTGAAAAGGTACGGGGACGCATGAAATCACGCCGTTCCCCATACCCATCTCTGCCCATTGTAATTTATAGGAAGTGGAGGGACGCAAAAGATAATTTTTAGAAGTGAGGGAACGCCGTCCCCCCAGAGTTATCCTCACTTTTGCCCCTGATTACTCCCCGTTTCAGTACAAGAATAAGAGCTGAAAAGAGATGCTGAATTCATATCAAAAGGCATTTCTCGTTTTCTTTTTGGGTTTTCGTTCTACGGTAAATCCATATTGAGACCGGCAAGTAGTCGCTTTCTAACACTTTAAATTGCAATGGAGAAACAAAGTCGGAGATAGAAATTATTATTGTATTTTTTTTAAAAAAGTGCGCTCCGCGATCTATCCATTTCTCATTACGTTGATCAGTGTTAAAACCCGAAAACCGTATAGAGTTTCATTCAATCGGTTTCAATAGAGAAATATTACTGTATGTCGAGATGAAACTTACTTTCAGGCTATAAGCCAAATTCATATTTAGAAGCTATTTCTTACCATCTCTTACCATTTGGTTACTCTACAAAGATCAAACCGGATAAAAACCGGAAGTAGTAATGGATTTCTGTTTTATTGAAATGATAAGGTTGGAGAAGTAATTGATTGCACAGAAACCGCTTCTTGCGATCAATTACATTTTTACATCATTACAATCAACGTTAAAGCCGGAAATGGTTGATCTCTATTATCACCAATTTAATATAAAGGGTTAAGGGAAGAGATATGGGACCTAAAAACACCATATCTTACCGTTTTTGTTCAGGTACTTGTTGTCAAACACACAGACGGATAGACACGGCCTGTCAATAAAACTTATTCATACTTATGCATAGCATAGTTTAAACGTCGAAAACATCCCAAAGTCATGACGTATACTGAAGGCATGGACTTCGGCCGAAACTTTTATTGCAATGTAACCCATCATAAAACTCCTCGATTGATTTTGCCAATATCTTGTGTCTCGATTTCCTTGTCTCTTCGTCTGGTATGTTGAAAATGGGAGAACTACAGGATGACGTCACGTAATATGTACGTCGTTGCGTTTATTAACACGATACAGTGCAATAGGACGCGGCAGTAAACGCCAGGTCTGCAACTTTTGAGGTCTACATCTGAAAGAACAATTTCAGTGTGATACGACCTTGTATTCACCGATTTTACAAATGGTCACAATTTTGTTAAGTATTCATCAACAGTAGCTTTAAAATAAAAAGAAGTAGAGTATTCTGGAAGTAGCACTCCTCTTCACCCTGTATTCACTGTACACAGATGAATGAGTATTCTGACCTGTCCATCCCTTTTCATTAAGCTTTGACGAAACAGGTGCATGCATTACGGTCTCTGCAATAATCACAAAGAGCTACGCTCTCCCACTAAATATATATACCTCTCTTGCTCTACAGTACATTCTCGTAATCAAAAACATTAGGCGAATAACGATGACTTCGGTCTAACTGTTCTGTATTCAGAGCATCTTTGAGCATTTTGAATCCTGGAAGTTAGAAATACGAGGAGTAGTACGAAGAACCGAATGATTGGTTGAATATCAAAGAGGTAGTAGATGGTTGGCTGGTAGAGAAATGATGAAAAAGCAATCGCACAAGAGATGAAATGGTGGCGGAGGGGAATAGAACATCGCTTTCTAGTGCAATATCCTTCTCACATATTCAATGAATTCCAACAGTTATGGGTGAATTGGAAACGATTGAGGGAAAATTCTCTTATTCATCCTTGTCTCGTAATATAAAAAGTATTTCTTTTTCCCTCGCGGCAAAAACCACCCTCTCGACGGATACTCACACAATATAAACTTCTAAAGCGGCTTTTATGTGTGTGTGTGTGTGTGTGTGGAATTTTCTCCTCCCACAAAGCAGATATGAATATCCTTGCGTTTTTGATCCGAACAGATTTTCTTTTGTGGAAAAGAGTCTCCGATTATGCACGCAGAATGCATATCGCATTGTGAAGTTTCTTTCTTCTTTCCCAACTTTTTTTTTTATTTTCTTCTGCACAAATTTCTCTCTTGAGAGTTCTTTACGGTTTAGCGGAGAAAGTCAAAAAGGTCTTTGTTATATACAATTTTCAATTGATTTTATATTTACGAGTAGCGTGACAGTGCTTATATTTTCTAGCCTAGTATAGCGTTCCTTCTCTGTAACTGTCATGCTAATTTGAGTTCTTGTTGCCTTAGTTAAAGAATTATCTACTTTCAAATCTTTCTATGCAATATATTGTGTACTAAATGAGAAATATAGAAAATAACTGTTACTTTTACATCGTATCTTTGTTTTTTCAACGAACTGATAAATACTCTGAAAATGCCAATATAAAAAGTCAAAATTTCCAGCTGGTTTAATGATCGGCAGAGTAATTACTAACTAGAGGTGCACATCCACGTCACAGTTCTGGCTCACAGTCGCGGTGACTTATTGGTAGAGTGCTCATTTCTTGTGCTTGGTACTAATGATTTGATCACAGCTCGCGTTAAATGGGCTTTGTGGTGGACACTCTTGTGGTTCTCCTCTTTTCTCCAACATTCTTCATTCCATTATTTCGCTCATTATCATCATCATCATCGTCTCCCTTAGCCTCGTACCATAATCGTTGGAAGTTAAACTACAGAAGGAAAAAGACTATCGACTTTCATTTTCATATTATATACTTAGCGTAACGCTTTTATTATCAGAGTTACAACAAAATGTAAAAGGGGAAAACGTCTCCAAATATGAACGAGCCGTTTGGGCTGTACACTCTTTATGCGCCCAATGTTAAATGAAAATGCAACGTTGCCATTTACCAAGACCCACAACATAAATAAATGAAGTTACTGCCTTTTACGCTAACGTGTCGATGGCCAACCTCCATTTCAAACAGTAATTTCGTTCACTTATGTTCTAGGTCAAGGTAAATGGCAACATAGCATTTTCATTTAACATTGGACGTATAATGTGTGTACAGCCCAAATGGCTCGCACGATTAAAAAAAAAAAAAAAAAAAACCTTCACTTTAGATTGAGAACATTATATTTAGAGACGGTTTCCCCCTCTTACATTTTGTTGTAACTGTGATAATAAAAGCGTTACCCTATATCAGGGGACTTTCAAGACACCCTGTGTGTATATTGTCTTCTTTCGGAAATGGTTCCTGTTAGTCATTAACGTCACTTAAGTGCGCCGTTATCAAACATTGGCTTCGAATTTTCCATTCTCTGCACACTGACAACTTTTTTTGTATTACAGGTCATGATGTCTATTAACTATTGCATTGCTGCCGACTGCTTAGCAGTTTTTGCAATTACATGATTGCACTGCTACGATTCAATATATATACACTGTGTTTTACAGTACATGCCCAAATAAGCATAACATCCAGCGATAATGTTGTTTCTTTACGAAGGGTATTTCCCCTCTTCTCCATAGCAATTCGAACACTGAGTACGTTATTTCGATGTAAGCCTATATCTACATTTATAACTAATACATTTACTATATACTGCATAAAAACACCGCATTAACTATGAATAATCTGAAGCGTCTTTCCTAGTAAGATAGTGAAATCGGCCCTTGATCCAAATTGGGTCGCTATTGACCCAAAAGGTTACCCCTGACGTAAAATTACATAAACAATTGACCCCCTGCCACCTCTCCTTACCGAATTATCGTATCATACAAGCTCAAAATTGAATACTTTTTTAAATTTTGGTGGGGGTGAGTGAAAAATTTTGAAAGTTTCACAGATTTTAGATACTACCTAGATGTAAATGTGATTTTTTTTCAAAACCATCGATGAGTATTTTCTTTCTTTCTTTTTCTTTTTCTTTTTTTTCTATTTTTGCTTGAAAATTTCGAAAAATTGTAGATATTTTTTTTGGTCGGACACGTCGCTGACTTTTTGGTTAAAAAATTTGTTATACCCTTAGGTACAACATATTTTTGGGGGGCGGCTAAATGTGATGGCTACATTGTCAAAAAAAAAAAAAAAAACTGGAAACAAACGTGTTTTTCGCGCAGTTTTCTCACTGAGGGTCCTTCAAACAATCCTTTCCCAGAATTCACAATTTTCCTTTCGCTTTTGTCCCTTCCGATTCTGTCGTTCTTCGGTTTGTTTGATTGTGTCAGTTTCGGGAAAAAAACACCAAATAGTGCCTCCACTGCAATTGACTCTGGCACAACAAAGTTACACACACCTCGCGTCGACTCCTCGTATCTATCGGTGCTTGCTTCACTGGCCACATACGCAGTGGCGTTGTCTTTCTCCGCGAGCTGTGTAACTTTGTTGTTCAAGAGTCGGTTGAAGTGGAAGCACTGTTACGGAGACATATTTGGTGTTTCTATTCCGAAATGGACACAATCGAAGCAGCCGAAGAACGACAGAAGCGGAAGGGACGCAAGAGAAATGAAAATTATGAAGTTTAGCAAAGGATTGTTTGTAGAGGCCTTCACCTTGAGGGCCCTAAAATGGTGGAAAAACTGTGCAAAAAATACGTTTGTTTTCAGTTTTATTTCCTTTTGACAATGTTGCCATCACTTTCAGGTTCCCCCCAAAATATATGTTGTACCTAATGGTATAACCAATTTTTTAACCAAAAAATCAGCGACGTGTCCCCCATCAATTTTTTTCTACAATTTTTTGAAGTTTTCAACACGCAAAACAATAAAGAAAACATAAATGGTTTTGAAAAAAAAAATTGCACATTTACATCTAGATAGCATCTACAATCTGTGAAACTTTCAAAATTTTTCGACCATCCCCACCAAAATTTTAAAAAAATATTCAATTTTGAGCTTGTATGATACGATAATTCAGTAAGGGGAGGGAGTAGGGGGTCAATTTTTTTTTAGGTAGTTTTAGGTCAAGGGAACCGTTTGGGTCAATAGCGACCCAATTTGGATCAAGGGCCGATTACACTATCTTAGTAGGAAAGACCCTTTTGTGCACCTTCTCTGTAACGGATACCTGTAATTTATTCTAGGAACAAATAATAATATCCCATTAGTGTCCGTAATTCTGAGGTTTCACTGTAGTATGAATACGCTACAAATATAACATCCTATTTGGAGTCCAATATGCTAAGTTGTCAAGAGAATACAAAATCCAAGATGTAGCTTTTTAAAAAAAGAAAGAAACTCAGATGCGAACACCTACGCTCACATTTCATGGATATAATAATTTTTCTGTAACAGCACCCTTGAGAGAAAGACATACCTTGTTCTCCGTTGATACCATTCCGGGCTTGATTACTTGAGGAAACTTAACACTGCTCGACAGGACAAGAGTTGTCTCAGAAACGAGGGGGGAGAAAGAGAATATTTGCTACTCTGGTGGTAACTATCTTTAGAGGCAGTCATCTAAGAAAACTGAATTAGCACGTGATTTAGTGATCCCTAAAGACATTTATAACGGCAGAGTTAGAAGAGAGAGAGAGCGAAATGTTAAGTCACGTTAATTTCACACGAACGTAGTTTAAGGTTACGCGACCTCACTGTGGGAATCGTAGATTTCTCTACTAATGAGAATGCATTGCCGATTAGTGTCAAGAGCAGACCTTCGATGGCTTTTCAAGGGCAAATGAAAGGGAAATTGATGACATAGTACAGAAATACAAGTATCATGAGCTTGTAAAGAAAGAAAAAAGGAAAAAAGTAGAAAAAAAGAGTATTACGGATATTTCACAAGCTATTTGATGGTCATAATTATCTATTTCACAATATCGCGAAGATTTATAGAAGTATTCAATAAATTTTGCAACTCCAGTACATTAGAACGATACTTACAACTGCGCTGACGATAAATGGTTCGAGTTTTCATGTGGAAGATTGATTCCTAGTCAAAATACATTGGTAACTTGCTCATTCATCAATTTTGTGAAAGTTATTTATTCGTAATAAAGATAATGTGCAATTGAACAATGGCTTGAGAAACACAGTTAGCCCTATTTAATCATTGCAAAACCAATTTTCTAATTTTGTAAAATATGTTTTGACACATAGGCTTTCTAAAACGCCTTCGTGATGGTGCGAAATTCTGTTTCCAAGCACGCCTTTGTAATTATTAGAAATATTGGTTGTAGATTTTCAAAATCTCACTAAAAATATAGGAAATATGCTTTAACGTACAGACTCATGAAAACACCTTCCTAATTGTGATAACTAGTATATTCGATATAGACTTGCCAAAACGCCTCAAAAATTTTACCATACATAAGTTAACAAGAGTGCTTTTGTGTAATTGTGTGAAATATGTTTGGATTAATAGATTAGTAAAAATGCTTTTTTGTTATTGTGAAAATTACTATGCTTTACTATAAATACTTAATATAACAAGTTCGTAATTATGATCAGTTGCGTACGCATATGACTTTCACCCAACTTGAATTACATATTTCTGAGAAAATAAATTATGTACCACACTAAGATAAAAATGTAGGCTTATACAAAAGTCCTGAAGCAACTTGGGAGTTTGTACTCTCTTCTTAATGGAATTCTGCGTACGCTATTGATTGCTATAAATATGTTTCGATAAATTTGCAAAAATACTTTTGTAATTTTATGAAACATTCTTTAAAATTTGCGATTGCAAAAACGTATTTCTACATAATTGTGGAAAATATGCTTTAATACAAGCCTTGCCAAAACACCTGTGTTTAATCATGGAACACACAATAAGGATTTTTTTAAAACTTCAGTTGGTATATTAGGTTCGCAAATACTGCAAGTATCTCAAGGCGTGATCTCTTGCTTGCGAAAATATATATAAAACAAAGTGGAACAAATTAAACCTTTTTTGTGAAATGGAGCTAAACTAGTAGATTATATTCAACGTTTTGTTGCAGAATCAGAACTAACTGACGACAACCGGAGCATGTGTGCTGGACGCGTAGTTGAACATTTTCTCGGGGGAAGATAATGGTTACATTTTCTAACTTTCGGAAAAGAAAGTTCGACATTCCCAAGCAATGCAATGGAATGACACACATCAATCAAGCTTACCTGTCATCTGCCTATACGTTTCTGAACTTAAATTACCTACATACTGTTCTGTGGTTTGATCCCAAACCATTCTATCTAACAACTCAAATCTCGCCCGAACTAACGCTTACCATTGTCTTCCCCTGTGTCGCTCATACAAGCTATACAGTATAATTCGGAGGTCCTAATCGCAAAAAAGTCCGCAGGTCTGTCTAATTGTCGAAGGATTTTACACGGAAATAGTTGTCCAGGAATTGGAAAAGTTTGTAATCTGATGGTGCTAGGTCTGTGAGTATTGTGGATGGAACAGTGTCTCCCAGCCAAGTCGCTGAATGGTATCTCTGGTTGTCCTTGCCACGTGCGGTCTTGCATTGTCGTGCATCCGTGCGTTTAAGCTGCGTTGGCTCCTTTTGCGCAACACCTGTTGCAATTGTTGCAATTACAGGTTCACAAAGATAGTGTTGTCTGGTAGTAGAAGCTCGTAATGCGCCACTTTGTGAATAGTCCACTAGATACAGAGCATGATTTTGCGTAGATGCAGAGATGGTGTTGCAGTGTGATGCACAGAATCACGTGGCAGTCAATGTTTGTGTTAGAAATCTCAACTACACACAATATCTTATTTAACCTCATTATTCTATATTTATGCCTACACTTTAATCTCAACTCCTTAAATCAATCGTGTTTCGTAAACCCACTATCTTTACTTACAGCATAATATAAACCTTATTTAACATTCATAACATTCCTCTAATCTTATCTTAACATAACTCAAATCTATCCATTTATTCTTTGCACATATTACTCTCTTAACTGCGTAACGGTCTAGTATCATCTTTGTAAGCACTTTGTGCCATTCTCCATTATCCAATATCCAACAGTTTGGTACGCTTGGGAGTGTCACATTGCTGGACTCACTCCCAAGTATATTTGGTCGAGTGCTCGTCAATAGTGATGCGGTACCAAGACAGCAATAACAAATAGGTTGTGAGCGCTTAATCAAATGGAACGTCAAAAAACGGTAAGAATTGTTTTATTTACTTAATTATTTGATGAATTAACCCAGATCGTAATAAGCAAAGAGCAGAACATATCACAGACCTATAGATGATAGATGAATAGGTACTGTATATTCCCCATGTTGCGAAGTGAAGACAACTGACATTGTCTTGGTAAACTGACATCGGAATAATTGCTTATCAATCTAAACTGTTTCCCCCTAATGTTGATTTCACAACAGGGGGTGGGGGGTGTTTAATGCAAAAAAGATTTTTAACTAAGTTAATGACATTTCTCTATTTCAAAGTATTTATTTATAAAATACTGTGAAAATCAGTACGTCTGGTCACCCCTATTATAGTTCATTATGATATCAGCCACATAGTGCGCTTTTCGATTCATGCTTTTTTCTTGTTTTGATAACTTATCAGTAATTACTCCTTGACGGGTGTTTTCTTTGCTTTCTTGTTTGATTATGACTTTTATGATTGTAAAAGAAACAGAAATAAGCTTGCATTGTAACCAATTAACATTCTCGTGATCAGCGTAATAACCTATAATTATTCAGAAAATCATATTTTAATGCAAAGTCCAGGTGAAAAAAAAAAAAATAAAATTTGTTGATCTGTATTATGTAAATTTTAATTCAGCAGCTCCTTGTGAATAATATCGGTGTATTAATCTTTCAGGTGAACCCGAAGTTATCACAAGTTATTTGTATTAACATAATTACAAACTGATATACCTTTAGTTTTATTTAAACTGCAATTTGTAGTGCAGTCATGTAACTAAGTAACACTTCTCTTACCAAACCTCGATGTGGTCGGGGCGCTAAATTTTGTGTTTGTTCCGGTGACACAAAACCTTTGTTGCGAACCTGTTCTGCTTTTCTGTTGTCATTAGAATATTACTTGTCATTAAAATATAATCTCCCACTCACTTCTCTCCCATTAATCTTTTCGAAATTTTGCGTGACAAAATGGTTAGTGGACACAGAGACCGGGGTTTGATTCGTGATAGAAACCACCGGCGCAAATCTGTCTTCATCATTGGGGGGAGGGGGTAAGCCCGTTCCTATATATATATATATATATATATATATATATATATATATATATATATATATATATATATATATATATATATATATATATATATATATTTAAGTGATCTTCAAAATATTTATGAAGTTGAAAAACAATGTTGTGGAGGATAGGAGAGCAGAGTTGTCTTCGATATTGGGAGGCGGACAGATTTGAGGCTTATTCTGGGTGGACATAAATTTCATTTCACTTTCCTTTGTGGTAATCAGACACAATTCATCATATTTCTCCCCCCGAAAAAAACACATTTTAAATCTGATTATTGGGGAGGACAGTTCCCCCAGTTCCAAGATTGGAGGGAGACATGTCCCCTTCATCCCCCCGGGATTTGCGCCAGTGATAGAAACTCATGAAGTTCGGACATGTTAAGCTATATACCCACAACTCATACATTCAGCGTTGATGCTATAAGAAACGTGAAATTCCAAAAATGTAAACCAATCCATTCATCTTCGTTCTGACAGTTTCAGTTCCTTTTTCTTATTCGCCGATCTGTCGTACCTCCTAACTGTCTCTCTTTTATCTTCTATCAACAAATAGTAATGTCACAGTGTGTACCACCTGAGATAGTTTGTTTCGGTTTTCGGTAAACACTACTCCTTAACAAGGTTATTTCATGAAGTTTAGCCTTAAATGTAGCATTTTACTTCAAAATTTAATTAATTATACTTTAAGGTAGGTGAATTTTTGAAAATAGAAAATAATTAAGTTTTTAGATTTGTCGAATACAAAGTTATTTAGTTTCTCTTTAGCGATGTATTCAACGTAGATGTTGAGCTTCTTCGTGGCTAAGCGGTTAGCGTACGCGCCTTTTCCAATAATAACTTTTGGACTCTTTTTGGCGATGTCTATATATTCGTGCTACTGACTACTATACTCCTCATGAAATAGTTGATGCGTATTTTTGATAACAATTTATTCAACGATGCAAAAAACTTTATTTTAGTTGTTAAAGGCTTCTTTCCCTGCCCTATCCTGCCTGCATTTGGTTTCCGTTCACACTACAGATATGAATTACCGAAAACAATTCATCTTCTGTCAAAATTTTATATTTGGTATTCTCTTTCCACCTAAATTGTACATTGAACGAAACTCAAACTAAACACGATTCTATCAGGCATTCTTTCCATTTTGTACTAAAAAACAAAAATTCACTGAGCAAGGATATGTGATAATATGTAAAAAAAAAAAAAAAAAAAAAAAATCACGTAATTTCGACGCAATAACTGTGTCTTCATCAAACTTCCACTCCTTCTGCCTGCTTGGGAGTTGGTCACCTCTTATATACCCTCCAGAGATCAACTTTTAATGAAGGGGCGGAGCTTAATTAAAAGTTGATCTCTGGAGGGTATATAAGATATGAGCAACTCACAAGCAGCCAGGAGCGGAAGTCTGATGAAGACAAAGTTATTTTGTCGAAACTGTTACATGATTTTTTTTTTTTTACATATTATCACATAACTTTGCTCAGTGTGTTGGGTTTTAGTCAAACTAATCTTTGGGGTTTTGCTTTTCTATTTCAAATCTGTTAGTAATATTGGTTACAGGAGAGACAGAATAATATTAAAATAATAAATATTATAATTAGTATAACTAGGGATGCATTCGAGTCGAGTCGAGTCGAGATTTAAGCCTGTCTCGACTCGTGTCTCGACTCGAAAATATGTTTCTGTCTCGACTCGTGTCTCGACTCGACAGTCTCTGTCTCGACTCGACTCGAATTCGAGTCGAGACGTCTCGAAATTCGAGTCGAGACAAAATATACGAGTTAAAATATACGCACACATCAGCCAGAATATTATGACTACCTACCTTATTGTCAGTGTGTCCAACTTTGGCACGGATAACAATGGCGACGCGTTTTGGCATGGACGCAATGATCCTTGAAAGGTCACTGGAGAGAGTTGATTGGTACACATAGGCAAGGGCGCAGATTTTTCTGTAAATGTGGGGGGGCATTCAGATGCAGAAGGCATATATATAACGATTTTAATTCAAATTGTATTCAAATTATGCCAAATACTGTATATTCATAAATACAATGCGGGGTTCACATGAGCTTTGGGGGAGCCCCCTCGGCCCCCCAGGATCGTCACTCTTGCACACAGGTCATCTAATTCCCGTAAATTTCGGGGAGGGGCGATGCGCTCTGAAGTCATGTTCAATCACATCCCATTTGTGATCGATTAAGTCAGAACAGGAGAGTTGGGCGGCCAGCACATCACTTGGAACTTGCCTCTGTGTTCCTCGAAGGCTTCGGAGGCCCATCGTTAGGGGTGTTCGGTGCACTGTGTGTTCAAACGCACTTGTACTTTGCCCAGTAATAAAGTATGATGTTAGCTCTGCCACAGTTCGCTGCCTGTCTTGTTTTACCAGTCTGCCCAGCGTATGACGTCCGACATCTGTAATGAGGTGGGAGCGCCCAATCCCTCGACGTTTGGACGTCGTTTCCCCTTGGTTTCGCGACTTGTTGAAGACACTCACCACAGCATTCCTCGAACATCCGACAAGTCCTGCAGTTTCCGAAATTCTCCTGCCGAGTCTGCGGGCCATTACAACCTGCCCTCGGTCAAACTCAGATCGCGCGCCTTCCCCATTCTACACACGGCCAGCACTGTCACTGATACTACATGCACCGTACACGTGAATGACTAGCAGGCATTCGTCGGCAGGTGACACAGATATCGCCTGGACGGAAATTATATCGATAGTAGGTTGGTAGTCATAATGTTCTGACTGATCAGTACATACTAAAATAAATTTAAAATGTAGGAAATTTTCAACATTCTGATTAACTTGCAGGAAATTTCACAATGAAAAGAAGCATCTGACTTGGACAAGACAACGGTTAGTTGATGGGGCAATCTTTTTTTCTGGTCTTTGAGGTGTGAGCTTTGACCATGTCTTTTGAAATTTTGATGTTTGGTGCTCATCAGTCACGCTTCCATTTTTTTTTCTAATTGTTCCAGTTCATGATAATTAACAATACATTGCGCAGTTCGAATACATGTTCACGTTTTCATTCAATCCAACTCAAGCCGCTTCAGATACTATAGAGTTGTATTTGTTTATGAAGAATTAATTGCGTATTAGAAATACACCCCAACAAAACATTCTGCGTGCTCATCTGCTCAGTATTCAAGGTTTTAATTACAACCTGAATTGTTAAAATGCCAACGTAAGTTGCATTAGATATCTAAGCAGTTCCTAGTCTATGGATAATTCAAGCAATGCTAATTAAGGTTTTCTAGCAAGCACTTCTGCTGTTCATAAACCTTACGCATTGGGGTAGGAAAAAAAAGAAAAGAAAAGAAAGAAAGAAAGAAGTAAAATTGGTAATTTTTCAACCGTGACTCACTCGGGCTCATGCTCTCTATCCTCAATGGAGCTCGCGTTCGCTAATCTCAATGAGGATCACACTAGTCAAGTTTCTCACTAATTCGAGCTTGAGCTTGATATTTACTGTGAAATTCTCTTTAGCTCGATCTCGTAGTGCCACACGTCCTTTCTTGTTTTTACATTTGTCTCACCTTTTTCGATTTATACGGGTGGCGTGGACTTTTCAATTAAGTTTTTGTTTTCATTTTGACCCGCCGCCATTTTGCACAGGGTTGTCATAGAGAGTCGAGACTTGCTCCATTTTCCTTCATTTTACAACAGATTTCAAACGATATGCTACTTAACCCCCCTTGCCATTTGAAACTTTTTAGTTGGATCCCGTCTAGGGCCCTGCGGGGAACCCTGGGGCAAACTTTTTAGTAAAAAGTTTTTTACCCCAAAAAAGTGTGGCCTTGAAAATGATGGGATACATGTTCACCGAGTTTTCCATTTACCCAATCGTTTCCGAACAAATGACTCGGTTCAAAATATTCTAGCAGGTAATTTCCTACTTATGGCATGTTTTTGGCCAATATCACGGGAACGGTAAGCCATAGAGATATGATATTGGTGGTAATCAATCCCTAATAGAATGTTAAACATTTTTGTTCTGATATTAATTGGTGGCCACTGGCCAACTGGCCATTAGCCAATCTACTGGCCAGTTGGACAGTGACTGCCCGTTCCTATTTGGTACCAAAATGTTTACCATCCTTTTAGATATTGATCAACACCAATATGATCTCTCTATGAGTTACGGTTCCCGATATATGGCTACTTAAATTTCTGTAAATCGGTCATTTTTTGGCCACTATCTTGCGAACGGTTAGATTGACGCGAAAAATTTAATCATTTTGTCTAATAGTTTTTGATGCTCTATCTAATGCAGTGTACAAAATTGAAAAAATTGCAAATAACAGACAGACGGACAGATAGACACACAGACAGAGAATTCAGTAACGAACTTTTTAAGTTCGTTAAATATGTTGTAACTCACGATATCCCGCCCGGTGACACGTATAACTTTGGGATTCGTCTAGTTATAACATATCCAATGCGAACACAATTGTCTCGTTCGGATCTCAGTGGAGCCACTCCCTTGTCAGTAAGCAACTGTCTTCTTCAAATAACAAGTTGTTATATCTCGAATTATTTTCTTGGAAGATATTTCTGGTAAATACGATAATTTATTGTAATACACTGTAATTCTAGTCTAAGATACACGATATCGAAAATATGGCATTATAGACTAACATAATAATATTCAAATGTTACACTGGAAAATAAAATCTTTGGAAAATCGCAAAGAGGAACCTGACATTCATGTTCAGTCATTCCTCATTATTTGATTTTAATTATTACTTCATTATCAACGAACTTAAAAAGTTCGATACTGAATTCTTTATGTCTGTGTGTCTGTCTGTCCGTCTGTCTGTTATTTGCGATTTTTCAATTTTGAACCATGTATTTGATAGAGCTTCAAAAACTGTCAGAAAAAGTGATTAAATTTTTCGCGTCACTCTTACCGTTCCCAAGATAATGGCCAAAAAATAGCCGACTTCCAGAGATTTAAGGAGCCATATCTCGGGAACCATAAGTCACAGAGAGATCACATTGATGTTGTTCATTACCTAAGAGGATGGTGAACATTTTGGTACCAAATAGTAACCGATTAACACTGGCCAATTGGCCACTAGTTTGGCCAATGGCCAGTTGTATAGTGGTCACCAATTAATATCGGTACTAAAATGCATACCGTCCTCTTATGTATTGATTAACTCCAATATCATCTCTCTATGACTTACCGTTCCCGTGATGTTGGCCAAAAATGGCCAATTTCTAGATATTTAAGGAGCAATAGCTTGGGAGCCGTAAGTTGTAGAGAGATCATATTGGTGTTGATCAATACCTAAGAGGGTGGTGAACATTTTAATACCAAATAATAACCAGTGTCCACTGATTAACTGTCTACTGGCCAACTGGCCACCGTTCTCCAAATACTGGCCAAAAAGTTCAAATTTCTAGATATTTAAGCAGCCATATCTCGAGAACTGTAAGTCATAGAGAGATAATATTTTACTACCTTTTAATTACTAATTTTTGGGAGGTAGGAACAATGACAGTTTTCCTTCCCGCTCCATATCTCCATTCTTTTTAAGTTCGTTCTGGCAATGCTCATGGAACATTATCAACTGGTTTTATTCTGTGAAACTGTTAGAATTAATTATAAGCTGTGTAGAAACGCTTTCAAAATGCATTAAAAATATAAATGACAAGTAAAAGGTGCCTTGCTGAGCGTACCTTGTAGAGGCTCCCTCAAGTATGCTCCCCCGCACCCTAGGGTATGCGCGCTCTTTATCGCTGTCACTGGCTAATATGAATACGTATGAAACAGATGTCAGGCAAGGACAACTAGCGGTGTTTCCCATACGATCAGACGATGATTTATTTATGGCACGAGCCATAGTAGAAGGTGGCATAGTTGAAGAAACTACACCCTCTCAGGCCCTTTTTAGACGTTATGATAAATCATCAAGGGTGGAGATTTTTTTATCATATGCAAGAGAGATATTTTCTATTCACACACGGCGATATCGCTCGGAGATATTCCTCACAGAGGTCAATAGAGTGTGACATCTTTCGGAGGTTATGTGAACTATTTCAGAAAAATACAGGGCCACGATGTTTGCTTGTGGTGTGTGTGTGTGCGTTTCTACCTGCCACTTGTGAAAGGACAATCCCTGTTTCTTGGTAATTTGTGTTCCCGCCGTAGTAAAATAAAGAGCTTGAAATGGAAAAGAACTATTATGCTGCTTTTGCAATTATCATGTTCGTAACAATGATATAATTGTGTTTATGCTTAAAAAAGAAAAGAAATATAGAACGGTGTTGCCTATTTAGACACTTAAGAATCGTTAATAGTAAGCTGAAAGACGAGTGTCATTTTATTGCTGGGGTTTTTAATTCATTTTTTGTATTTGTGTCTTGTCCCAAGTATTTAAACATACAACACCCCCCCATATATATATATATATATATATATATATATATATATATATATATATACCTTGTATACTAATCCGTAACTACGCAACTTCTCGTTAAATCTTTTAGGATTCATGGTATCTTTAGATACCATGGCGTAAGTGTTGTCTTTGACCGCTTATTTAGGTTCTATAACAGTATTTAGGCCGGCTTTTTTTATTGGTCAAAAAAAGGATGCATTTTGGAATCAGATGGTCATCTTGGTGGCGCCAAGTGGGGACAGAGGGAAGTGACTTATCCTTGAGGAAATTTCAAAACTTTTTCAAGCCTTTAGTTTCTAACATACCAGATTGAAACTTTGCACACGGATTGTGTGCACCTTTGAGTAGGCCTATTTCTCAATTCTTTAGATCCATGTGTATTCGGGCCCGAGGCTGAGGGTCGCAACTATTCCGAGGGGGCGATTTTTTCAGAAAAAATTCTGATTTTTACCAATTTTTCCGCTTTAGGTGTACGATACCCACATGTGAGTCATACCGTTGGAAAGGGCTTGTTATATTGAAGAAAATAGTGTTTGAACCATGACTCTAGGCCAAATAGTAACGACGCAGTAAATTTTTATAATATGATTGAGTTGATTTTGAGTTTAATGTCCTGTTCAGCAGTGATGCTATGTGAGACGTGGACCTACTGATTAACGTGGAATCCCAACCACATGAGCTCCCACTGGAAATCGAACCCGGGTCTCCCACGCCAAACGCGCGTACGCTAACCGGTTAGTTATACGTGCGTGTGTGGCCTAAATTCAGACTTTCAAAAAAATTTTCATCCCTTTGTTTTCAAGATACAAGATTGAAATTTAGCACACGCATTGTGTACGTAATACTTATTTTCAAGAAATTTTCAGATCCCTACGTGAACCCAGGGCCGGGCCAGAGTCAGTGTCGGATGTAGAAGGTAAAAAATCGGGGAGCCAGCCAGACCCCAGACTATGATAGGTATATCATGACTTTACTATAAACTTTCAAAAATATATAAATAATAAATTATTTTTTGACTCAAAAAACTGGGGTCCTAGGCAGGGCATGATTTAGGGAGGTGCAAAAGTGCACGTGCACCCCCGTGTTGTTGTAAATATATAGGCCGCGGTGGCTCAGTGGTAGAGCGTTCACCTCTGGTGCATGGGTTCCTGGTTCAAACCCTGTTCCCGCCAAGTGAACTTTGTGGTGGACAAACACCGTGTACGTGGGTTTCCTTCCACTTTCTTCATTCCACCATTTCATTCATTTCTCATTCTCACCGTCTCCTTTAGCCTAACCGTTATAACCGTGGGGCTGAAAACTAAAAAAATTCATTTCATTTCGTTGTAAATGTACACTACCTAAAGTAAGAAGCTAGCAGAGAGCTTTGCAAAATAAATAGCTTAAGTCAATTTTCTGAAGGTTGAAGGAAAAGAATTCATCGAAATCAGACACTTAGCATTTCCAAAGGAATTTCTCATTCACATCACAGATAAAGCATTTAAAAAAACTCAAATTTAATTCAAATGTACTGGTAGTTATTGGTGCACCCCCTCAGAGAATCCTAGATCTAGGTCCCCCGGACTAGAGCCGCCATTGACCAAAGTGGTGAAGTGTTTCGGGGGGATCCTTTAAAAAGACCGAGTTTTCCCGAATTTTCCGGTCCAGGTGTATGATACGGACATGTGAGTGGTATCGTTGGAAAGGGTTTGTTATACTGAAGAAAATGGCGTTTGAACCATGACTCTAGGCCAAATAGTAACGATGCAGTAAATTATATATATAATGTAAATTTTGCAGGATTTAAATTTAGCACACGTATTGTGTACATAACTACGTATTTTCATAAAAAATTCATATCCCTACGTGAACCCAGGCTCGAACTAGAGGGATGCAAAAATTTCGAAAAATCGAAAAATCTCCCAGTTTTCCTCGATTTTCCAGTTTCTGGTGTATAATACGGACAAAGGAGTAGTACAGTTGGAAAGGATGTTCTATTCTGAACAAAATGAGATATAAAACATGATCCTATGATAAATGATCCCATGATCTTAACATATTTCAAATTCTATCGAATATCAAATTCATGGTGTATATTTCAAGGTGAAGTTTCCCCATCTACTCAATAAACTTGTATTTCAGCTCATAGAGGCAAATATTTTTGCTAACTCCACATACCCTGCATTTCATTGCAGTTTATTTTATTATAAACCATTACTTAATTCTACATATTATAGAATTGTTCATAATATTTGTCAAATTACCTCGCGACATTTTCAACTATAAATGTATTTTTTTTTATTTCTTTATATAACGAAATGTAATGCCATAGTGACATTTTGCACTATGCTCTCTCTTTCGTTACGAGCTAAAGGTGACTATTTTATTTCTAAACGAAAAATAAAATTAGTTATATTTAGTTCCAGAATTAAAGATGATGGAAACCAATGAGCTGACCACACACAAAACAACTTAAATCCATCTTCTTGACCATAGCTAATTAAGGACTGCAATTGAAGAGCATTCAATTTATTTTTGAGCTGTAAACATATTCGTAGTTTTTATTAATACTAAAATCTAGAACAGTTTTACGCTTGTAAAATTCTACTTCATTTTGTTCGCTTGACAATAAATATATAAATACTTGCAGAATATCGAATCACATCTTAAACTGTAACTATATTTTCATGTTTACTGGAGTCCTGTCTGATCAATGAAAAAATAAAAAAAAAAAAAAAAAAGTGGGATCCAATGAGCTACGGAATAAGATACACAAGTCACCTACTATATACAGTATATATACAGAGCCGGATTTAGGGGGTGGAAGGGTAAACGTGCACCCCCTTCCATTGTAAATATACACTACCTAAAGTGAGAAGCTAGCAGAGAGTTTTGCAAAATCAATAGTTTAAGTCAATTTTCTGAAGGTTGAAGGAAAAGAATTCGAGACCAGACACTTACGTAGCATTTCCAAAGGAATTCCTCATTCACATCACAGATGCCTAAAGGCATTTAAAAAACTCAAATTTAATTCAAATGTACTGGTAGTTATTAGTGTACCCCCCTCAGAGATTCCTGGATCGGGTCCTATATATATCCGGGCCAGAGGTGGACAAAAAATCTAAAAACACTTCATACAGGACACGTAAGTTTGGCCCTCCACTGTACAACACGTGTTCCGGTTGCCGATCGTTCTTTTGTTTTTAATGTGTCATGTGGACCTTCCTCTTCCATTAGCAGTAACAAGTTCACCTGTGAGTGTCGTGGTGTGAAAGTGGTGCGGTAAAATGGGCGACCTGACAGACTTCCAAAGAGGCATGATCGTTGGTGCCCGTCTGGTTGGAGCTACTGTCAGATAGGAACCGGAGAGCATTAAAAAGGATTGTAGCAGCTAAAAAAGAATACCACTGCAATGAAAATTACGTCTGAACTCAATTCCGGCCTATAGAACCTGGTTTCATCGAAAACAGAGCCCGACGGGAACTTCATAAAATGAAAATTCATGGCAGGGCCGCTATCGCCAATCCCCTAGTCACAGCAGTAAATGCGAAGAGGCGTATCCAGTGGTGCAAGGACCACAAGGCGTGGACTTATGAGCAGTGGAAACACGTAATGTGGTCCGATGAATCGACCTTCACCTTGTTTCCAACAACCAGTCGTGTTTACGTATGGAGAACACCGTCGCAGGCCTAGGATACAGACTGTCTGCTCCCAACTGTAAAGCATGGGGGTGATTCTGTTACAGTATCGACAGTGATATCGTGGTTTTCTGCAGGTCCCATCATAGCCCTGCATGGAATGATGAATACTAAGGAGTATGAGGCCATTTTGGGGGACCAGGTTCTACCCATTGCCCAAATATTGTTCCCTGGTGGAACAAAATTCCACACACCACGATTCAGGAGCTCTATACGTCCATTCCACGTCGGGTCCAATCTGTTTTGGACGGAAAAAGAGGCCGCACACCATACTAGGTATGATTTTCACCCTTTTGTAAACGTTTTAGATTTTTGTCCAATCCTCCCTATATATATATATATATATATATATATATATATATATATATATATATATATATATATATATATATCGGGTGAAGCATTTAAAATTGTTTTTGGGAATATCTTGAAAACTGCAAATCGGATTTTAAAAAAGTTGCAACAAAAGTTGTTCGCCTCGAAGGGAAACATCCAAAGATACGGTGTCTTCCCGTTGTGCCTACTTCCCGTTATGCCTACAGGCCCTCCAGCACTTTGTAGAAAATATTTTTAATGATCTTATCTGTAGGCAGAACGGTAATTCCCGTTGTGCCTACTTCCCGTTCTGCCTACTCTTTCGAGACGGGGAATTCTGTGCAGGGAGGGATCTTTTCTAGGGATTTTTTCTTTAGTAATTCTAATAGATTCTGTAAGAAGAATAACTATTCCTTTAAATTTCATCATATATTTTAAATGTTATCTTACTTGCTCTTCTCAGAAAAAATGACTAGGTATAGTTTTGTTATTAGCAGCGTTATTCACGTCTACTTTAGTAGAGATGTGTTTTTTTAATACTTACAGAGAAATGGAAAATTAATTGATTCAGTTACAAGAAAATAAACTTATTTCGGTCTAATATCAAGTCATTTCACAACAAAATTTTATTCAGTTTTCCAGTAGTTCATCTCCAACATTCTAAGTTGGGTCTTAGTCTCCTACATTAAAATTACTTTTTCGGCATCACCTTATCAGCTGATTTGTCTTCTATACGTGATTCTATACTATATGCCATAATATCATACATACTTCTATTTTCATATTTATATTGTCAATGTAAATAGCAGGAATACAAAATACAAATATCATAATTGAATGTTTTTGTAGAGTTTCAACTCAAATCAAAAGGTCAGATAATCGGGGAGGGAAAGGGATTTATAAGATTTTGTTTCAGTTCGGTACTCTTGAAGGTGATTGGCTACTGTGTTCACCGGTAGCCAATCAGCGTTCAGAACACCTGACGGCTTCGAAAAGTGAAAGTTCTGAGATCGAGACAGTAATCTGTATAAAATTCAATTCAAATTTTTAATCTGTCACTTTATAAGTATCAATAGGAATAGTAAGCAGCACAGAATGGCAGAATTTGTCAGTTCGAAATACGGGTTGTCCACTTTTTATGAAGAAGACAAAGAGGTCAGGAAGTGGATAAGACGTGCTGCTGCACTACCACTTGTGCCAGTGGAGCAAGTGGGTGACATGTTCCTGCATCTCCAGGAAAATGCCCCGGAAGTACAAAACGCAGAGAAGTTTCATGACTATTTAGTCGAAACATGGCTGGACGATGCAGACGCCATATATATTGGCTATATTGGCTATATTAACGATATATGGTATTAACATTGACGATATGTAGTATTTACATTGACAATATAAGTATATGTAACATTGCATGTAGTATAGAATCGTGTTAGAAGACAAATTACCTGTTAAGGTAATGCCAAAGAAGGAGCAGTGATGTAAAAGACAAAGGCTCTTTTTTTTCCAAAAGGGCCGCCTTATGCATCCTCTTGCATTGTTTGTTTAATGTATGGCCGAACATGTCTTGAGGATGTGAATTGTGGCACTTTTTAGTACTGCAAGCCTTAGTATGCTGGAGATAAACTACTGGAAAACCGATTAAAATTCGGTTGTGAAATGAATTGATATTAGCCCGAAGTAAGTCTGTTTCGTGTTCGTTTCAGATACAATGTCAAACGGGTTACTGGCAACTGAATCAATCAATTCGAGGAAAGAGATATGATGGAGACAAACACTCTTTTTAAAGGCCGCCTTATGCATCCTCTTGCGTTGTTTGTTTAATAGTTGGCCAGACATGTCTTGGGGATGTGAACTGTGGCATTTTTTAGTACTGCAAGTCTTAGCATGCTGGAGGTAAACTACTGGAAACCCAAATAAAATTTTGTTCTGAAATTGCTTGATATTAGATCTTTTTTTTTTTTTAAATGTTTGTTTCACATACAATATCTAACATTCTTGCAACTGAGTCAACCAATTTTCCATGTATGATGAAACTTGTAGAGGTGGTGGTTGTTTTTACAGAAGCTTTTAGAAATACTAAAGAAATATTCCCTACAAAAATTCCTCCCTGCACATAATTCCCCGTCTCGAAAGAGTAGGCACAACGGGAATTACCGTTCTGCCTAGAGATAAGATAATTAAACATATTTTCTTTAAAGTGCTGGAGGGTCTGTAGGCAGAACGGGAAGTAGGCACAACGGGAATGAACCAAAGATACCACACGCGACCCCCTGCCCCCACCACCCGGGGGAGGGAGGGGCAACTTTGAAATCTTAAATAGGAACCCCCATTTTTATCGCATATTCTGATTCTCCCTGAAAAAATACGTAACTTCTGTATTGAACATTTTTTCGTTACGTGATAGATGGCGCTGTAATCGACAAAAACAAACATAGTACAAACGAATGACCTAGTTATTGTTTCAATTTTCTAAAGTCGGGGCTATCTTGCCAGATTATTAATATTCAAAGTCTAGTTTGGATTTTAGTCATATTTTCCGTTTACCATTTTTCCATTGCTTACTTGTATTTATTTTATTCATGTTTATTTTCCTTTGCAATTAGTATAAATTAGTTAACGTATAAGTGTAATTAGTTATCATTATTGTATTTTTTCCTTTCATTAATTATTTCATAATACAATTATATTATTACTGGTGAGCTTATGTCCGCGACCCATACCTTATATAGACCTCTCTCTCTCTCTCTCTCTCTCTCTCTCTCTCTCTCTCCCTCTCTCTCTCTCTCTCTCTCTCTCTCTCTCTCTATATATATATATATATATATATATATATATATATATATATATATATATATATATACAGGCGCGGATCCAAGGAGGGGGCTATAGGGGCTATAGCCTCCCCTTCTTGACGCTCAGGTATACACTGGATAAAAGGGCTTCAATCCTGCTTTACACAGGATAAAGCAGCAAACTATGGTTTAACCCCTCCCTTGATCATATCCTGGATCCGCCAGTATATATATATATATATATATATATATATATATATATATATATATATATATATATATATATATATATTTGTATACCTTTCGAGTCGTCGTCTGGAGATATAAATTGCACTATGTAGCAACGTCGCAAATAAAGAACCATAGATTTAGATGTATCAATCTATCAAATAGTTATATCGATTCTTTTCCAGATGGCAACTAAAGTCGATACTGGCATCACTTATTAGTGAAGCAATCGATTTAACGCTTTGTTGTATTCGTAGAGTAATGCTAATGGCTTCAAGTTACTCTGCGACGTTGCCATATAGTAAAATTTTGATTCCCCATAGAGCCTGAAGGAGGCCCCGGAGGGCATTTCATCATACAACATTTTCGCTTTATTGTGACCTGCAGAAGAGTGCTCTGTGGTCCGTAGGCACCATTTTTAGAACACCCATAGTTTATATTATAATCTTAAGTGTTCTTGGAAGAAGATAAACCTTTCTAGCCTAATGGTTACTATTGGTTAAAGAGCTCGCCTTTGGTTAAAATATTTAATCTGACATTGTAAATTAAAATACAATTTATATAGAAGTGAAATAAGTATGAAGCATATATATATATATATATATATATATATATATATATATATATATATATATATATATATATATATATATTCAAAATTCGAAATTCTAGTTATGAAGTATCTATATACGATTTCTGAATTCGGAATTGAGTTGAGTTGAGTTGATTTTGGGTTGAACGGTTTTACGTCCCGTTCAGCAATAACAGGAGGTAAGCACTAAAACGCTTGATTGACAAACCAGAGTAAGAACTGAAAAATAAAACAATATTGAATAGGTCTACAACAAGGGTGGCTAACCTTTCTTAAGTTTGAGCGCTACTTTTCATTTCTGAAATCACTAGCGATCTACTGATTAAAATATAGACTAATAATGAGGACGTAATGGACAGTAAAAAAAAAAAAAAAAAAAGGAAATACGATTCATAAAATTAAGATTATTTAAATATTTAAAAAAAATAATTAATTCATTTTGATTTTCTCAGAAACGTTCATTTGTTATCAGAAACTAGCAATCAGTCCATCGAGATTGGTATGCTTGATTGATACAAACAGTAAGACAGACCAACGTGGGCTACCTCTCACAGTTACTTGTAGACTAGTAGACCATGGTTGATGTGTCCATCTCTGGTCCCCAATAAATTTATGTGGAAGAATTATTGCAAATACTGTATTTAATTTTAGGTTTATAATGACTTGTTTCGAAGATATGGACAAAGGTTTCAATCAAGGACGTGCCGCTTCTGATGTATGCGGTCTAGGTTTCAATTCTCGGTGCTAGTCGGTTTTATCTCATTTTAAACTATGGATCTACCTTTGCTTTAGCCGAGGTTAAACTTCAGATATCAAAGCAAACCAAATTGAAGCGGTTAATTTGTTGTAGCTTTCGTAGTTTGGAAGTCCCCTCGCATTTCATAAACAGAAACCGGGGAAAAGATATTTCTTTCCTTTTTGTCAACAGAACAAACCACTGAACGACAGGTATAAGCAAATTCTTAACAAAACCTGTTTTTAACCAGATATTTCCCGCTTTCCTTCCAAGAAGCTGGCAGCCAAGGAGGGTTGGAAGCGGTGACCTATTCATTCCTTTGTTTCTCTACGGGGGGCTATACCTGGCTTGCATGCGATAAGTTGAACATGTCGAACTTATCGCATCGTATCATATGCAGGAGAGATATCATGAGATAAACTAATTTAGATGTGATGATTTCTGAAATTTATCTCTACCCTTGATGATTTATCATAACGTCTAAACGGCCTCTCAGTAACCTAAATTGCACGAAAATTTCCAAAGCAGGTTCATTGACCTGACTACCGCATGTTGCCCACTTTGTCCAAGAGCGGGATGGTTTGTTTCTAGCTTTTCTACCGAAAAGCATTTGTCTGGAATGGTGTTTCGGAGACAATAAAATAAAGAAAATATACTAGGCAGAGAGAGAGAGCAGGGAGGAGGGAGTGTACCAATTATTCTTTCCTCTAAACCAGCGTTTCCCAACCTTTTTCAACTTGCAGCACACTACGGGTGTAACATGGATTCTCGCGGCACACTTATAGATATTATTATTTGTAAATATAAAACACACTGGTATTTTTTTCTTTGATTACTGATTTCCTTCGCACAGAGAAGAAAGCTCGATCACTGGGTTTTCCTCGTGGTAAATCACTATGCTTATTTTTCATTCTAATTTAAAAGGAGAAAATAACTGCAATGAAATGTTGGACTCAGGTTATTAAAAATACGCTTACTCTTTCGAAAACTGTATCCAACCTTTTACTAAGAATGAAGATCATTAAATAACGAACGAACAAATAAATCTATTTTACTTTTAAAACGCAAATGTGAATAATTTATCGAAAGGATTGAATGATATTTTAAATTTTCAAGTTACGAAATAGTCTGTAACGATAAAGAAACAATAATGGTCATAACAATAACAAATACTTTTTTCAACATTAGAAATGTACAGAAAAGTAACACGGCATGAAACTTAAAATTGTAGATTCATAGTAGAGGTTCATAGTAATGTGCAATACAAATATACATTTTCCCCTACGTTTTGCAATTTGATTGCTATAGAATTAATAATTTTGTTTTGATATCCTCGCGGTACACCAGTGGCCCATTCACGACACACCAGTTTCGCGGTATTTTCACTGCTAGCTTCTCATTTTAGATAGGTATATTTACAACAAAGGGGGGTAGCGTGCACCTTTGCACCCCCCTAAATCCGGCCCTGTCCAGAACTTATGTAGCCCTATGGCGTTCATGGAAATAAAAACACAATAGTTATAACTATGCTAAATTACTATAGACTGCCAATTGCTCATTCAGAGAATTTATGATGTTCACTTTATTGCAATGTTTTTATACAGACGAGATATAGGCTACGGATAATAGTTTTATACAAACTAGATAATCAATTATTATTATTATTATTATTATTATTATTATTATTATTATTATTATTATTATTATTATTATTATTATTATATTTGAAGTACAATCAAATATCACGACATTAATTACTAGTTTTAATTAACTGAATTGAGCTGAAAATTAAATCTTGATTTCGAAAGATTAACTATTAAATTTATACGTTCTGTACCTTTCTAAAGTAATAAATGCTGGAATTGGTTTCAAGGCTGTTCCTGAATGAATAATTTCTTCATAATAATATTAAAAGTTTTAGAAAAATTTTCGAGACATTCGAGTCGAGTCGAGATTTTTATGAGCTGTCTCGACTCGACTCGTGTCTCGACTCGAAAATTCGAGTCGAGAAACACGTTGTCTCGACTCGTCTCGAATTTTACAAGGTGTGTCTCGACTCGAATCTCGACTCGAATTCGAGTCGAGTCGAGTCGAGATTCGAGACATGTCTCGACTCGTGCGCATCCCTAAGTATAACCTCTAAAAAAATTCCGAATAATTTGAGTGAAAACCTAATGGTTGTTGAAGACCGGTTAAAAATCTTCTAATGTGTACTTGAGCCCCGAAGTACTCATGTAATTAGCTCATATGGCTTGATACATCTTTCTGACTCAGTTGACGTTGCCTCAATCTTTTACGTATCTGTTTTCATTTCTAATTCTTCGGAACGTTTTTCAAATAATCTTATACTTCTGCTAATTTTCTTTTCAGATTCGCTGCGAGAGCCATCTGCTAAGCGAGTAATACCTTAATGAAGAAGAGAGTGAAATCCAACAAAATATATATAAGCAAATGATATTAAGTATTACTACGTATTTAACTAACAAAAAACGTCAATTTCGACTTCCAAACTCGACTATGTAAAAATATAAGTCTGATAAGAACGGATATGTCCGTCCGTCTGTGAACAGGTACCAGAACAAAAATTGGAAAGCATAAAACTTAACGAGAATCAGGTTTCTGTAGTCAATTCAGCGTTCCAAGAATAGGAACAACCTCTTCCTTCAATCTTTTTTTACATAGAGAAAGTGGTAGAAATCCAGCTATTTTTTTTTTTTTCAATGTTGATCACCACAGACAAAAATAGCAATGGCGAAAGTGAAAAACCTCGAAACTCATCGAAACCAAACCTTTCAGAAGAGCAATACAACCATACCGCTTTCACATTATCTTATATGCGATACGAATTTTTAAAAGTTTTTCACGTTTTTTACTGTTTTCGTTTACCAGCTTTTGCACAAACGTAGATTCAGATGTGTGGAATTGAATGCAACCAAAATCTAAAATTCCGAGGTTTTGTCATCGAAGCGAGAAATAGTTTCCTTAAATCGATTCAACGTCCTAACAATAGTTCAATCTCTACTCTTATCTTATTAACTAAAAACCGGATGTGGTAGAAATAAAACTTCCGGTATATAGTGCGAGAACGGTATGGAATCATAAGAACGGTTAGAGATAGCATATATGGATTCATATTGCCCAGAATGAATTCAATTTTGAACGTGATCTCTCTCTATTCAAACCGAAAGAGCTGAAAATCAACTATTCACACTGATTGACAAAATGAAAAAAAAAAAAAAAAAAATGGGAATAGATAGTGAAAAGGAGTTTGTTTCGACACGGATTGAGTACCATAAGAATACATTCTATCTTCTGCTTTATTTCCCTCTTTTCAACCGGAAGTGGCAGAATTCTATTACAATTTTCTCCTTAAATAGTGATTTCCATGCAGTCAGAATGGTAATAGCAGGTTGTAAACTATTTTGAACATGTATTCAGGATCCCAAGAGCACAGGTCATCTCAGTTCTCATTCCTCTACTAAAACTGGGAGTTGTAAAAGCTAGTACAACTTCTGGTTTTTCAATATTGATTCCTATATAATTATAAGAGATAACAAGAAACTATTTTCACATGGATTTAGCATTCAAAGAACAGGTTCCATCTCTGATTTTATATCTCTGTTGGGGCAGTATGTTATAGACCCACTACTACCGGTTGTAATATTAAATTCCCGTAGTTTGGACTTGCACCGTAGTTTCATAATACGTATGAAACAAAACTCAGCTGTTACATTTGTATTCTTAACTATTGTTTTCTATACGTGTACTAGCAAATTTCTCCACGTGTTATTATGAGTAATATCTTGTGGTTTTCCTTCTGTACTTTTCATATGCAGACGTTGGCGCCTAAACAAAATTTTCTAGGGGGCTTCTCCCTGGTTGCCTTGTTACTTTTGGCATTTTTAAAATTTGTATTAAGATAATCTTAAGAATTTTTTGTTGTTTTCATGAGCCAGGGGGCCGAGTCCCGCCCTGCCCCTCCTTCACGCTCAAATGTATACAGGGTATCAGAGAAGCCCCTAACCATTTCTGGGAAGGGGCACTTGTATTTAAATGAAGTGCTTATACTATCAAAGAAGACACTGTTAAGTAAACGAAATTACAGCAATTCGATATGACCACACTCCATGTCTAAGCAGAGTTACCCCGGTGCACCTGAACACACGCTGCATATTGCTGGTGTAATTGTACGCATCGATGCCGAGACGCAACTTCTTTGTATGGGGCCACATTAAGAGTCAAAAGTACAAGGTAAAGATTAGGAATTTGGCACCTGCATGAGCACATTTCGGCATCGGTGCGTACAATTACCCGAGCAATGCTGCTAAGTTTGTTCAGGTGCACCGTGGAGAGAAGGCAACTCTGCTTGGATATGGGGGACGATCATGTCGAACTGCTATGATTTCTTGACTCTCGGTGTTTTCTTTGATATTGTAAATACTTCATTTGAAGTCAAGTGCTCCTACCCAGAAATGGTTAGGGACTTCTTGGGCACCCTGTAAAGTATAATTTATTTCTATTCGAAACTCGAACGCCTCGTATGGGCATCTTAGTAAACTACCACATCGCATTCTCTTCCTATTTATGTCAAATATTTAAACAAGTGAGTGTCCTTTCACAGTGTGAAATTACGATAGACTTTCAAACTACCCGAATTCAATACTCAAAGTTGAAATAGTGCATCTATAACTACTGCTTGCAATAGTGTAATAAGATCAAAGATAGAATCTATTTCTCGCACGCTAAATCCATATCAAAAGGTCATTAGTCGTTACCTCTTACTGTTTTTGTACTATGGCGATAAAGGCTGAAACAGAAAATCGTTAATTTAAACCACTTCCGGTTTGAAAGAGGGTCAATGAGGAAGATGGAATTTATTGTTGGAAAGTTGAATGAATTGCAAAGAACCCCATCTCAGTTTCTCCTAGCGTTTTCGCTCTACGGAAATTAGTAAATTTCAACCACTGACAGTTTTGGTAGTCTTGTGGTACAGACCCGTATCCACGGGGGGTCTAGAGGGGCCGGGCTCTCCCTAAATTTTTGCTGCCCCCTAAAATTTTCACGTTAGGCTTGCAAATGAACTATAATATGGTGATATACTATTATATGGTTGGATCGCCCCCCTAACTTGTACCGCCCCCCTACATTTTTGACCTGTTGTGTGATATGATTACATGTTCTCTTGAGAATGAATTGACTACAGGAAACCGTTTTTCGCTATCTGTTATCGCTATTGCTATCTTTCTATGATGGTAAACATTGAAACCTGGAAATGACTAATTTGAACCACTTCTGGTTTGAATAGATGGTTAACGTATGGAATGCAATCCATTCCCGGGACGCTGAATCGATTACAAAAATTTGCTTCTCGATATCTCTCACCGTTTTTTCTCTGATACCTGTCGACAAGTGGACGGGCAGACAAAGTTATTCTATAACACTTCCGATACTTATGCACAAGATAGTTTGAAACTTCAAATTCTGAAACACGTCATTAATTGTTTTAAATTGCATGTTTAAATACCAAACTGCATATCGCTATATCCTTAAGGGATTTCAAACTATGGACATCTCATCATAATGATTTCAACCCTCGTTCCGCTCTCTTCCATGTCTAATTTCAAACAAATCTTCTTTAATAGTGATTTGTATCACCAATCCTAAGTTTCTACCTTAAGCAGTTTGCCTTAGTCGGTCAGTTAGTCAATCAGTGTATGTACTATTTTATGTAAGAGAAATGTAGATGCTGATCCAGAATTTCGTCAAGTAGGTCTATACATGACGATGTTTCACTTTGTTCACCGTAAAGTTATATAAAATATTCCGTAAGTGTCATTGTATGTAGTGTAAAATTTGAACCTCAACGGAAGAACGGGCAATTAGGGCCTGTATCATTAACCATTGTAATTTCAATGCTGATCAAGATCTATTTAAATACTCTCTACAATTACTAATGAGCCAGGAGAGCACAACAGTTTACTAGTAGAACACTCACTTCTGACACGAGGAATCCCTGGGTCGATCCTCGGTCTTGGTTTATGGTGGACAACATTGTGTCTATGGCTTTTCTTGAGGTTCTCCTATTTCCTTCAACATTCTCATTATACCAATTACTTCATAACGATTTACTTTGATTAATCATCTGTCTTCTGTAGCCTGAAGAGCATAACCATGAGACGTAGAATAAGAAACTTCATTTAGGGGGATATTGAATCTCAGTTGTAGAGCGATTACTTCTGGTGTGCGTGGTCCAAGGTTCGATCCCCTGTCAAGTAAGTTTGTTATAGACAATATTGTGTCCATGAGTTTCCTCGGTGTATAGCTATATAGCTACCAGTTTCCTTTCACATTTTCATTTTACCGTTTTCTCCATCATCATTCACTTCCCTTAATCATCCGTTTCCCTTAGCCTACAGGACATGATAGTGGGACGTTAAACTGATTTCTTTTAGAAACTTCATTTCATTTCAGTTTCCTGTCTTGAACAATTCTTTCTATATTGCGTAGCGGTTCTTGACTGTGTCATACTATCTTGTGTGAGGACATTCTCTAGTTCACTTGTTATTTCTGGGCATCCAGTACGGATACCTTTTGGATTGATCATAATTTCTTCTTGCAATATATTCGTCTGTTGCTCCCCAACTTCAGTGCTTATAGCCTATTCTTATAATGCTGCGTCCATATAATCCATATACTCTTCCTGTTTATTTTACTTATTTCTGTCTATCCACGCTTCGCTATATAATCAACAGATGTTGAATATCTTATTGTCTTAATACACATGGGAAAGAAAGTATTTGGCAGTTGACAAATTTTCTTTTGTCAATAACTCGGGAACAAATGAATTAATTTGGATCTTTTTGTTGCTATCCTTAGAATAGTTATAACTTGATAACTTGCCAAAATCGGTACTCTAATAAGTTATTTTTTGTTGAGTTATTAGGAAAAGAAATTATGTCAACTGAAGAATACTTTCTTTCGTGACTCATATACAAACGGAACAACTCACACCAAAAACTGAGCATATCTAAACTTGTGTATAAAACACAAATGTGCTTATATTTTGTATTATATAAAAGCAGGGGATAAAAGCGTGGAAGAACACGGGAGGACGACGTTTCATCACTTCCAAAAATATCTATGGCATCCCCCCACTTCTCAAAAAATTAGAATGGGCAAAGATAGTCACGAGAGACGGCGTGACTCATGCTTCCCCTACCTTTCCAGATCCACTTCAAAATTGACTCACTCATCAATACCGAAGACATATTGTTATATAGAAACTTGATATACGGACAGAATACTCCTTTGGTTACAAAAGCAATGGATAAGGAAGGATTAAAAAATACCATCCTAAAGGCTGGAGGAGTACATTGGGATGTAAAGTTTTTGCCAAGAGAAATTCGGTATATAAACTGCTCATAAAGAATAACGGAATACATGTTTCAATGTTTTTCAAAATTTTGCTCATAACGGAAAATCGGAGGACAATTTTAATAATACTATTTTCAAGTTTCTTATTCTTTAGTTAGGAAATGCTCAATTTTTGGTATAGAAATTTTGGTATAGAAACACTTAATTAAAAGCACAGATAAACACTTTTTAGCGTTTTAGAAAATGTCAGTCCCAAATAGGGAAAAAGAGAAAATTTTATAAATATTTAAATTTTCGCATCTTTATTCAGAAAAAAAGTCCAATGTGATGATTTGATTGAAGGAGTGAAATCCAGTACATTATTTCTTCGCTAAGAACGATAGAACCCGTGTTGCAGCGTTTCCGAACGTTTACCTTCTTAAAAGCAAAAAAGGGAAAATTTCTTCAATATTCAAGTTTTCTGAGTTATTACATCCACTAAATCTTACTCTTTCCGCGCGAAGAACGGACACTTCTGCTAATATCATATTTCTATATTCTAAAATTTTCTCTGTCTATAGGTAGAGCAAAATACAGGATACACGGGAGATTGGACACGAGAGTCTTATGGCATGTTGGTTAGGTTATTCTTAATGACCAGACGTGTTAAAAAGGGAATGAGAGTTTGTTGATTAGGTGTCTCTCAATGACCGGGCGTCTTAGAGAGAAAAAAGGAGCTCAATGACCAGGCGTCTTAGAGAGAAAAAAGGAGCTCAATGACCAGGCGTCTTAGAGAGAAAAAAGGAGCTCAATGACTAGGCGTCTTAGAGAGAAAAAAGGAGCTCAATGATCAGGCGTTTTAGAGAGAAAAAAGGAGCTCAATGATCAGGCGTCTTAGAGAGAAAAAAGGAGCTCAATGACTAGGCGTCTTAGAGAGAAAAAAGGAGCTCAATGACCAGGCGTCTTAGAGCATGTAGGAAAGGTACCTCTCAATAGACCAGTCGCCTTAGAGACTTGATAGTTTTATCAACTAAGGTGTGCTCTTCTCTTTTATAGCAAACTGCTGCTGAGTGCTGGCCTCTGCGTCATTTGTCGAATGTTGGCGATGATAGACGACGCCCTTTTCGTTGTTGTCGTCTGTAGTGTGTTTCTTTAGTGCAAGCACATGTAGTTGAAATACATGGTTACAGCTGGTTACAGCATAGTGTGAAGACACATGACGCAGGCTTTGTAAAAACTTAATACCATCAGATGTCACTAAAAGTTACGTTAGAAACAAACCTGCGGTAAGAAGTAATTAGCTCCATTTTTGAATAAATGCTTCATGTGTATTACACTCATTAAATTCAGTGCAACGGATATATTCCTTTTGCCATTCCCTTTCACACAAATTTTACAGACGTTATTTTTCTTTGATGTATCGTAGCTTTTTATTCAACTATTTTTGTATAAAAGATGTAACGTAGCGGATAAAAAGATAAGAACTAAAATCGTTAGTTGATGGACCTTGAGGTGCTATATAAGAATAGAGAGTGAGTAATTCTTATGAAAGTAGACCGGTGTGGTAATAAAGGTCGAACGTAGGAAAATATAATACTGGCTTACCTGCATGTTACAAAAGGTGCTGGAATTGAGTACATTAAAGTCGAGACACTTTTGTGCACGTCGCAACATATTGGCTGACACCACCTTCATGGGTTTTGATTTCATTTGATTTTGAGTTTAGCGTCCCTTTCAGCAACTAGGGTTTTTAAGACATGGACCTATAGCAGCTTAACGTGGGATTTGGACCATCTGCTAAGGTCAATCCAGTGTCCACCAAGGCAAGTGCGCTAACCACTTAGCCACGAGGGAGCTAACCGCATTCACGAATGATGCTCTTGATGATATAGGTAATGTTTTGCTGCAGTTCAGCCAAGATATAGGGGTTATTTGCATACACGTTCTGCTTTAAGCATACCCAGAGATAAAAAAAAAATCACAGGACAAATCTCGAGAACGAGAGTGCCACAACTCCTTGCTTACTGTATGCACTTCTACAATTAGTTCATGCACCAAAGCCAGGAATTCGTTCAAAATTTTGGCATTTGACTATCTTGTTGGAAGTAGAAGTATAGTCCTTCTTGTGGTGTCAGTTCAGTCATAATTTTATTAACTACGATAAATATATGAAATTATGTAATGGATGAAATAAAATCTTCGTTTTACGAGTTTTACGTCCCACGCTTTTGCCGGTTAGGCTAAAGGATACGGTGGTGATTAGAAATGAATGAAATGGTGGAATGAAGAAAGTGGGAGGAAATGGGAGTACCCCGAGGAAACCCGCACACACTGTGTTTGACGATCACAAAGATCACTTGGCGCGAGCTGGAATCAAACCAGGGACCCCAAGCACCAGAGGTGAACGCTCTACCACTGAGCCACCGCAGCCCCTATGTTATAGATGAGTACGCAAACCTACAATGTTCTGACACATATTTGTAAAAACCGAACCTCAATGATAGAGCGCTTATCTCTGGTTCGTGAGTCCCTGGTTCGATCTCCGGCCAAATAAGTTTGTGGTGGCAAAGTGAGTTTTCTCAGGGTACCTCCGTTTCCTCCCACTTTCTCACTCCACCAATTATTCCATCATCATTCACTTGCTTTAATGATCTATTCCTTAGCTTAAAGGTCATAATCGTGACGCATTGAACTGAAATATTTCATTTTAAGAACCGAGCCTCCTTTCGAAAATCCAGAGAGGGTTCAATTGCCCCTCTTTCACCTAGCTGTGGGGGCGTCCATGGGTCTAATTACAAATTGCTCATTTTAATTTGTCTCTCTCTCATTTGAGGAGTTCGATGCAATAAGGGCGTAAGTCTGAAACATGCATTTGAAAGAAAGAAAGAAAAAAAAACAATGTTGAAAATTTAAGTGGTGTTTCTTTCTTACATAAAACAATGTCATATGCAGCATTTTATTCCGATGTTGAATTGAAATTTTACCAGGAGGCTAAACAAGCATGGCAAAAGCCACAAATGCGTTTGGTGCAAAAAGAGTGTAAATTCGCTTACGCCCTTATTACATCAAACTCCTCAATTACATCTACACCAACAAATCTGAAACATAAAATTTCCAAATGTTTGCCTACAGAACGTTCATCTGCACCCATGAGTCCCATCAAATGGAATAAAAGATGATGAGAGCAGGTGGTAAAGGTATTTTGTGCAATGGAGTGACCGGGATATAGTTTGAAATCGTGATGAAAAGAGGGTTTCGTACACTTTTCTGAAAGGATATACTTATCCGCCTGTGAAATACCAATTCTGAAAGTATTTCCAGAGCGAATGTTGATATCATCAAAGAATTCTTTGACGAAACCACAAGAACTTAACCAGACGTGTGTGGAATCATCAAATGAAACTTTACATTTTTCTTTCTAATATGGTACAGTAGGTTAGTGTATTACATTGTTTTCCATCTGGCAGATCTATGATGTAGAAGCACGATGTTACGATTGGTGGAAAGGCTGTGAAAAATAGATGAAACAATGAAGGGGGAGCGGTCGAGATAGGAGGGAATGTAGTGGGTACACGAGTAGCGTATATGCAAAACCATAAATTATGCAATTGTGATGCACCCTAAAATTCGTAATCTATACTGAACGTTCCTGAATATGTTCTCTAAGTGAATATGATCTCTAACTGAATATTTTCTCTAACTTGAAGTCTACTTAGTCTGAATATGTTCAAGTCTAAATATGGTCTCGTCTGAATACGATGGTTTTATAGTCTGAACATGACAGTGTCAATATGATCTCGTCTATATATATGCTTTGTCTGAATATGATCTAGTTTGAATATGTCCTTCAACTTGAATATGTCGTCGTAAATAAAACTTTATCGCTAAAAACAATACCACTAACAAAGATATTCATAAGTTTCATAAACAACTAACGTAATATCTTTCTGATTCCCCCCCCCCCCGCATCTTTCCATACAGCATTCGCTAATTGTTGTTCTTGCCACCTGCAGTTGCCATTACTGTAATTCTCAACGCCAGGTTTTATGTCTTCTACTTGTTCTATCTGTGTGATTTACTTAGTTTTAGAGTAGCAAGCTTTAACGTTGCCTTTGGTGCCGTTAGTATACGTTGCCGTTAGTATACTTGCCTTTGGTGTGCGTGGTCCCGGGTTTGATTCCCAGCGGGGTAGAGTTGAAAGAAAAATTGGTTCGGATTCCATTATAATCAGTAGGCCCTTGTCTCCCTTAGCCTCTTGGGCATAATCGTGGGACGTTAAACTCAAACATACCAAAACCTATCTATACTAATTATACTGCTAAAGTTCGATAGTTTTCTACTTCGACAGTTATGCCATAATGTACCTGAGTGGTTCACCATCTTATTTACCGTGCACCCCCCTTCGTAAATCCTTCATACTTCCACTCTCTTCTTCCTGCTCGTTGGTGGTACGTATTTTTCTTCTGAACCCTTCTGGATTTCCTATTCCCCCGTGGATACAGGCCTGGTTGTTACTGAAATCATACTTATTACTAAGTTATTACTTGGTGTTTATAGGGTATTTAATTTAATGTGTCTTTGTTACAACATTCGTATTTAGGGGCCGGGGTGGCTCAGTGGTAGAGCGTTCATCTCTGGTGCTAGGGGTCCCGGGTTCGATCCCAGCCCCCGGCAAGTGAACTTTGTGGTGGTCAAACACTGTGTGCCTGGGTTTTCTCGGGGTTCTCCCGTTTCCTCCCACTTTGTTCATTTCATTCATTACTCATCATCACCGTCTCCTTTAGCCTAACCGGCATAACCGTGTGACGTAAAACTCAAAGATTTCATTTCATTTTTCAACATTCGTATTTAATTTGTTATTATTGTATTATTTGTAATGTAGTATATTTCTATCAGTAGTTTGCTCTCTCCTCACGCCCTTTCGCCAATTTTGGGAACCACTGATCTAGCTGTATAAGCCACACTTTCCAAAAATCATAAAAGTCAAAAACGCAACTTTTACATGCTAATCATAGAGAAAAATATGTGTATTTTGCAATATTTACTTGCTATATGTGTTCTTAAAGCATTTCATATTGCTCCCAGATGTCCTGGATTTACATAATCTGTTCCACTATGAATTGATTGGGACTCCAAATATCCCACTTTTCTAAAGAACCTCCAAGATAATGCCATTTGTACGATATATTTTTTTAAACAATCCCGCTTTTACTAGTCATAGAAAACAGTCAATAGGAATAATCTACTCTTTGTTACTCACCTTTGCATAGTGTTGACCTATTATTCAATTAATTGTGATAATTCAGCAAAAATTAATTGATCATCATTAACCCTATAATACCCAGAGTGTGATATCATAGAATCAAAAAATATGCTTTCAAGTACTTCTGGGAGGACAAAATGACAAGAAGTTCAGCAATAATCCAGTAGGTGGTGTTGAGCGTACTGTTACAGATGTGTCACAGTGGGCATTAGCAGCAAAACATCATTGTATTCAATATAAAGAAGTAAAATCCCAATGTTACATATATGTAACGCGGGGTATTATAGGGTTAATGTAAGTTCATTGGGTACGTACACGTTTTACTTGCGCTCCGATATGGATAGCAGTAAAAAAGCTTGAAAACATAACTCCCTCCCTGGAGATTTAACTTCGGATTGTTCAAATAAAAATTCTCGGCATGACTCACCATCACATTCTGAAGACCGTTCTGAGGATCGTCCTTTTAAGAAGGCTAAACGCACATTAAAACCAAGACCTGAAACCCTGTCAATAGTACCTTCGTAAAATAGTTTCAATATTCTTGAAACTCCGGAGACCGTTCCCTCAACTTCTGATACCAATATGGACACTTCTTCAGCTGATGACCAATATGTAACTGTAGAACACGAACTGCAAGACTATACCGATGCTGGCTGTTGTGCCGATAGAAAATTCAAACGAAAAATCAAATCTTTAATACTGTACCATAATCCGGGAGGCAAAGCATACCAGCTGACGCATGGTGCCATTCAAGTATGCAAGGAACTACCATACTGTGCTGTCTAACCTGACAGGATTAAATTCCAATGCGAGTCTTTTTCGGACTATGAACGGCAGCGCAGGTTTTCAACGAATTTTCGGGTTGTAAAAGGGTTTGGTATACCAAAGATTTGTTTATATTGAAATATTTTATAGGTAGAGTCAATAATAGACCAGAAATCTAGCTCTTCACCTATTTATTATAAAAATACAAAATAGTCTTTGTGTTTACAAAGTTCTTTTAACATAATCTCCTTTATGACCAAGGTTGAAGGATATATCGTTTCATACAGGAAACTCTTCGCTCAAAGTAGCCACTGGTGTGTCTTATAGTGACTAGGTTATGGTCCTAGGAAACCTCAGCTCATAGCAGCCCCGTGAGGTATGGTTGTATTTGAGGAATCCTCTTTGCTTCAGAGCAGCCTCCAGGGATGTTAGGATAGGTATAGCCCCTTAGTCCAAAGCGACCTCCAGTGGGTTAACAATCAGCGGTGAACTGATGCCTGTTTTCTCTGTGCTTTCTCTTTTATGGGCCCTCTTCGGGTGGTTCGATTTCTTTCGGTTCCCTTCGTGTCTTCCTGTTCTGTGTATCGTCTGCTTGTTTGTAAACGTTAGCACATATGTGCTCATGTTGTGATGTGAGGATCCTTACAATATACACTGAGAAAAAAAAATTGTAGGTGGCATACTTAAAAACGTAGGTTACATTCGTAATTCCTGTAGTTTCTGGACTTAACGTACAACCGTATATAACATCCTGCAGCAAACGTATAGCTGAAAAAGTATGTATTATACGTACTGTCTGCATAAGTGCAATGACGTCATTCGTGTGACGTCATCTACAGTAACAAGTATATACGGAGGTAATATCTAGCTTTGTGACGTCAGGATCGTATGTAGCATGTGGGTTAATAATGACGACATACACTGACTATCAGGACGGAGCATGATTTCAAGAAGTATGCAATATACGTTCTGTACGTATGTTTCTTGCGTTCAACCCCGAGACAGCATCTATATTGTACTTGTGCCCCATACGTACGATTAGATACAGTATACGTATTGTACGTATGTATTACACAGATTTTCCTTATGTCGCACACAGCTTGTCCAGATACAGCATACAGAATATCCGTATGCACCATACAGAGTGCATATATGTAGCTTACAGACTGTCTGCATGCAGCATATAGATTATACGTATGTCGCGTACAGGTTGGCCATATGTAATGTATAGATCGGATGTATATAGCTAATAGGTTGTCCATATGAAATATACAGATTTTACCTGTATCGAATACGTATTGCCTTCTTGTAATGTATGGATTGGACATATGCAGGATCTAGAGTGTACGTATAGTGCACCATTATTAAAGTGCTGCAACATACTGCAAAGTGCATGATACATTCTTACTGTAATGTTGTCAAATATTGTTTTACTCTGTATGAAAACAAAAATAGCTTAAAATATGGTTGATCTCCTTTGTGCCAATAATAATAAAATTAACAATACTACACTTTTCAAATCTTAGTTTGGAGCAGTGAAACTGTCCAAAGAAATCTATTTACCTGCAGGGTGTCCTATAAGTTTGGGCTTCCTGCTAATTCGTTGGAAAGCTACTGCAAAGCCAAGTGTTGAAAAGTGACACAAGCGTTAATTTTAAAATTATGGGCACAGAGGAGGTTAACCATATATTAAACTATTTTCGTTTCCATACAGAGTAAATCAATATTACTGTAAGAATTTGTCATATGGTTTGCAGTTAGTTAGTTGCAGCACATTAATAATAATGCAAAATGCACAGCCTTATACAATCCTATATTCAAACTTAAACAAGATTTACGTACAATCATTTATTAAGCTGTTATCATCCATTGCTTGTACGATATAAAGATTAGTTTACCTCATTTCTTTCCTTAATAGTATCTTCTTCTAAAGTGCAGTTGTTACCACAAGAGGCCTGAATAGAAGTTTCCAGAAATAACTTCTCTGTACATTTTAATTAACAGGTAAGTTATGTCTTTTTTTTTTTTTTTTTTTTTTAATGTCGCAATAATTAAAAGTGTAGTGTCAGCCGAAAACGTATTCGCTTACAAGATGATTCCTACTCAGTACTCGCTATTAAAAATGCAACACCAAGAAGGAGACTGGGTAGATGCGCCAAAGTTCCCAGGCCGATACCTAATAGTAAGTGCAGAATACTCTTAAACGTTCGCTGTATTCGCTGTCTGACAACGTGGTGACAGCGGAGGCGTTGTGCAGCCATCGACTAAACATATTTATTCTTCCCTGCTATAGACGTTCTGCAAATTTGGACTTTCCTGGATGCATCCTTCTTAGTGCAACATTTTAAGCAACGAGCAATTTAACAGTCTCATACATTGCTTAAAGAAAGAGCAATGATTCTCAGAATTACTCGGAAGATATATATACACAATTTAAAACGGTTATTTCAAACTTTGCAATTCAAAGCACGAAAAGAACTATAGATAAAGGAACACTGATTTTAGCCAAATAGTAATTAGTAAACTCAATCACACTCAGTACCATTAGTTGCTTGGTGTTATCCGTAAGTCAGAGATCACGGTATCTCATTTCGTGTAGATTTTTGCATTTGTTTAACGCTAAAAATGTATTTTATCGCTAATTGAACCCAGTACCATATATATACCGACAGGACGTACCTTAGTCACAAGGTGACATGAGTGAAACACTAAACTATTCGATTGACACCTGCGGTCTTGTCAACACTAGAGAAAGTTACAAAGTGATTAAGTAAATACGGAACATAGTTCATAGAAAGTATAGCGATGTATGAAGTCTCCGTTTCATACGACTTGGATAAAGGATACATCTGAAATAGCAACAAAGAAATATATAATGATTTCTCTGGATAATTTGGATTAGTCCAGAATTCGAACACACACACAACACGAACACACACAAGTCCAACTTTTTTTTTTTTTTTTTTTTTAAACTTCTTTCTTCGGATTCCCAATAAAGTTGACTACTGAAAAGCTGAGTTATAGATTCTGTATTAAAACAACACCTTCGCTAGACATGTTCAGTATACACATTGTCTTACATACAGAACAATACATTAGTTATTAATGCATGTCTGAAATAATAGTGCTTCGTATAGAATTTTACTTCATCCAATCGCAATAGCACAAAGATAAAAAATATTGCGAGGGATAATGTTCTTATTACAGAGAAAAAGAATTAAAATGACTTAACATTAACAATCATTTTCTTTAAACAGAGATAATATTTTATTATAATTTATGGAAGAAAGAAATAATTTGTAGTACAGTATCTTTATTAGGGTTATATATTCGTACAAAATAATGTAAGTACAACTGGGTCTGTCTTCAGAAAGGACGTACTTTTAGCCACAACCTACACTGCTTCTTTTGACTGTCTTTCAAGCAGAATCCTGGTTTGAAGCACGAAATACCTGCAACAAAAATCAGAAAATATTTAAAATGTTATATTCAGTGTGTTTAATTTGGTTGTACTTAACAATACAAAATATCTTAACCTTTTTGAGATTAAATGGAAAAAATCTGTTCGGTCAGGTATGGACTTTTGGGTTGCACGTAGAAAAAATATGAGGTGTTTATTGATGCTGAACAACAACTCAAAATGTATTACCATTCAAAAGTAAGTGGGTACCCCAATGGTGTTCGGGGTACCATGGGGTACCTAATGTCTGTATTTTTTAGATATATGGAAATGTATGTCTCTAAAATGTAAGGAACTGATATCTGTTTACCGAAAACCTCAACTCGGTAAGCCTTATGGATATCGAGATATGGGAAAATAAAGAACGACACCATAGAAATGTGGGGTTTGCGTACTAGATGGGCAGTTTCGGAAACATAATTACGAGAGCTTACAACCACCTCAAAAGTAGTTTCAATTAAATACACTACACACACGCCCTGATGGGGGTTTTCGGGTACCATAATATTCGCAGAACTCTCATTTCTAAACATTCTAAAATATGTTTTAATAACGTTTTAAAGAACCTTAGAGGTGTGTGTTTACCGAAACCGCAAGTCGGTACGCCTAACAGTTACCGAAATATGATGAATTCGGTACGTGGACACCATAGGTACGTGGAGCTTGCATATTAGACAGTACAATTTAGAAAATTAATTAAAATATGACTATCAAGATATTGTCAAATAAAGGGAGGATCCATACAGTTATGGGGTTTTCGTGTTAGGTGGTAAAATTTCCGAAACCGGCCATGGAAAGTTAATAAGCATCAGTAGCAATTTCATCTTAAAGTAATTAGGTATTTCCATGGAGTTTAAGAACATCATGGGATCTACCAAGATTACATTTTAAAAGCTTTGGAAAATATATTTTGACATTTATAAAGAGTATTAGAAATATATATTTACCTAAAACTTCCAGCTAGTACATCTAGCAGCTACAGAGGCACCATACAATAAAAGCGTATTAGATCTTGAAATTTCAGAAAACAATTATTGATCCTAACAAAAGTTAAATAAGATGGTACGTCTATGGGTTAAGTGAGTACCGCAGACTCGTCAGTACAATTTCGATCGAAAGATTAATTCAGCTCTAAATTTTCTTTGGACAATTCCAAGCGTTCATCGGGCTCTGAAATAAAGTGAACATTTTTTGTCAATATCTAATATAGCAAACGAGATATAAGGAATTGTGTATTTTATGACGTCGTAAAAATAGAGACCCACACGGATTTGTACATTTGAGTCTTTGCTGTAAGAAGAAGAAATTTTAGAAAACAACCGTATGTACCTTAATAGACAATTAAATTGGCGGGGGCACAGTGGCTTAGTGGTAGAGTGCTTACCTCTGGTGTATTGGGTTCTTGGTTCTATCCGCGGCCAAGTCAGTTTGTAGTGCACATCGTATTCGTGGGTTTTCTCGGGGTTCTCTCTTTCCTCCCACCTTTGCATTCCATCAATTCTGCCAACGACATTCACTTGCTTTAATCAAAATCTCCCTGAGACTGAAATGCATAATCGTGGGTCGCTACACTGAAATATTTCCTTTTATTTAATTTAAAATTAAATAGGGAGTTAAGTATGATCGTATCTCTACGGGTTAAGTGAATACTCCAATAGTTTCTGCAAAAAAAAGATTAGTTAAACACCCTACCACTAAGCTACTGTGTCCCCGCCCATTGAATTGTCTATTAAGGTATATACAGTAGTTTTCTGATTTTTTTTTCTTATAGGAAAGACCCAAAAGTACAAATATATAAAGATCTCTATTTTTACGCCATAAAATATATAATTCCTTTTATCTTGGTTACTATCTTAGATATTGACAGCGAATTTTCATTCTTTTGTACAGCTCGATGAACCATTGGAATTGCCTGAAGAAAACCTAGGACTGAACTAATCTTTCGATCGAAATTGTACTGAGGTACTCATTTAACCCATAGAAGTACCATCTTATTTAATTTTGTTGCGACCAATAATTGTTTCCGAAATTTCAAGATCTCATACACTTTTATTTCACAGTGTTTCTCCAGATGTTAGATGTACTAGCTGGAAGTTTTGGGTAAACACATATTTCAAATACTGTTTACAAATGTCACATTATATTTTCAAAAGTTTTTAAAATTTAATATTGGTAGACTCCATGATGTTCTAACACCCCATGAATATATCTAATTACTTTAAGATGAAATTGCTACTGGTGTTTATTAACTGTCCATGAACGATTTCGGAAATTTTAGCGAAATCTAACACGAAAACCCCTTAACTGTGTTGGTCCCCCTTTATTTGACATCATCTTGATGGCCGTTAGTCATATTTTAATTCATTTTCCGAATTGTAGCGTCAAGTATGCAAGACCCACATACCTATAGTATCTCTCTTTATTTTCCCATATCTCGGTATCCATAAGGCTTACCGAATTGCAGTTTTCAGTTAAAAAAAATCAGTTCTTTACATTTTAGAGACATGTATTTCCATATATCTAAAATGCAGAAATTAGGGACCGCATTGGAACCCCATTGGAGTACTCACTTACTTTTGCATAGCAGGGTAAAAACGCCAGTGGTTCTCACTTTAAGGTTGAAAACATACTATTTTGTCTTTTCTCTGAGCATTGTGAATCTGTCGGAGCTATACCGTAGTTGGAAAGACTCACTGATCCTTCCTATAATGACCATGTAGTCAGAATTCAAAAAGGAGTAGAAGGAAAAACAATATTTTAAAATCCTTGCACCAGTAGTCCTCACCTTAAAATCAAAATGTTCCAGTAATAGTCAGGATTTTCTATCAGTGTTCGTCACTCAAATAACTTGACATAATTTATTCAAAAACGCACTGTGTATCAGTTTAGGGTTAAGAATACAATATAAAGTAGTAAGCTTAATAACTTTTCATCACTTTTAGCACTCAAGAAAGAAAAGAAAAAAAAACGTTTTTACATACTTTTTAAAGCAATTTCAGAAAGAAAAATGTTAACTGAATTCTAAAGTTAACTGTATATCACTTTCACGTTAAGAGTACAATATTAAATACTATGTTTAATAACTATACGTCACTTTAAACACTCAAAAATGAAAATAAACGTTTGTACATACATTTTGAAAACAATCTAAGAAACAAAATAAGTTAACTGAATTCAAAATTTAATTATACATCACCTTAAGCTTAAGAATACACTATAAAATACTGAGATTAATAACAATGCATTACTGAAGAATGAAAACAAAAATGTTTTAGCTACCGATATTGTATTTAGATGTTATTTCTCATTAACAATTTTTTTTTTTTTTTTTTTTTTTTTGAGAACTCGTGATCAAGTCTAGGGATGCGAAAGAGAAAAGATTTGAGATTGTCTCCTCTCGAAAAGGTGCCGCGAAAGTTATGTATCGTCTCGAAAACTGAATCCGTTTCTATTGGAAGAGCTCTGTCTCGTCTCGAATTTCGTAACAAAAATTATGTCTCGTCTTGTCTCGTGTGCATCCCTAATCAGGTCCATAGCCAAAAACTTCATTTCCGAAGGGTTCGATAGGGCTTTGCGATATCCGAATTTAAATATAGATAATCGATATCGACAAACTATCGAAACTTGTTCGAAATATTGAAAAATACAGCAATATCGAAATATAAACAATATCAAAAATCGAAAATATAGAAATACGAAAGAGAGAAAAGAATATGGATATATCGATCAAACATTTCGATATCGATGTTTTGATATTTGAAAATATCAACCGTTCGATTTAAATATCACACAGCCCTAGGCTCCAACTGTTGTCACCTTTAAAATTAATGTGAAAATTACTGACTAATATTCTGTAAGTACCATAAGACGGGATTATTTTGCACTTCAGGATTAACTTTGCACAAAATACGGCAAAAGTTTCACAGTCCTCTGTCGGTAAAATGATGGACTGTAAAGAGAAAGTTTCAACTGTCACCGTAAGATAGAACATTGACTATTTGGTTGGCGGTTAACATCAGTTCTAATTACCTGAAGGGTTTGTTGTTGTAGAGGTATGGAAAGCAGTCACTGTAAAGGCTGACAAAATTTGAAAGATATCACCTACAAGAATTTTCGTCAAAGTCAAGTCAGTTTCGTAGAATACTCTGTGTATAATGGGACTTTGAGACAATAGTTGAAATTGAAGTGTGAAACGTTTTAAAGTCATAGAAAAATAAAACTGGGAGAAGGTTGTTTCAGCCTCTAATCGGGGCTACTTTGCACCGATCAAACGTAACCCCTCAGATAGGAAATTATTACTACGGGTACCTCCTGCCATCTAACTTTAGGAAAATTTCCTATTCAGGTAAATGTCGGGATGGATTTCTTGTTGGAAAATAAATTACGAAAAGCGGCGGATTCAGAAAAATAGTTTGAGAGTGACTTCACACAGAAAGACTTCCTTTATTTAGAAACGACTAGACTTTTTGAAGGGCTTGAAGCGTAGACGCATAGGAATGACTAACATCAGAATTTTGTAAAAAAGAGATCCTGTAATTTGGGTGAGCTTCAGCCTGAAAGCCTCAAATCCCGTAAATCTTCCACTGATTACGATTGGGATGATATTCTTGGATATAAAGAGCAACCAAGGCAAATCAGATCTCGAAGATTTTTGCTGTTCTTGAGTTGCCATTTTTGTGGGACATACTAAACTATCAGAACGTGGTTCCTATGACGGTACCAGAAAATACATAATTTTCTTTACAAATATCAATAATTCGTACTAAGTACTGACACCGGTACCGTAAGTCCAACCTCAATATTTGTAGACTGCATGCAGTTTTGTGTAGGAAGTGAAATGTATCAATAGAAGAGAGAAAACACTGCACAGAAACATTATGTTCGTATGCTGAAAATACTTTTTTGTATGTGTTGCAAAGTATCTTCAGCTATCAGGTTACTTTGCAACAAAGTTTATATGAAATGAAATGAAATGAAATTTTTGAGTTTTACGTTCCACGATTATGCCGGATATGCTCAAGGAGACGATGATGATGAGAATGAATGGAATAGTAGAATGAAAATGTGTGAGAAAACGGGAAAACCCCGAGAAAAATCACACACAGTGTTTCTCCAACACAAAGCCCATTTAGCACGTGCTGGGATCGATCCAGGAACTTCACGCAGGAGAGGTGAACGCTCCACAACTGAGCTACCACGTCCCCCAAAACACAACCTCAGAATATATTTCATATAGAGTAGAAATAACAATATGTTGTAAAAAAAAAAAAAAAAAAAATGGCCGGTCTGAAAGGCATGTAAGCTAAAAAGTTACAATTGCTACTCGATTTGTTTACTAGCATTGTTTAATTATCTACGGTACTGAACATCGCAACACCAACATCATTATGTTATGTCACATCCTTTCAAAACTATGAAAACTGCAAAGTACCTGCTTTGCTTCGTGATGTCCGAAGAGTAAGACGACTGAAGGCGAAAGCAGGCAAGTGGCATACAAATTTATGATGTTGAAGGCATTATTTTTCACAGCTATGGAGAAAAGAGATAGAAACAATAATAACGAAATCTTTGTTTTACGTCCTACGAATATGTTATGTAGGCTGACGGTCACAAATGAGTAATGAAAATTTATGATCTTGGAATACGATTTGGTGGAATAATGAGGGAGAAAAATAATCATTGATTAAATATTAAATTGAAAAGAAATAAGAGCCTGACGCTCAAATACTTATCTATCCGGCACCCATCTTGATCCCTCTAAAATATCATGAAATGCTTGATTGATTCTAAACCCAATAATAGTAATAATAAACACAGAATATATAATTTACGCACCTTGAAATGTAGAAATTAATGGTTGTAATTCCCAGCTTTCCAATAGACCTTTGATTTCTCCAAATGAAGATTCGGATATCTTGTTTCTTCTCAAGCAATAATGGGTTACAATAATCAGTTGCAGTCCAAAGCCAAGTCACTAAGTTAAGTATGAATATAAAAGAATTCATTAGTTAGATGCATACAAAATCCTACGCATGTAAATCCGAATCTACTTATTAAATTGTAAATTTAAACAAACTAAATTATACTACAGATATAGTGACATCAAACATATATTAAATAAGATATACAGGGTGTCTCAAAAGTCCCCTGACATAGGGTAACTCTGTTATTATCCGAGTTATAACAAAATGTCGGAGGGGAAAGCATCTCCAAATATGATGTGTCCAATCTAAAGTGAAGGAATTTTTAAAATCGGATGACCCGTTTGCGCTGTACACTCTTTATGCGCCCAATGTAAAATGAAAATGCAACGTTGCCATTTACCTGGACCCACAACATAAGTGAGTGAAGTTACTGTCTTTTACGCTAACATGTTGATGGCCAGCCTCCGTTTCAAACAGTAACTTCATTCACTTATGTTGTGGGTTCAGGTAAATGGCAACGTTGCATTTTCATTTAAAATTGGGTGCATAAAGAGTATACAGCACAAACATCTCGTCCGATTTTTTTAAAGTGTTCACTTTAGATTGAAAACGTCATATTTCGAGATTTTTTTTCCTCTTACATTTTGTTGTAACTCTGATAACAGAGTTACCCTATGTTAGGGAACTTTTGAGACATCCTGTATACATCATAAGAAGTTCCTTTCTAAATTCTACACGGATGTGGTTAAATTGAATGTGAGGTGGGTGATACACATTAGGCCTTTTGGGAGTACGTCACACGGACGACCGTAATTTTGTGTTCAAAATTTTTATGAACTGGTGGGATATGTGATACATATATATGGCCACGGGCTAGAATTTTCTCAGTATGTCAAATATGCAATCAGATTTCATGCAGCTTAATTTGGTGGAAAGCTATTGCCAATTGAACGTTACATTTACCTCTTTCTTGCAGATGTTGAACCATGCCGTTAGCACGTGAGGAATGGATCGAAATAATCAAACTGTGGGGCGGGAGGAGTATATGTGCAGTGGTTGCCGATTGCAGAGTCATCCACAATGTGACTCTGTGTCACATGTTTCAGTGTCACAGTAATTAACTAAATTTGAGAAGACGGGCACATTCGTGAACATACATCGTAGCGGTTCAAACTCGCGGGACCTTGTTCCTTCCCCATTTTGAACCGGTACATGAAAATGCCATTTACTCCATGTTTGCCTGCGCCGATTTTGAAAATTCCTTCACTAATCGATTTCTCCCGTTGAGTACTACAAGAACCAGTTAAAATCTCGCGGGCCCTTCATTCTTCCCCATTTTGAACCGGTACATGAAAGTGCGATTTTTTTTCATGCTTGCCTGCGCCGATTTTGAAAATTCCTTCACTAGTCGATTTCTCTCGACGAGTACTACAAGAATCAGTTAAAATCTCGCGGTCCTTTTTTCTTCCCATTTTGAACCGGTACCGAAAATGCAATTTTCTTCATGTTTCCTGTGCCGATTTTGAAAATTCTTTCAGTAATCTATTTCTGTCGTCGAGTACTACAAGAATCAGTTAAAATCTCGCGGGCCCTTTTTTCTTCCCCATTTTGAACCGGTACATGAAAATGCGATTTTCTTCATGCTTGCCTGCGCCGATTTTGAACATTCCTTCACTAATCGATTTCTCTCGTCGAGTACTACAAGAATCAGTTAAAATCTCGCGGTCCTTTTTTCTTCCCATTTTGAACCGGTACCTGAAAATGCAATTTTCTTCATGCTTGCCTGCGCCGATTTTGAAAATTCCTTCACTAGTCGATTTCTCTCGACGAGTACTACAAGAATCAGTTAAAATCTCGCGGGCCCTTTTTTCTTCCCATTTTGAACCGGTACCTGAAAATGCGATTTTCTTCATGTTTGCCTGTGCCGATTTTGAAAATTCTTTCAGTAATCTATTTCTGTCGTCGAGTACTACAAGAATCAGTTAAAATCTCGCGGGCCCTTTTTTCTTCCCCATTTTGAACCGGTACATGAAAGTGGGATTTTTTTTCATGCTTGCCTGTGCCGATTTTGAACATTCCTTCACTAATCGATTTCTCTCGTCGAGTACTACAAGAATCAGTTAAAATCTCGCGGGCCCTTTTTTCTTCCCATTTTGAACCGGTACCTGAAAATGCAATTTTCTTCATGCTTGCCTGCGCCGATTTTGAAAATTCCTTCACTAGTCGATTTCTCTCGACGAGTACTACAAGAATCAGTTAAAATCTCGCGGGCCCTTTTTTCTTCTCATTTTGAACCGGTACCTGAAAATGCGATTTTCTTCATGTTTACCTGTGCCGATTTTAAAAATTCTTTCAGTAATCTATTTCTGTCGTCGAGTACTACAAGAATCAGTTAAAATCTCGCGGGCCCTTTTTTCTTCCCATTTTGAACCGGTACCTGAAAATGCAATTTTCTTCATGCTTGCCTGCGCCGATTTTGAAAATTCCTTCACTAGTCGATTTCTCTCGACGAGTACTACAAGAATCAGTTAAAATCTCGCGGGCCCTTTTTTCTTCTCATTTTGAACCGGTACCTGAAAATGCGATTTTCTTCATGTTTACCTGTGCCGATTTTAAAAATTCTTTCAGTAATCTATTTCTGTCGTCGAGTACTACAAGAATCAGTTAAAATCTCGCGGGCCCTTTTTTCTTCCCATTTTGAACCGGTACCTGAAAATGCAATTTTCTTCATGCTTGCCTGCGCCGATTTTGAAAATTCCTTCACTAGTCGATTTCTCTCGACGAGTACTACAAGAATCAGTTAAAATCTCGCGGGCCCTTTTTTCTTCTCATTTTGAACCGGTACCTGAAAATGCGATTTTCTTCATGTTTACCTGTGCCGATTTTGAAAATTCTTTCAGTAATCTATTTCTGTCGTCGAGTACTACAAGAATCAGTTAAAATCTCGCGGGCCCTTTTTTCTTCCCATTTTGAACCGGTACCTGAAAATGCAATTTTCTTCATGCTTGCCTGCGCCGATTTTGAAAATTCCTTCACTAGTCGATTTCTCTCGACGAGTACTACAAGAATCAGTTAAAATCTCGCGGGCCCTTTTTTCTTCTCATTTTGAACCGGTACCTGAAAATGCGATTTTCTTCATGTTTACCTGTGCCGATTTTAAAAATTCTTTCAGTAATCTATTTCTGTCGTCGAGTACTACAAGAATCAGTTAAAATCTCGCGGGCCCTTTTTTCTTCCCCATTTTGAACCGGTACCTGAAAATGCAATTTTCTTCATGCTTGCCTGCGCCGATTTTGAAAATTCCTTCACTAGTCGATTTCTCTCGACGAGTACTACAAGAATCAGTTAAAATCTCGCGGGCCCTTTTTTCTTCTCATTTTGAACCGGTACCTGAAAATGCGATTTTCTTCATGTTTACCTGTGCCGATTTTAAAAATTCTTTCAGTAATCTATTTCTGTCGTCGAGTACTACAAGAATCAGTTAAAATCTCGCGGGCCCTTTTTTCTTCTCATTTTGAACCGGTACCTGAAAATGCGATTTTCTTCATGTTTACCTGTGCCGATTTTAAAAATTCTTTCAGTAATCTATTTCTGTCGTCGAGTACTACAAGAATCAGTTAAAATCTCGCGGGCCCTTTTTTCTTCCCATTTTGAACCGGTACCTGAAAATGCAATTTTCTTCATGCTTGCCTGCGCCGATTTTGAAAATTCCTTCACTAGTCGATTTCTCTCGACGAGTACTACAAGAATCAGTTAAAATCTCGCGGGCCCTTTTTTCTTCCCATTTTGAACCGGTACCTGAAAATGCAATTTTCTTCATGCTTGCCTGCGCCGATTTTGAAAATTCCTTCACTAGTCGATTTCTCTCGACGAGTACTACAAGAATCAGTTAAAATCTCGCGGGCCCTTTTTTCTTCCCCATTTTGAACCGGTACATGAAAGTGGGATTTTTTTTCATGCTTGCCTGTGCCGATTTTGAACATTCCTTCACTAATCGATTTCTCTCGTCGAGTACTACAAGAATCAGTTAAAATCTCGCGGTTTTTTTTTCTTCCCATTTTGAACCGGTACCTGAAAATGCAATTTTCTTCATGCTTGCCTGCGCCGATTTTGAAAATTCCTTCACTAGTCGATTTCTCTCGACGAGTACTACAAGAATCAGTTAAAATCTCGCGGGCCCTTTTTTCTTCTCATTTTGAACCGGTACCTGAAAATGCGATTTTCTTCATGTTTACCTGTGCCGATTTTAAAAATTCTTTCAGTAATCTATTTCTGTCGTCGAGTACTACAAGAATCAGTTAAAATCTCGCGGGCCCTTTTTTCTTCCCCAAGCCAATATTTTTTGTATGTTTTGAATGTATTCAAGTATGGAACAAAAGTATTATATAATTCCCTTAGTAGGCTTCTCAACTTAATATTTTTCAACTTAAATTTTATTTATTTTAATTATTTATTTTCTTGTGACTCAATATTTAATTGCAATCGTTCATTGGGGAGAAGGGTGGCCATTCTCAAATATATAAATATAGTATTCTTAAAATTTATGTGTTCTCGTACTATTAGTTTCTTCCACTAGACCTGGAAATTGCAAAATTAATACCTGGAAAACCTGCAAAATTCAGGGAAATTGAGTTCCATATTTATGTATGAACACTGCTATTTACATTTTTTTTTTCGAATAGGGACAACTGTACGAAAGGGTGGTTTGAGAATAGTATAACAGTAGGTTTCTGGGAGTGTTGTTCGAAATGAAATCTTTAAGTTTTACGTCCCACTATTATGCTGGCTAGGCTCAAGATGACGGGGTGTTGTTCGGTGGGGGTCAATGTTGCCAATTTTGGGTAAAGTCGCTAAATAAGGGGAATTCGACCTCAACGATAGCGTAGGGTGACCATAAAATTTTCAGTTAAAAACGGGACAGGTTCTTGCAACACTAGACTTTTAGATCTACCTTTGTTCTTATCAGTGCCTTGATATCAGAGTTCCCCCTCTCTCTCTTCGTTACAGAGCGGGTACTTATGAAAAAGGAAAGACACGTTGAAGTTTGTTTAACACACAACCAACTGCTAAAACCTCTGCTGCCTTTCGAGCAGTACTGCGAACTATAGAGTATGTTTAATATAGGGATTTTCAGTTCAATTTTTGCCGCTTTGTTATTATTAATACTTTTAAAAGGAGTAAAGGTACTGGGTTTGTTATTTACTTCTTTCATTTACATAAAACGGGACGAATACTACTTTTTTCCATCTACTGACGGGACGGCCGCGACACGCCCCTAAAACGGGACTGTCCGGGTCAAAACGGGACGTATGGTCGCCCTACGATAACGACAAAAAAAAAATCCGATTGGAGACTTTTTTGGGTGATTTTTAAATGACGATTTACCTACTTACACATTTAGCGACTTTTTGCTGCAAACAAAATGTTCATCTGTAGAGAAGCATTATTAGTTCAAAAAAGTTTTTACGTTATTTTTTTCTGTTTGTTTGTTTTAATCAGCGCAAGTGATGAAGAGTTTGGAAATACAGCGTACTCACTACTCCACAATCCTGCATTGTTATGTTACCCTTTCCCTCTAACGAAGAATAACTAAAAACTTGATGTCCTTTAGTTCGCAGAGTTTCCGTTGAGAGACACACGTAATACATCATTACCGATAGCAACAAGATTAGCTATAGATGCGTGAAAAAAGGCGAAGAAGGTGTTTGTTATATTTGTCCTCTGGGGTCTTTTAATTATTCTGCACTTTTTCTTTTACAAAAAATTGCTTAACGTAAGTACTGTAGTGTTAATTATTTCGGAACTATTTTGACCACAACATGAACAAAAGTACCCGAAACAACCTGAAATGATCCCTGAATTAAAGGATTGGTTGCGCCCTGTTTACAAAGATGTGAATAGAACCAGCGGCGCAAATCTGTCTTCAACATTGGGGGGGGGGGGTAAGACCGTTACCATACTTTTTTTGGCGATGTCCAAAATACTTATGAAGTTGAAAAACAATGTTGTGGAGGATCAGAGTTGTCTTTAGCGTTAGGAGGCTGCAGATTTGAGGCTTATTCTGGGGACATCTCACGTTCCTTTGTAGCAATCGAACAAAAATCATCAAATTTCTCCCAAAAAACACATTTCAAATCGGATTATTTGGGAGAAGTCCCCCTCAGTTCCAAGATTGGAGGGGACATGTATCCGTCATCCCCCCCCCCCCGGGATTTGCGCCAGTGAGTGGAACATATTGTTTAGTTTACATCTACAACTTTTACAATGCTTATAGACAATGAATTTCTCGATTATTTCTTATAGCGACTTTTCACCCAAAATTGGAGTCGTCACCTCTCGTTTCGCAAACTTATTGCCAACATTTTAGAAACTGGCTGCGGGGAGAGCTACAATGGATGATTCAAGTTATTTCGTCGCTTCCGCTGTGAACCTAAGTACAAGATTCCAAAAGTCACATTTTTTTGGTTCCAAACAATATGTCTGCTGGGTGAAAGCACAGACTGGAATGTGTTGCCTTTCCTACCTTATCTTTAATCCCATAGTAGCTCCTTTCCCAAAGTTAAAAAAATGCAGGTTATAGTTAAGGAGCCGTACTTCCTGTTTAGGGGAGGACGAGAAACGCCATACTTTCAGGAATTATTCATTGACTATCTAGGATGTTAAAAAGTAGGTAATAGACTGAGTTCTTGCCCTTGTACTTAGGGTGTTTAGGTAGTGCAACAGTAAGATGTATCCTCGTGCACAGGAGATGAGAAGTAGCTGTTCTTAACTATTACCAAAATGCAATTTTTCCTTTCTTAATAGTACTTATGACCCAAAGTATTACGTAAGCATTGTATGTTACTTATGTAGCTCACAGAGCCGCAGCTATGGGCGAGCAAGCAAAGCACGTGTCCCGGGCGCGTGGTTGGAGGGGCGCCTAAAAGAGAGGTTATATATTAGTACTTTTCCTGGCGGTATTTAATACTTTTCATCAGAGTGCGAAATCATGAAATCAAAGTGAGAGGAAAAAATGAAATGAAATCTTTGAGTTTTACGTCCCACGGTTATGCCGGTTAGGCTAAAGGAGACG